>NC_038050.1:67622901-67930113 GCF_002211085.1 Panicum hallii | reverse complement strand
TCATAATCTAATTTAATTGTTAAGTTTAGTTACTTGTAGGCTTAGGAAATGCATAGTAATTCATAGAAAAATGATAAAATGGTAAAACCAATGATGTTAATTTTCTTTTAATATGTAGAATTGAAGAAAAATAATTATCCTAGTATTCCAGTGTTATTTCCTTAATGTACAAATATTAATTAGAAATAATGTGTAGTTCACTTTGTATATTTAATAATTGCACATTTAAATGCTCAAAAATCATGGAAATATTTTAGGGTACTGTTCCTTAATAGTATAACATGTGATTAAATTTCCAACCAAGGGTTAGGTGTCAAACAAATTGGACATAGTTTATGTAGTCCATAATATAATAGTAACTTAAAGTTCATAAAAACAATTAGTTTAATCAATGAATAAGGCCATTTAATCTAGTTGTTAAAAACCACCCCAACCAGTTGCCCCATGCCACTAGTTAGATACTTAACGTAGTTGAATTTGCTGTTTAATGTATCTAAGTAAGATAGTTAGTACTCGATAAATGACTGCCAAGTGCAGGATAGTCAGGTTATTTGCTTCAATGTAATGTTCTTTTGTTTGGATTGCAACTTTATTGTGAAATAACATAAAAGTATGTGCATTCCATAACTTGTACCTTTGCATCTCATATAGACTCGACCGCTTTCGC
This sequence comes from Panicum hallii, assembly GCF_002211085.1. Classification (NCBI taxonomy): domain Eukaryota; kingdom Viridiplantae; phylum Streptophyta; class Magnoliopsida; order Poales; family Poaceae; genus Panicum; species Panicum hallii. Next base: position 67,929,446 of record NC_038050.1, on the reverse strand, counting down.
TGACAGAGATTACCAGTTGATTCCGGAACAAGAAGGAGGTTATTCTGAAGACCCCGGGAATCTCGTCGCGGAATTCTCTGAAGCCCCGAACCAAGGTTCGGAAGATATTAACTTGACTAACCCCAACCTCACCAGCGAAGGCAAGCCCCAGACATAACCCCTACTTTATTACACTGCAAACTATACTATTTATATATGTCTTTATGCATTAGGTTCTTAGGAGTTGTTTGTAAATCTTAGTTGCATAATTCCAGGAACCTATGTATTGAACACTAGAATTTGAGTCCGAATAGCTGCTTTGCTTATAGGACCGGTAGAAGTCGAGTGATTTCCTGTCACTCGCGCGATATATAAGAGTTGTAATGTTTACATTCCTATTATCACTATAAGGATGACGGACGGGAGTTTTGTGAGGTATCATGGTTGAGATGATACCCCGTCTGTGTTGTGGAACTTGATAAGGTCGCAATGTGTGGTAGTGGTGGTTAAGCGTTTGAAAGTACTAGCCACATGCCGCGAAATATGGTAAGCGGTAAGCCTAGTAACCAATCGGCCCGAGAAGTGGACATACCCCTCACCACATGTATTTGCTTCTTTTGGTTACTTTGTTCGACGTGTAGGAATACGTGTGGGCAACCAGGAGTACGGGTTTTGTAGTCGCGCTACAGACGTACGTCCTGCACTTTGGAAGTGCGTATGGTCCTGCAGTCGCTTGTGGTGGATCTGATCCACGAGTCGGAATGAAAGGCAAACGGTTGCTTCGGAACGACCCTTTGGTGTTTCAAGCATGTGTGTTAGATTTACCCTTGCAAGGTTTTGAATTTCGATTCAGGAATCGTCCGCCTCTCACGATGATTGAGACTGCTTACCCCCTTTGCCACATAGAGTAACAAGAGCAACTTTGTGATTATCAAAGATGGTGTTTGATTAAAGATTCTACCATGTTTGAATAGTTATAGATGCTTACCTAGAATGGTTAATCCACTAGAACCTGAAAGCTAAAAGTTGAAAATAAGAATCTACTCTTTGTTGCTTTTCAGCTAAAAACTCTACCTAAAGCTAAAAGCCTTCATGAGTCTAGTTATGGGCTAAGGTATACCCAATTCCGGGTAAGTCTTGCTGAGTATTAGTATACTCAGCCTTGCTTTTATTGATCTACTTCAGGTAATCTCCCTGATGAGCCAGCTTTCATTACACCGTGGCCCTACCCCCTACCTGACGGTTGGTCCGTGGAGTGGGATCCGTCCCCGGCCAACACAGATTCCGCGGAGTAATATTATGACAGGGCTAACATAATATCTGTAATAACGATGCGTACAATATTTACGCTTTTCAAACTCCGCTGCTTTAGCTTAAAACTTAAACCTGTTTTGTAATAATCTTCCTTCAGTGGGAGTTAATGATACTTTGTATATTTTTGTATTATAACTGCCTGTGGTGTAAAATGTATTGGCATTATATCTCTGGACTCACCTTCGTGTGAGGTACCTTGTTGGATCCTGCGTTCGGTGGTTTATCGTGACGTTACCCGACAGGCCAATAGGGTTATACCGTTTGAAGCACGAGGTAGCCCTCCAGAGAGGACTCGCGTACTTGAGCCGGTGTAATTCAGGTTGGTTCTGCCACACTATCAAGATCTTCCCAAAACTGACTCTTGGAGCTCTCACTAAGACCTACCTGAGGGGCATAAGCACTGATCACATTCAGAATCAAATCTCCAATGACCAACCGCACTAGGATAATCCGGTCGCCTTGGCTCCTAACATCTACAACTCCATCCTTAAGGCTCTTATCGATCAAGATGCCTACACCATTCCTACCCGAAGTTGTCCCCGTGTACCAAAGCTTGAAGCCAGAACCCTCCACCTCCTTCGCCTTCTGGCCCTTCCATTTAGTCTACTGCACGCATAGAATATTTACACGCCTCCTAATTGCTACATCGACTAGTTCTCTTAACTTACCTATCTTAACTTACCTATTAGAGACCCTACGTTCCAACTACCTATCCAACTACCTAGACGAATCCTAGTTGGCTCGGCTAGCTTCCTTACCCTTTGCACCCGTCGAGAGGAATGCGAGGACCCTTGCTCATTTTTCGCTACACCCGGGCGCAGATGTAGCGCGCCACAGAGGCTGCGACGACCTGACCCTTGCTCCTAGTACCAATAGAAAATAGGCACTGTCTAAAACTAGGTTGAGAAGATCAAGAAAATCTATTGAAAATTCATATCTTGACCCCAGTTATGAGTTTTAAATACAGGACAACAAATTGATTTGGTAGAACCCGCGTACTGTGTAGAGGTGCAAGTAAACAGGGTTTGATGTATCCAATACAAGCATTACATTTGATGTACCCAATACAAGCATCACACAATTAAGGAAATCTTTTTTGAAATCAAGTTCACGTGGAAAGAAAAAGTTCATTTCAGCAAGACAACAGAGTTGCCTTTTCGACATCTGTCAGTGTTCTGCTTGACTCCTAGTCGATTAGCTTTATTCACTGCAAATGATTAAATTCCTGTTCTTTCAACTTTCATCCAACTCTTATGTCTTCTATTTCAACAATATCCTCAAAATGTTGCATGTCCACGAACTTTGTTATTATGCAGAGTAATATAGGTCCTATGGATGAGCTTATTACATGGTTTGAGAATGTAGAAATCATTGAGACATAACGAAGCAGATTAAATTCACAAAAACAAGGCCAAGAGAGCTTTCATGAAACAAACAAAACATACCTACCAGGGATTAAATGGAACAGCATAGTCATTGTATAGTTGAGTGATACTCTTGAGATTCAATGAAAGCTTTTTTGCCTTATCCTTAGCAGCATTAGCAGTCTCTGCATCAGCAAGAATGTTGTCACGAGGGAACGGATCACTTGGTGATTCGGAACTGCTTGGAATATTTTTCAACCCACGCTGCCATGAGATCCAGTTCTTGTTTGATTTGCATCTGGAAGCGAAGCACTGCAAGTTTGTCTCCAAGCAAATCCACCGTACTACTATCAATAGGATTTCTAGATGAATCAGTAGCGACGCTTGCGCTTTTGGCCTGAAGCACTGCATTTCTGAGATATTCGTACCCGGATTCCAGTAGGTGTTATGCTGTTATTCCATATAAATGATGGAGATTAAAATATTACTTGTATGTCAAAGGACAAACCCCAGAATAGGATAATTATCACCGACACCAGATAATGTTTCCAGTTTGATGAAAGTACTAATCATGTATCCGTAGTTCCAAATTTTAGTGGAAAAACAAGGATTAGGGCTCAGCTCTTCTTGATGCTTACGACCAGCACTCTGCAGAAAAGAAACCAAATCAGAACCACCATACTCCAAAAGCTCATTTTCTAGACCGAACTCCAACAGTGTCCTGTATAGATGCTCATGGAAAACTGTCTCCGGCCATCGGACGCTAAGTTGGATGATCTGTTTGATATACTTGCTCCGAGAAAATGGATCTACAACAGTTGCTACCAGATGACTTAACTGCACCTTGCATTCCACTTTGCCAACACCCTTGAGGGTGCGTAGAGCATTCATAACTATCTCATAGCATTGTTCATGCTGCAACATAATCATATAATGGTGCCTTGGATCAATTTGACCATTGATAACATCGGCATTGGAATCAAATGCTTGAGCTTTCTGCAGAGGCAACCGGACTACATCCTCACAAAATCCGAACCCCCACACAAGAAAAATGAATATAATCAGCTAGCAGATATGAAAAAAAAAGTTATCAAGATTGATATATTTTAGGCTGAAAAATACCACAGCAAGTGACTAAACTTAGGTTCTCAAATCTCTTGCATATGGCACTCAAATCAGCAGAGTCTGGAATCTTAGTTAAGAGGTTGAAGCATCTCTAGCAAGAATCTCTCTTTCCTCAGGGTTATTCGTCATAGATGCTCTCTCAAGGCATTCCAGTATTCCACTGCCAAGTAATATTTGCAGTCTGATTCATTGAAGTAACTAGGGCAACCCTCCCTCAATTTAGTACTGATTTTCTCAACAGTTCCTCTGCCATCTGGGTCAATATAGTACTGCAAAAATCATATAAAGGGTGTGTTCGGATCCGGGGGTCTAAAGTTTAGAGGGGTCACATCAAAGAGAATCTTATCATTTATAAGTATTAAATAAAGTCTAATTATAAAACTAATTGCAGAACCCCAGTGCTAATTCGCGAGACGAATCTAATGAGGTATATTAGTCCATGATTAGCGGATGATTACTGTAGCATCACTGTTGCAAATTATGGATTAATTAGGCTCATTAAATTTGTCTCGCGAATTAGCACCCAGCTGTGTAAAAAGTTTTATAAACAGATTTTATTTAATACTTTTAAATAGCAAGATTCTCTTTGATGTGATGGGTCTAAAATTTAGAGGGCTGGAACCGAACAGGGCCAAAATTACAGACCTAAATTCAAACAGTTGAGAAAGTTTGAACATGAATGTTGGAATTGTAATTTTCCTGTTTTCATATTGACAGAGTAAGGAAAGGGAGGCTGACAGTATTACCTCCATGGGTGCAGAAATAAGCCGCATCGCAAGCTGATCCCCATCCTCTGAACATACCAATTGATGAAACGTTAGTTGAACTAATTTCTTGCGTAAATTATTGCCCAGTGTGTGAGCCAAGCTGGCAACATTATGCTGGAAAATAAGTTGAAGCAATGCTTACCTTAGTTGCGTAGGAATCAAACATCGAGAACTCACAGATACGCAGCTAACCACTGTTGGGAGCTAAAACGAGGTGGCAACAGAGGAAAGGTCCACGCACCTCGCCGCCGCCGCTGGCCTCGACGCGGCAATTGTCCACGCCGAGCGCCTCCAACGCGGAGAGAAGGTGTTCACCGTTCGGACCCGTGGGCCGCCGCCTTCGCCCCGCCGAAACGTCGTGCAGAGCTGCGACCTGTATTGTCCGGGGTACACTACAATGAATTGATACAGGATTGAGATAGAATCGGGGTAGGGAAAGAAGCAAATCAGCTAGCAGAGGAAGGGGGAAGAACAGAGAGAGAAGTAGTGCACGAGCACGATACGACCGTTGCTCGGCGTTCCCCACCTCAGCCGCCACCCTCGCCTCCTCACCGTCCACGAGGGAATACCTACCCTCGCCGGCGTGCGTCGGTATCAGCGTAGCTGTGAAGCGCGCGCTCGAGTGGAGCCCCGCGTGCATCGGACTTGTAAAAGATAAATGAAGTTAACTATGATTGCCTATCTCGACTAATCATATGTTACATGTTTATATATAAAAGCAATGTTATAGATATAGATGGTTAAGTTAGACTCTCGTGTTGGAAATTACAAGGATTCTATATTTAACTATCCTATCTATGAGAGTCACAACCGAATTAACCTATGTATGTCTCGTGTACAAATATATCTTTAGCTTATCTCTAAATATATCTCTAACACCCCCTCTTAATCGAAACTTTCAAACACCCCCTCTCAATCGAAACTTTCAGCCACTTGAAAGATTGAGATTGTGTATAAACTCATTGAACTTAGCAACCGGCAACGCCTTTGTGAAACCATCAGCTACCTGATCTTTCGTGGAGATGAGTCGAACATGCAATTGTTTCTTGAGTACTCTTTCTCTGACAAAGTGAAAATCAATCTCTATATGTTTTGCTCTGGCATGAAACACTGGATTGGCAGACAAATAGGTTGCACCCAAGTTATCACACCATAAAATTGATGTGCGACTCATCTTGACACCGAGCTCAGCTAGTAATTGCTCGAGCCAAATGATTTCTGCTGTTGCATTTGCCATGGCTTTATACTATGCTTCAGTACTTGATCGAGAGACTGTGGGCTGTTTTCTAGCACTCCATGAGATCAAATTAGTACCAAAAAGTACAGCAAACCCGCCTGTAGAACGTCTGTCATCCACATCACCTGCCCAGTCGGCATCTGAAAAGGCACTGAGAAAAGGACGTATTGTTTTCTGAATGTGCAAACCTAAGTTGATCGTATGCTTTATGTATCTTAATATCCTTTTGACCGTTGCCCAGTGCGTAGATGTTGGAGCATGTAGAAATTGACAGACTCGATTTACAGCATATGATAAATCAGGTCGGGTAAATGTAAAATATTGGAGAGCACCCACAATACTTCTGTAGCGAGTACTATCTTTGGAACTCAAGGGTGTACCTTCATAACTTGATAATTTTTCTGAAGCCGACAATGGAGTAGTGCATGGTTTGCAACCGACCATGCCAACCCATGTCAATAAGTCTTGTGCATATTTTCTTTGAGAAAGAGTTATACCCACATTTTCTTCCTTGACTTCAATACCTAGAAAATAATGTAGCTTTCCAAGATCTTTCAAGGCAAAATCTTCACGAAGATCAGCGAGTAGAGCTGTCACAGCTTCAGGTGCATTACTTGTGACAACGATGTCATCAACATAAATAAGCATATAGATTATTATATCACCTTTATTATAAATAAATAAGGATGTATCTGATTTAGAGAACACAAAACCTAGGGAAATCAATTTGTTACTTAACCTGGAGTACCAAGCTCTGGGTGCCTGTTTAAGCCCATAGATAGCTTTGTCCAATTTGCATACATAATGAGGAGTTTCAGCGCTTTCAAATCCCGGTGGTTGTTTCATATACACTTCCTCTTCCAGAACGCCATGAAGAAACGCATTATGTACATCCAACTGTTTTAGGCACTAAACCCTGGAGACTGCAATAGAAAGTACCAGTCGTACAGTGGCTATTTTGACAACTGGACTAAAAGTATCTTCATAGTCAATGCCATATCGCTGCTTGAAGCCTTTCGCTACCAAACGAGCCTTATATCTATCAATGCTCCCATCAGCATTCCTTTTAATTTTGTACACCCACTTGCAGTCGATTATATTCTGCCCGGACTTGCTTGGCACTAGGCGCCATGTGAAAGTACGCCTAGAGGGGGGTGAATAGGCGATCGTCGCTTAAAACCTGCACACAAAAACTCAGTCCGAAGCTGCCTGGCGGACTGTCCGCTGGGAGTGTCCGCTGGGCACTTCCAACGTCCGCTGGGAGGTCTTGGGAATGGAATGCAATCTTTTGAAAGATAAAACTTGTATACTAAAATCTACTTGAATAGAAAGACTCTAATACAAGTGAGGAATACTAAATGCGAAAGCAATCTAGCTCAAAGTAAGTACACAAGTAGATCGGGCAAGAATACTAGACGTTGGTAAGAATAACAAAAAACGCAAGAATGAAGTAAGGTAATCAAGCACAAGAGACACAAGATTGTCACCCGAGGTTCGAATCCACTCAAGAATTCTACGTCCCCGTTGAGGAGTCCACAAAGGACCGGGTTCCTCTCAACCCTTTCCTCTCTCAAGCAACCACAAAGGTCAAACTTGAGCTTTTCACTAGCAACAAGGGTAATACAAACTTCTCAATCCAACCACACCACGAGTTGGTTGTTCTTGAGCACCTCTAACCGTTTAGGAGCCAAGCTCCAAGAGTAATAGATGTGGAAAGCGATGGAGAGTGCCAAGAGATGCCTAAGAGAGGTGAATCTCTTGGGAAGAACTTGAATCTTGCTTGGATCTTGCTCAAACTCAACCCTAGACCAAAGATTTGGAGTGGGGAAGCTAGGGTTTCACTTTGGGGAGCTTTTGAGTGCTTAGAATGTGCTTGAGACTCGGTTTCACTGGTTAGGCAAGTGTTTCTCGTTTGGGGGGCGTGGGGTATTTATTTGGTCTCACTGGAAACTAGCCGTTAGGCAGTTTTTAGTGACCTGGCGGACTGTCCGTCAGGCCTGGCGAACTGTCCGCCAGGAGCTCTTAGATTTAAGCTGTTTTTAGTGACCTGGCGGACTGTCCGCCAGGAGCTCTCGAATTTGCATAAATTTCTTCAAGGCTTACACTCCGGATTTGATTTATTGGTGATCTTCCGTACACTTTCCACATCCCCCTTGATAGTACGGTATACCTAAACTCAAGAAAACATAAAACAAAGAATTTTCTCCGCTTGCAACGCTTTTCTTGATCTGGTATCGTTCTCCAACTTTGAATGATCGTCGAGATTCACTCGTTTTCTTTTCTCCTTTTTGGTTTCTTTGACCCCTGCTCATTATACTCAATTGAAACATTAGATACTCATTTAGGTTGTTATTAATCATCAAAATAGGTCATTAGGCCTAGATGCACATTCAATCTCCCCCTTTTTGGTGATTGATGACAACCCAAATGAATCAATAAAAATAATAAATTCAATAGAGCTTGAGTAAATATATATGTGATGAGCTCCCCCTAAATCCATGCATCCACAATATATTCATGAACTCCATTTCATAATGAGCATACCAAATAAAGTTATAGCACCATGATGAGATATAACTGTGGCAGAACCAACCTGAATTATACCGACTCAAGTGCGCGAGTCCTTAATGCAGGGCTACCTCGCACTTCAAACGGTATAAAACTATTGGTCTGTCGGGTAATGTCCCGATGAACCACCGAACGCAGGATCTAACAAGGTACCTCACACGAAGGTGAGTCCAGAGATACAATGCCCAAAATAATTTACACCACAGGCAGTTATATTACAAAAATATACAAAATAACATTTGTTCTTACAGAAGAGAGTTTATTACATCACAAGTTCGAGTTTCTGATTAAAGCAGCGGAATTTGAAAAGCGGAGTTATTATACATGGCGTCATTACAGATATTATGCTAGCCCTGGCATAATATCACTCGGCGGGGTCTGTGTTGGCCGGGGACGGATCCCATTCCACGGACCAACCATCAGGCAAAGGGTAAGGCCACGGGGTAATGAACGCGGGCTCCTCAGAAGGATTACCTGGAGTAAATAAATGAAAGCAAGGCTGAGTATACTAATACTCAGCAAGACTTACCCGGAATTGGGTATATCTTAGCCCATAACTAGACTCATGCTGGCTTTTAGCTTTGGGTAGGGTTTTCAGCTGAAAAGCAACAAAGAGTAGATCCTTATTTTCAATTTTTAGCTTTCAGGTTCTAGTTGAATTAACCATTCTAAGTAAACACCTATAACTATCCAAACATGGTAGAATCTTTTCTCAAACATCATCTTTAATAATCACATGATTACTCTTGTTACTCTATGTGATAAAGGGGATAAGCAGTCTCATACATCGTGAGAGGCGGACGATTCTGAATCGAGATTCAACCCTTGCAAGGTAAACCTAACACACACGCTTGGAACACCACAGGGTTGTTCCGAAGCAACCGTTTGCCTTTCATTCCGACTCGTGGATCAGTGCCACCACAAGCGACTGCAGGTCATATGCACTACAAAAGTGCAGGACGTACGTCTGTAGCGCGACTACAAAACCCGTACTCCTGGTTGCCCAGCAACACATATGCCTACACGTCGAACTAAGTAACCAAAAGAAGCAAATACATGTGGTGGGTGGTATGTCCACTCCTCGGGCCGATCGGTTAGTAGGCTTACCGCTTACCATATTTCACGGCATGTGGCTAGTACTTTCAAACGCTTAGCCACCGCTACCACACACTGCGACCTTATCAATTCATCAACTCAGACGGGGTATCATCTTGACCATGATATCTCATAAAACTCCCGTCCGGCATCCTTATAGTGGTAGCTGAAATGTAAACATTACAATTCCTATATCGCGCGAGTGACAGGAAATCACTCGACTTCTACCGGTCCTATTAGCATAGCAGCTAATCGGATTCAAAATTCTAGTGATCAATACATTGGTTCCTGGAACAATGCAACTAAAGTGTTCAAACAACTCCTAAGAACCTAATGCATAAAGATATATAAATAATATAGGTTGCAGTGTAATAAAGTAGGGGTTATGTCCAGGGCTTGCCTTCGCTGGTGGGGTTGGGGTTAGTCAAATTATTTTCTTCCGAACCTTGGTTCGGGGCTTCAGAGAAATCTGTAACAAGAATCCCGGGGTCTTCAGAATAACCTTCTTCTTGTTCCGGGATCAACTGATAATCCCCGTCAGCGAGAATGGTCGAGTCTACATGAGATGCAAATTATAAGTTATAAAATGCCTTTATCTTTAGTTTACTTTCCGATAAAGTTGTAATTCAATATAAATAACCTTTTATTTTGATATATTTCCTAATTACTTTGTACTGGGCAGTCATTTATTGAGTACTAATAAATTTACTTAGATTCATTAAACAATAAATTTAGCTAGGTTAAGTGTTCACTTAGTAGCATGGAGCAGCAGGTGGTGTGGTTTCCATTAATATTTATATTAAAAGCTTTACATGTTAACCTCTTAATTTTAAGTTGCTATTACCTTATAAATCTAATATATAATATCTAATTTAATTATCATCTAATTCTTGGTTGAAAATTTTAATAAGATGTTATAATATTACAAAACAGAACTTTAATCTATTTTCATGATTTTAGAACATTTAAAACTATATTTATTAATTATACTATGTAGACTACACATTATTTCTAACAAAATCTATACAAGAAGAAAATATTACTAGAGTACAAGATTAATTATTTTTCTTCAATTCTACATGTTAAAAGAAAATTATTGGCACTGGTTTTACTAATTTATCATTTTTCTATGAATTACTATGTAATTCTTAAGCCTACAAGCAATTAACTTTGATATTTAAATTAGGTCGTCAAACATTCAAAAACTGAAGTCGACCCTTAAAGCAAAGTTACAGATCTTTGTCTAAAGATTCCAACAAAATTTAGTTTACCATTTTATGATTTTTCCTTAAAGAGATATGGCATTTCTAATCTGACAGCAAAAATTACATAAGGAGGTCCTTGGCTACTATTCCACTGAGTCTAGGGCTTTGCAAGAAACCCCCTGGGTTTCTTTTCCTTCTAACCCGAGGTCCCTGGGCTGGGAACCGAGCAGAGCAGAACAGTGATGGCCGTGTTCCGGCGACGGTGGTCGCCGGCGGCGAGGTCCAAGGGCAGGAATCGGGTCAGGGGCTTACTGCGGTCGTGTTGGGCTACGTGTCGTGGACGAGGACGATCGGGATAGTGAAGTTCGACTTGAGCCCGAGGTGACGGCGGAGGGGTCACCGTCGACGGCGGAGCTCCGGTGGCGAACGTTGGCAACCGACCTGTGCAAAAGCTTCAGTGAGACACGGGGAAGGTGTGGGTACTGTCAATTGGATGAAGTCGTGCTGAATTAGAAGAGACCGTCGGAGACCGAGGCGGCGGCGGCGAAGAAGATCGCCGGCGAGCGTCGGGAAAGCACTGTAATGCACTAAAGAGTCAAGGGATGGGTCGTACAGCTTCAGGGTGATGATGTGGTTCTGTTAAGGGTGATGTGGTGGCTCGGGAGTACCTGCAACGAGCTGCCCACGGTGAGGCCGAGGGCGGCGGCGGATGGCGATCGTCGGCGATGAGGTTTCAACAGAAATTGGAGGACCACGAGTGGTCGGGGAGCACCAGTGGACTACGGGTAAGCTTGTGCAAGTGCTGGCTGGGGCGGAGGTGGTCCGGTGTGGGCTATCCACGGGCGGGTGGTGCGCGGCCGGAGAGGAAGCAGACGGCGGCGGCGGAATGCAGCTCGAGTACTGGATTTTGGATGCTGGGGTTAGCACAACAGCAAGTGGGCGTGGATGTGGTGCTGCTGCGCGTGAGGGAGAGGAAGTTAAGGCACTGCAGCGAGCTGGCCACGACGGCGAGGAGGTGGCGGCCGGAAATGGCTCGGGCACGTCGTGGCGCGCGTGGGGGAAGCCACCAGGGGAGAGGAAAGAAGTCGAGGCTAGGAGGGGAGGACGCGTGGGGAGTTGTGGCAGCTGGAGGTGGCGCTCGGGTAGCCGTGCCGGCGGTGAACGGCGGCGACAGGAGCAGCGCAGAAGGGGGAAGCGGCGCTTGCCAGAGGAAGACGAAGCAGGGGGTGTCAGGAGGACTAATTCGTAAATTCCAAAGATTCTAGGGACCCCACTGCAAACTAAGATTTCCCATTGATAGAAAAGTCTAATGAGAAAAGTGTCTAAAGCAAAGTTGTAGAGAATTTCAAATCCTACAATACTGCTTTAAGGTTCAAGTTCAAAATCTCAACAAATATAGTTTTATTTTAAACTTTAAAGCATCATTCAATTTATACACTTTGTCTTGTAATTCAAACAATTTGCTTTAATGCTTAGGGTCTTTTTGCAAATTTTTCCTGCAGTCATCATTACTAGTTCTTTTTACACTTTAGTCCCTAGGTAAAACTGAGTTTTACTTTTATCTTTTACCACTTCACATGTAAGTCCTTATATGTTTGTATTAATTACATAAAGGTCCTTAATTCCATATAGAGTCCATTCCCCTTAGTGTTTATTTAAATTTTGATCTTTTATTAGTTATAGCCATCTGAAATTTGACATTAAGAACATTTTCACACATTTGCTCATGAGAATTTATAAAACTTATAATTTACAAATATACCCTTATGCTTTGTACAACTTGTATACACTATATCCTGTTTACATATATTATTCCCAAACTTAATATCTAGTTGTCTAACTACCTGGATATCACAGCCTTCCCCCCTTAAAAGAATCTCGTCCCGAGATTCCGAAGCTGAACAGAATTTAATGATTAGATTTGGGGATTGGCTTGAAAGAAGTCTGGAAAATTCCGTTGAAGATAAGACTCAGTTTCCCAAGTCGCTTCTTCTTCGGTGTGATGATCCCACAGGATCTTGTACATCTTAACTGCCCTTCTTCTGGTGAATCTCTCCTTAGTATCCAGAATTCGAAGAGGTTGTTCGATGTACGACAAATCAGGTTCAATCTCAAGGGTACCTGTCTCAACGATTTCTGTGGGTACTTTGACACACTTCTTAAGTTGAGAGATGTGAAAGACATCGTGAATAGCTGCCCATTGAGATGGAAGATGAAGTTTGTAAGCCACTGGGCCACAATCATCAAGAATTTCAAAGGGTCCGACATACCGAGGTGCTAACTTTCCTTTTATGCCGAAACGTTAGACGCCTTTGGTAGGTGACACTCGGAGATAGACAAAATCTCCTATCTGGAATTGCAGAGGTTTTCTCCTCTTATCTGCATAACTCTTTTGTCTGGACTGAGCGGTTTTAAGATTAGATTGAATAACCTTGACCTTATCTTCGGCTTCAACAACTAGGTCTGGTCCGAAGATTTTGCGTTCACCGGCCTCTGACCAACTCAAAGGAGTTCGGCATCGGCGACCATATAACGCTTCGAAAGGAGCCATTTGAAGACTAGCTTGGTAACTGTTGTTGTAGGCAAATTCAGCTAGAGCAAGACACTTGTCCCAACTTGTACCATAGTGAATAATACAAGCTCGGAGCATGTCTTCAAGAATTTGGTTAACTCGCTCAGTCTGCCCATCAGTCTGGGGGTGATATGCAGAGCTTCGAATCAATTTGGTTCCTAGAGCTGATTGTAGCTGCTCCCAGAACCGTGCGATAAATTGGGGCCCACGATCAGATATGATAGTTTTCGGAACCCCATGCAATTGAACGATTTGTTCCAGATAGACTTCGGCATACTTCTTAGCAGAGTAAGTGGTATGCACCGGAAGGAAATGAGCTGTTTTTGTGAGTCTATCGATGATTACCCATATGGAGTCATGTTTTTGAGATGTGTTGGGAAGACCGACAATGAAATCCATACTAATGTCTTCCCATTTCCATGACGGAATGGGTAATGGCTGAAGCGTACCAGAAGCTTTGAGATGACTGGCTTTGACTCTCTGGCACGTATCGCACTCAGACACATATTTGGCAATTTCTCTCTTCATTCTGGTCCACCAAAAATGTTGCCGAAGATCGTGATACATCTTGGTGCTACCAGGATGAATAGAGAATTTGGACAAATGTGCTTCGTCGAGGATTTGCTTACGAAGTTGATGATCCTTAGGGACAACAAGTCGATCGTTGAACCATAGGACTCCTTGACGATCAGTGTGAAAACACCGATACTTAGCTTCTCCTTGGGATAGCTTGGATTTAATAATTTTGACACCCTCGTCATGTAACTGCGACATGATGATCTTATCCCGCAAAGTAGACTCAACGGATATCAAGTTTAAACTACCTTGGGGAATAATCTCAAGATTGAGTTTCCTCATTTGATGGCAAAGGGTGTCATTAAAAGTAGATATGGTTAAGCAATGACAATGTGCTTTGCGGCTAAGTGCATCCGCAACCACATTAGCTTTGCCCGGATGATAATGTACCTCAAGGTCATAATCCTTGATTAACTCTAACCAACGCCTTTGCCTCATATTTAAATCAGCCTGAGTGAAAATATATTTGAGGCTCTTATGGTCAGTGTAAATGTTACACTTAGCGCCCATAAGATGATGTCTCCAGATCTTGAGAGCATGAATAACTGCTGCCAACTCAAGATCATGTGTTGGATAATTTTGCTCATGAGTCCGAAGTGCTCGGGATGCATAAGCAATAACCCGGTTGTTTTGCATAAGAACACAACCAAGGCCAATTTCGGAAGCGTCGCAGTAGACATCAAAAGGCTGGTTACTATCTGGTTGAGCTAGTACTGGAGCAGTCGTCAGAAGTTTTCTTAAAGTGTGAAATGCTTCCTCACACTTCTTGTCCCAACAGAACTTAACTTCTTTCTTGAGTAGCTCAGTCATGGGTTTAGCTATCTTGGAGAAGTCTGGAATGAATCGGCGATAATATCCTGCCAATCCAAGGAAACTTCGTATTTGATGGACTGAAGTGGGAGGATTCCAGTCCATAACTTCTTGAACTTTAGTTGGATCAACCGATATGCCTTGACTAGAGATAGTATGTCCCAAAAATTTCACACTATCCAGCCAAAATTCACATTTTGAAAATTTGGCATAAAGGCGATGATCACGTAGTCGTTGAAGAACGACACGCAAATGATTAGCATGGTCTTCTTTGGTTCTGGAGTAGATCAGAATGTCATCGATGAAGACCACGACGAATTTATCAAGCTCCGGCATAAATACAGAATTCATGAGATACATGAAATATGCCGGTGCATTTGTAAGTCCGAATGACATAACCAGATATTCATAAAGCCCATATCTGGTTGAGAAGGCCGTTTTTGGAATGTCAATAGGCCTGATCTTGATCTGATGATAACCGGAGCGTAAATCAATCTTAGAAAAGACCTTTGCTCCAGCTAGTTGATCGAATAAGATATCAATGCGGGGAAGAGGATACTTATTTTTAATAGTAACCGCATTGAGGGGACGGTAGTCGACACATAGTCTCAGACTATCGTCTTTCTTCTTGACAAAGAGAGCAGAACAACCCCAAGGTGAAGCACTTGGACGTATATATCCCTTATCAAGAAGATCTTGAAGTTGAATTTTCAGTTCTGCTAATTCATTTGGAGGCATGCGATATGGCCTCTTGGAAATTGGAGCAGTACCCGGTTGAAGTTCAATGATGAACTCGATGTCTCGATCCGGTGGCATTCCAGGTAGATCGTCGGGAAAGACATCGGGGTATTCACATACTATCGGAATATCCTTGACTTTGATATCTGTGATAGCATATGCGCAAGGGTGTAGACATTCTGGTGGAGGCAGAACAAGAGTAATGGCTCCACAATATGGTGAATCAATTTCGATAACCCGGGAAGATATGTCTAACTGGACTCGATGTTCAGTCATCCAGTTTGTCCCAAGTATGACATCGATACCCTCTAAACTGAGTAAAACCAAATCAGTTTTAATCTCTTTACTACCTAACTGAATTGGCACATATCTACATATTCGGTTGGAAGTAATATTTCCTCCAGGGGTAGTGATCATATATGACCCCTGGATAGGACAAGATTCAAGTCCTAGTCGGGTTCCACAGTTGTTACTAATAAAACTATGTGTTGCTCCAGAGTCAAATAAAGTAACAACTGGTTTGTGATGTATAGAAAATGTACCCGACATAACAGGAGCTCCATCTGGAAGTTCTGCCAGAGTGGTGAAGTTAATCCGTCCTTGACGAACTTGCATCACCGGCTTCTTTCCCTTATTCTGGTTTCCCTGGGTGGAGCTCTGTCCTTGATTGGATTTCTTAGGCCGCGGGCAATCTCGGATAAGATGATCCGCACTTCCGCAATTGTAGCAACGATAGTTGTTGCCCTTCTGTGGCACTTGCGGAATATTTGGCCGTTGGCCAGATTGTTGTGCTTGTTGCGGTGGCACAGGAGGTCTGAACCTTCCTTGCTGCTGAGGCGGCCTAAAAACCAATCTTCCCGTAGGGGCATTGCGTTGTGGTGCTCTGGGCGGCGGATTGGGAACAACCCGATACCTCGGTGGTTGTGCACTCGAGGTCCCAGCAGGGTTCTTCCGCTTCTTCTCGGCAGAATGCGCCACAATGCAGTCTTCTTGAGTTAAGGCCATATTGACCAACTCACTGAAAGTATTTGCCTTCACAAGGTTCAGGCGTTCCTTGAGTTTGGTGTTCAGGCCCCGACGAAAACGGTCTTGTTTCTTGGTATCATTATCTGCGTGATACCCTGCATACTGGCACAGATGATTGAAATTCTGTGCATACTGCAAAACTGTGTTGGCACCTTGTGTAAGAGCCAGAAACTCATTAAGCTTTCGCTCCAACAATCCTGCGGGAATATAGTGCGCTCTGAAAGCGACCCGGAATTCATCCCATGTGATGACATGCCCTGCAGGTTGCATGGCATAAAAATTGTCCCACCAGATTCTAGCAGCACCACGAAGTTGTTGAGCAGCAAAGGAAGCTTTGCTAGAATCCGCACATGGTATGGTCAGTAGAGCGAACTTTGACTCAATAATATGGAGCCAGGCATCGGCATCCAATGGTTCCTCGGCCTTACTGAAGAAAGGCGGTTGAGTACTGAGGAAATCCTGGTAGCTAGCCACAGGAGGATTACGATCATCCCGGCCTCCTCGGAATTGTTGCTGCTGATTCAGTTGGGCTTGAACCAACATATTAAGTAATTCCGTTTGCCGAGCCATGACTTCGGCAAGGTTGGGAGGAGGTGGTGGTGGTTGCTGAGAACCACTGGCTTGATCAGCCCTAAAACCCTCCGGGGTTCCTCTTGTAGCTCCAACCATCTGAAATAAAGGAGATGTCCATTATTAACCATATATCCTTACTCCCAATTTCAGAAAACACAAACAAAGCATACATTCCGCAAATCATCTCATCTCAAAATTTAAAGATAATGAACAAGATGATGAAACCGGAAATTATATTACATTGCTAACTCAGATAGTTCTCACATCGCATGTCGAAAGTTTACTACATAGGCCATCTATGTTACATCAAATGGCGCAAGGTTTGACTACTTAAACTATTACATTCCCTTAGATTACATCTCGAAAGTTGACGATTTACTAAAAATCGTCGAAATTTCCTACAGAAGACTGACTGCCAGAAAGAGAGTGATGGGGACTAATAACAGGGTCCCCATGCTCAGAATCAATCTCTGAAATACCCTCAATTTCCTCTGGGTCTTCTTCTTCTTCTTCCTCTTCAGGTACTAGGGGTATAGCAGGAAGGATGGGTTGCTGCTGCAATTCTTCAATATGAGCCTGGGCATCATCCGCTTCGAGCATCAGATCATGAATATGCTCTTGTAGAAATTCTATAACAGCATCCCGTTGGGTAATAAGATGATCACTCTCCATGATCTGATCTTCGCGGTGAAGAATTGTTTCATCCCTAGCTGCAATGATTTCATCCTTTTGGGTTACCAAAGCTTGTAATTCTTCTATTTGGGTTACTTGGTGATCAGCATTCCGATAGTGGCCTTGTGCCACACCGGTTATCTGACTTACCCCATGACGCAGTAGCTTTTGGTAACGGTATTGCACATCCATAAACCTGGTAATGATACGGACGGTTTCTTCAGCTACGTCTCCTAGCAAATGACCATAATGATCTGTCCGCACATCCCAGTCCGAATTACTCGGGTCTATGGTAGGAAATAACCCAATAGGATATGCAGCAACTTCAATCGGATGTTGATTGCAGAAAAGTTTGATTCCTTCTAAAGCAGCAGTTTCAAGAGTATCCACTAGACGATATCCAACCACTTCCACTTCTATGGGAGGCCATAAGGAGCGGAAAGGGTGTTGAGGAATTATCATCTTAACCCTGCAGCGGGAAACTCCTTCTTCAAGAGATTCTACCCCATCATACAGAGGAGGCTCGGTATAATGAAACATACTCAAGGATTCCCACAAAAGACGAGGAAATCCTTCCCAATGTAAACCATTGGTGTGAAAGTGCCCCTCCTGATCCCAAAAGGTACTAGTAGGAGCAGCCATCTGCGACAACAATGCAAATGGTAAGATATTTTTACCCTGTTGAGAAAGCTTACAAGGTAAAATGGATTAAGATAGCGAATTCTGATAACAGCAAAGGCTGGAAATCAGATGGATGCCTAAGATACCCAACTAAAGATTCTTACATAGCCAAATTAAGAAATACCAACATATTATCTATTCCTTAAGAAGTATCGATTTAAACATGCAATTTAGTTGATTAATGGAGTATGCATGCACGTACTAAGCGATCTCACAACCAAAAATTAACTGCCAAGTAATCTTGGTCTTACGTGGTTAATTACGGTGGCACAATATAAATACGTCTCTCCCTATTAACTAGTCGATAAACCCTATACGTCCTAGTTTCAGAATCGTGGTTAGTGTACCTGCAGAAAACCACAATATATATAACCAATGAACCTTTCATGCCAGCATGTCATGAAAGCGTCCCCAATCATTACTGTTCACTATAGAAACAGCATCTGTACAATTACCGCCGTACAGACAACGTTAACATACGTTATTGGATAACGTATTCACAGGGGTACCGCAAAATGCGGGGGTATGAACAGCGATCGCCATACCCTGCGCCGAACCATATACTCCCAATATAGTCAACCGAGGTCGGTATATTGGCAGCATCTCAAGTAGGCCACTGCTTGAGAAACAGCGTTCGGTTCGCATCACCGACAGGAAGGCCAAGCTCCCTCAGTTGGCTGAGGATTCTTACCTTCTTACCTCCCGATCGCAGATGTCGTTACAGAAAGTAAGGTTGGGTTGTGCATAAATTTAAGTTTCAACAGAAAAGTAATGCTGGAAGTCAGAATTATATATATATATATTACAGCCACCTGTAATTCCCCTAATAACATTACCCTAGGGCTTACGTACTATACATAATCCTTAACGAACCACCGTAGTTCGCAAATACTTGATTAATGAAATTTTATACTAAAAATTACTTTTTAAGGCTAATTATATCTCCAGAGTACACTTGTTAGCTCTGATACCAGCTGTGGCAGAACCAACCTGAATTATACCGACTCAAGTGCGCGAGTCCTTAATGCAGGGCTACCTCGCACTTCAAACGGTATAAAACTATTGGTCTGTCGGGTAATGTCCCGATGAACCACCGAACGCAGGATCTAACAAGGTACCTCACACGAAGGTGAGTCCAGAGATACAATGCCCAAAATAATTTACACCACAGGCAGTTATATTACAAAAATATACAAAATAACATTTGTTCTTACAGAAGAGAGTTTATTACATCACAAGTTCGAGTTTCTGATTAAAGCAGCGGAATTTGAAAAGCGGAGTTATTATACATGGCGTCATTACAGATATTATGCTAGCCCTGGCATAATATCACTCGGCGGGGTCTGTGTTGGCCGGGGACGGATCCCATTCCACGGACCAACCATCAGGCAAAGGGTAAGGCCACGGGGTAATGAACGCGGGCTCCTCAGAAGGATTACCTGGAGTAAATAAATGAAAGCAAGGCTGAGTATACTAATACTCAGCAAGACTTACCCGGAATTGGGTATATCTTAGCCCATAACTAGACTCATGCTGACTTTTAGCTTTGGGTAGGGTTTTCAGCTGAAAAGCAACAAAGAGTAGATCCTTATTTTCAATTTTTAGCTTTCAGGTTCTAGTTGAATTAACCATTCTAAGTAAACACCTATAACTATCCAAACATGGTAGAATCTTTTCTCAAACATCATCTTTAATAATCACATGATTACTCTTGTTACTCTATGTGATAAAGGGGATAAGCAGTCTCATACATCGTGAGAGGCGGACGATTCTGAATCGAGATTCAACCCTTGCAAGGTAAACCTAACACACACGCTTGGAACACCACAGGGTTGTTCCGAAGCAACCGTTTGCCTTTCATTCCGACTCGTGGATCAGTGCCACCACAAGCGACTGCAGGTCATATGCACTACAAAAGTGCAGGACGTACGTCTGTAGCGCGACTACAAAACCCGTACTCCTGGTTGCCCAGCAACACATATGCCTACACGTCGAACTAAGTAACCAAAAGAAGCAAATACATGTGGTGGGTGGTATGTCCACTCCTCGGGCCGATCGGTTAGTAGGCTTACCGCTTACCATATTTCACGGCATGTGGCTAGTACTTTCAAACGCTTAGCCACCGCTACCACACACTGCGACCTTATCAATTCATCAACTCAGACGGGGTATCATCTTGACCATGATATCTCATAAAACTCCCGTCCGGCATCCTTATAGTGGTAGCTGAAATGTAAACATTACAATTCCTATATCGCGCGAGTGACAGGAAATCACTCGACTTCTACCGGTCCTATTAGCATAGCAGCTAATCGGATTCAAAATTCTAGTGATCAATACATTGGTTCCTGGAACAATGCAACTAAAGTGTTCAAACAACTCCTAAGAACCTAATGCATAAAGATATATAAATAATATAGGTTGCAGTGTAATAAAGTAGGGGTTATGTCCGGGGCTTGCCTTCGCTGGTGGGGTTGGGGTTAGTCAAATTATTTTCTTCCGAACCTTGGTTCGGGGCTTCAGAGAAATCTGTAACAAGAATCCCGGGGTCTTCAGAATAACCTTCTTCTTGTTCCGGGATCAACTGATAATCCCCGTCAGCGAGAATGGTCGAGTCTACATGAGATGCAAATTATAAGTTATAAAATGCCTTTATCTTTAGTTTACTTTCCGATAAAGTTGTAATTCAATATAAATAACCTTTTATTTTGATATATTTCCTAATTACTTTGTACTGGGCAGTCATTTATTGAGTACTAATAAATTTACTTAGATTCATTAAACAATAAATTTAGCTAGGTTAAGTGTTCACTTAGTAGCATGGAGCAGCAGGTGGTGTGGTTTCCATTAATATTTATATTAAAAGCTTTACATGTTAACCTCTTAATTTTAAGTTGCTATTACCTTATAAATCTAATATATAATATCTAATTTAATTATCATCTAATTCTTGGTTGAAAATTTTAATAAGATGTTATAATATTACAAAACAGAACTTTAATCTATTTTCATGATTTTAGAACATTTAAAACTATATTTATTAATTATACTATGTAGACTACACATTATTTCTAACAAAATCTATACAAGAAGAAAATATTACTAGAGTACAAGATTAATTATTTTTCTTCAATTCTACATGTTAAAAGAAAATTATTGGCACTGGTTTTACTAATTTATCATTTTTCTATGAATTACTATGTAATTCTTAAGCCTACAAGCAATTAACTTTGATATTTAAATTAGGTCGTCAAACATTCAAAAACTGAAGTCAACCCTTAAAGCAAAGTTACAGATCTTTGTCTAAAGATTCCAACAAAATTTAGTTTACCATTTTATGATTTTTCCTTAAAGAGATATGGCATTTCTAATCTGACAGCAAAAATTACATAAGGAGGTCCTTGGCTACTATTCCACTGAGTCTAGGGCTTTGCAAGAAACCCCCTGGGTTTCTTTTCCTTCTAACCCGAGGTCCCTGGGCTGGGAACCGAGCAGAGCAGAACAGTGATGGCCGTGTTCCGGCGACGGTGGTCGCCGGCGGCGAGGTCCAAGGGCAGGAATCGGGTCAGGGGCTTACTGCGGTCGTGTTGGGCTACGTGTCGTGGACGAGGACGATCGGGATAGTGAAGTTCGACTTGAGCCCGAGGTGACGGCGGAGGGGTCACCGTCGACGGCGGAGCTCCGGTGGCGAACGTTGGCAACCGACCTGTGCAAAAGCTTCAGTGAGACACGGGGAAGGTGTGGGTACTGTCAATTGGATGAAGTCGTGCTGAATTAGAAGAGACCGTCGGAGACCGAGGCGGCGGCGGCGAAGAAGATCGCCGGCGAGCGTCGGGAAAGCACTGTAATGCACTAAAGAGTCAAGGGATGGGTCGTACAGCTTCAGGGTGATGATGTGGTTCTGTTAAGGGTGATGTGGTGGCTCGGGAGTACCTGCAACGAGCTGCCCACGGTGAGGCCGAGGGCGGCGGCGGATGGCGATCGTCGGCGACGAGGTTTCAACAGAAATTGGAGGACCACGAGTGGTCGGGGAGCACCAGTGGACTACGGGTAAGCTTGTGCAAGTGCTGGCTGGGGCGGAGGTGGTCCGGTGTGGGCTGTCCACGGGCGGGTGGTGCGCGGCCGGAGAGGAAGCAGACGGTGGCGGCGGAATGCAGCTCGAGTACTGGATTTTGGATGCTGGGGTTAGCACAACAGCAAGTGGGCGTGGATGTGGTGCTGCTGCGCGCGAGGGAGAGGAAGTTAAGGCACTGCAGCGAGCTGGCCACGACGGCGAGGAGGTGGCGGCCGGAAATGGCTCGGGCACGTCGTGGCGCGCGTGGGGGAAGCCACCAGGGGAGAGGAAAGAAGTCGAGGCTAGGAGGGGAGGACGCGTGGGGAGTTGTGGCAGCTGGAGGTGGCGCTCGGGTAGCCGTGCCGGCGGTGAACGGCGGCGACAGGAGCAGCGCAGAAGGGGGAAGCGGCGCTTGCCAGAGGAAGACGAAGCAGGGGGTGTCAGGAGGACTAATTCGTAAATTCCAAAGATTCTAGGGACCCCACTGCAAACTAAGATTTCCCATTGATAGAAAAGTCTAATGAGAAAAGTGTCTAAAGCAAAGTTGTAGAGAATTTCAAATCCTACAATACTGCTTTAAGGTTCAAGTTCAAAATCTCAACAAATATAGTTTTATTTTAAACTTTAAAGCATCATTCAATTTATACACTTTGTCTTGTAATTCAAACAATTTGCTTTAATGCTTAGGGTCTTTTTGCAAATTTTTCCTACAGTCATCATTACTAGTTCTTTTTACACTTTAGTCCCTAGGTAAAACTGAGTTTTACTTTTATCTTTTACCACTTCACATGTAAGTCCTTATATGTTTGTATTAATTACATAAAGGTCCTTAATTCCATATAGAGTCCATTCCCCTTAGTGTTTATTTAAATTTTGATCTTTTATTAGTTATAGCCATCTGAAATTTGACATTAAGAACATTTTCACACATTTGCTCATGAGAATTTATAAAACTTATAATTTACAAATATACCCTTATGCTTTGTACAACTTGTATACACTATATCCTGTTTACATATATTATTCCCAAACTTAATATCTAGTTGTCTAACTACCTGGATATCACAATAACCAAGATTAGATAAACATAGATAAGCAATAAACACATAGTCTCACATACATCCAAATATCCAAATAAGTTTTTGACGACACTCAAGCTCACCACGACTCTAAGAACATATTCTAGGATACAATCTTTTCTCCCCCTTTGGCATCAATCACCAAAAAGAGAAAAGACAAATGGAAGCTGGGAGCAGCAATCACTCATCATCCTCATCAGCATCATCATCATCGTCACCTACATCATAGTGCTCCCACTCAGCTGGAAGGTCCCTCAGAGGAGAAGGTGGAAACGCGGGCCAATCTGTCTCCTCAATGCCAAGGTGGCGCTCAATTCTGTTGATGCTCTGTTGATTTGCCCGAGCGTGAGCGCGAACTACATCATTGGTGTTGCGGCATACCTTGAAGAGAGCCTTCAAGCCATGAATAAAAGTGTTGCCTTTCTTGCGAGGACGAGCCCTAGAAGTGGAGGGCATCACCAAAGCGGAGGGCATCGCCGAAGTGGAGGGCATATCCGCAGTGGGCTGGGGTGGAGAATGAGCTGATGGTGGAGACTCGCCTTCAGGTGAAAATTCTTGCTCCTTGGGAGGTTGTGGACAATATGGTGCATGGACCGTGTCATATCCAAACTCCATTCCCGTCACGGAATTAATCATCCTTTGGATGTATGGAGCATAGATAACTGGATTACTGCCATGATGGAGCATGTACCTCAACTCCGTCCAGAAAAAGTGAAAGACACTGAAGGGCAGGTGATCAAAGTCCATAGCCAAGAGAAGCAACTTGACCGTACCATGTATCTTGGTGCGATCACCCCTCTTGGGAGTCAAGGTCTCCCGGAATATCCTGTTCATGATCTCCATATATGGATGTAGTCCATGAGTCGTCGCTAAATCCGGATCCTCATCCCGATAGAGAGTCATAAGAGCTTCATCCGTTGGATTAATCTCATCATGAATCTCCATCTCATCTAGAGTGTCATCAAGCTTGAGGATAGTTGCAAATTGCTTGTATGAAACCCAGAAAGCACGCTCTTGAAGATTGAAATGAATAAAGGATGTCTTGCCCTCACCTTCAAACCAAGCAGTGGAGCAAAATTGAGCAACTAGCTCATTGTTCCAATTTTGGTTGAGGGCCAAGAATTCATAGAGGCGTTTCTTCTCACATTCTCTTATGACCAAGTCAAAAGTAGGATTATTTTTCTCACTCATTTCAACCCAATTGATGTACTTGGAGACGGTAATAGCATTCTTCTTCTCAATAAAGATGGATATGTACCAATCAGCTTGGAATTTACTCCAAAACCTCTATCCGTGATATACTTCTCATAATCATAAGGATTTTCCCTTCTTTCTTTGAAGACAGCACCTCCTTGCTTTGTGGTGTAATCAATTCTCTTCACTCCAACTTCACCAAAGTTGATCCTAGTATACTCCGGTCTGTGCATGATGTACTTGCGGTAGTGTTGGAGTGGAGGATAGTCATCAAAGAGAGGAACCGATTCTTGAGGTCCAGCTTCATGTGGAGGAGCAGCCCTTTGACCTCTACGGCTCGATGCCCCATGGCTAGAACCACCCATTTGGCTAGCACGACTAAGCGGAATTTTACGAGTTGGCTTCTTTGGACGCTTAGGTGGAGGAACGACTTCCACTTCTTCAATCTCATCCAAATTTGAGTCGGAGGCAGGATCATGCATGAATTTGGTCCTCCTCTCATGCACCATCTGGACATGTATAGGAAGCATATTGTTTGATTAGAAGTAAAAAAAGAATGAGTATTAACAAACATGGGAGTAGGCGGGAAAAGACAGAACAGACCCTTCTTGGCGGACTGTCCGCTAGGAAGGTTCGGTTTTGAACCTTCCCACGAAATCACGCGATGTTAAGCACTAATTTGTTGAGGCTCAAACTTTGTAGTCATATTCTAGATGATAATGGAAGGCTAGAAACAAAATTTGAACAACTTGGGATGGATAGATTTGGAGATCGGTTTGAATCAAAATTTTTAGGCATGACATGAGCATGAACAAGTGAACTTTAAACCTAACCATCCATTCTTCAAGATTTTCAAGGAATAGCATTCTCTACTTAGCAGGAATCCAAGGCTAAAAGCATTCCTCAAGATATGCATCGAGTAGAGAGATCGATGGAAGATTGCATATACCTTGTTCTTGCCCTAGGTTGGACGAAAGAGGTTCCAAAGAGTGGAAATCCAAGGGAGGAGGTCCTTGCTGCACGAAGAGGAGCTTCCCTTGCCGTGGAGGGGTTGAGGCCTTGGTTCCACGGACAATGGAGGTGGTGTCCGTGGGGAAGAAGAGAGAGTGAGTGAGAGAAGTTGGTGATGTGTTGTGTGTTTGAGAGACAATAGAAGTTGGTGATGTGTTGTGTGTTTGAGAGAGAATGGGGAGAGGATGAGCAGCCACAAAGAGGGTAGAGGACCTCTTGGACTCTCACCCACGGACATGAGGCAGTGGGGCCATAAGGAGACGCGTTAGAGATAAGAAGTTGGCCTGCTCTGCTGGCTGAACCCGAAACCTCCTGGCGGACTGTCCGCCAGGCGCTCTCAGCCAGCAGACACCCTCCGCTCTCACGTAACCTATCCAATTATTCAACTAACCTAGAGAGTAGATTGGATGTATATGATATAAGACATTTGGGATATAATACATGGTTTTTCAAGAAAACATCACATAAAATGACCATGTTGACCAACTCGATCCAAACGATCAAGAAAATCCATAATTTTTACAAACAAAGCATACATATCATTTTGTTTTTAAAAGGTTTACCACTAGACAAGCAGGTGCGCAACACTTCATTCCAAATTTCTAGAATCAATGATGTTTAGCTCATTCCTTAATGCACAAAATCTTTTCTCATCTAAGGGTTTGGTGAAGATATCGGCAACTTGGTCGTTTGTTCTCACATGAGAGATCTCTATGTCTCCTTTAAGATTGTGATCTCTCAAGAAATGATGCCGAATATCTATGTGTTTGGTTCTAGAGTGCTCACATGGATTTTCGGCAATTTTAATGGCACTCTCATTGTCACATAGGAGTGGAACACAGTTAAAGGTATAACCGTAATCCTTTAGAGTTTGTCGCATCCACAAGAGTTGAGCACAACAATATGCGGCTGCAACATACTCCGCTTCGGCCGTGGAAAGAGCTACGGAATTTTGTTTCTTGGATGCCCATGATACAAGGGACTTACCCAAAAATTGGCAAGTCCCGGATGTGCTTTTCCTATCAATTTTGCATCCGGCATAATCCGCATCAGAATAGCCAACTAGTTTGAAATTTGAACCTTTTGGATACCAAAGACCTAGATGAGATGTATGAACTAAATATCTCATGATTCTTTTAACAGCCCTCAAATGGCACTCCTTAGGGTTTGATTGAAATCTTGCACACAAATAAACGCTAAGCATAATATCGGGTCTAGATGCACAAAGATAAAGCAATGAGCCAATCATGGATCGATATACCTTTTAATCCATGGATTTACCTCCAATGTCAAGGTCAAGATGTCCGTTTGTGCCCATGGGGGTCTTGATTGGCTTTGCATTCTCCATGTTGAACTTCTTAAGTATGTCATGAGTGTACTTGGTTTGGCATAGGAATGTCCCTTCCTTGAGGTTCTTGACTTGAAATCCTAGGAAGAACTTCAACTCTCCCATCATAGACATCTCAAATCGCTTGATCATAGTTTGACTAAATTCATCACAGCAAGTTTTGTTAGTAGAACCAAATATAATATCATCGACATATATTTGGCAAACAAATAAATCGTCACTGACTCTTCTAGTGAATAAAGTGGAGTCGGCTTTTCCAATTTTAAAACTATTTTCAATGAGAAAATCCCTAAGGCATTCATACCATGCTCTAGGAGCTTGCTTAAGCCCATAGAGCGTCTTATGGAGTTTGTAAACATGGTTAGGATACGCTTCTTCCTCAAACCCCGGTGGTTGCTCTACATATATCTCTTTCTTGATTGGGCCATTCAAGAATGCACTTTTGACATCTATTTGATAGAGCTTAAAGTTATGGTGAGTAGCATAAGCAACAAGAATGCGAATTGACTCGAGCCTAGCTACGGGTGCAAAGGTTTGATCAAAATCCAAACCTTCGACTTGTGAATAACCTTTTACCATAAGCCGTGCTTTGTTTCTTGTCACCACACCATGTTCATCTTATTTGTTGCGGAACACCCACTTGGTTCCAACAACATTTTGCTTAGGTCGCTCCACCAATGACCACACTTCATTTCTTTTGAAGTTGTTGAGTTCCTCGTGCATGGCCATTACCCAATCCGCATCTTGTAGAGCATCTTCCACCTTAAGAGGTTCAAGAAAAGAAATAAAGGAGTAATGTTCACAAAAAGTAGCAACACGAGAACGAGTAGTTACTCTCTTTGCAATGTCACCAAGGATGTTGTCCACGGGGTGATCCCGTTGAACACTTTGGTGCACCCTAGGATGTGGCACTTGATTTCTTGACTCCTCTTGTTCGTCATCCTTTTCTTCTTCATTTTGTTCAACACCTCCCCCTTGATCGTTGCCATCTTCTTGACGATCGTCATCTTGAGTTGGAGGAGATGCCTTGTTTGAAGATTGTTGACCTTGATCATTGTTTCATTCTTGAGGGTGTACATCTCCTAGTGACATGTTCCTTAAGGCCGCTCTTGGAGCTTCTTCATCATCTAATTCATCAAGATCAACTTACTCTCCTTGAGAGCCATTAGTTTCATCAAACACCACATCACATGAGATTTCAACACATCCGGAGATTTTGTTGAATACTCGATATGCACGTGAGTTTGAATCATAACCAAGTAAAAAACCTTCCATAGCTTTAGGAGCAAACTTAGAACTCTTAGCTTTCTTGTTGAGAATATAACATTTGCAAAAAAAAATTCTAAAGTATGAAACATTAGGTTTGTTACCGGTGAGAAGCTCATAGGGAGTTTTCTTTAGTAGACAATGAAGATATAGCCGGTTGATGGCGTGACAAGCGGTGTTGACCGCTTCCGCCCAAAACTGGTCGGAAGTCTTGTACTCATCAAGCATTGTCCTTGCCATCTCAATGAGCGTGCGGTTCTTCCTCTCCGCCACCCTATTTTGTTGAGGTGCATAGGGAGCGGAGAACTCATGCTTGATTCCTTCTTCATCCAAGTAGTCATTTACTTGAGTGTTCTTGAACTCGCTCCCGTTGTCGCTTCTAATCTTCTTGATTCTTAAGTTGAACTCATTTTGAGCTCTTCTTAAGAACTTCTTGAGAACCCCTTGTATTTCACTTTTATCATGCAAAAAGAATACCCAAGTGAAACGTGTATAATCATCAACAATGACTAAGCCATATTTGTTACCGCCGATGCTTATGTAGGCAATAGGACCAAACAAGTCCATATGAAGTAGTTCCAATGATCTACTTGTTGTCTTGATGTTCTTGGCGGGATGGCTTGACCCAATTTGCTTTCCTACTTGACATGCTCCACAAGGCCTATCTTTCTCAAACACAACGTTGGTTAGTCCAATGACATGATCATCTTTGAGGAGCTTGTGAAGATTTTTCATACCAACATGGGCTAGGCGGCGGTGCCACAACCAACCCATGTTGGACTTTGTGATTAAGCATGTATCAAGTTGAGCTTTATCTTTGGTGAAGTCCACTACATAAAGCTTTCCCTTTAATACACCCTTAAACGCAATTGAACCATCACTTCTCCTAGAGACGATCACACCTTCATCAGTAAAAATACAATTGTAGCCCATGTTACAAAGTTGTGATACGGATAATAAGTTGTAGTCCAAGGTTTCAACAAAAAAACTTTTGAAATGAAATGTTCGGAAGATATAGCAATGTTACCGACACCCAAAACTCTGCCTTGGCTGTTATCGCCAAAGAAGATTAAGTCGGTTGGATCGTCATTCTCTTCATAAGTTGAGAACATGCTTCTTTCTCCGGTCATGTGGTTTGTGCATCCACTATCAATGATCCACTTCGATCCACCGGAGGCATAGCCCTGCAAAACAAGTTTAGGCTTTGTTTTCAGGTACCCAAATTTGCTGGGTCCTCTCACATTAGTCACAAGTGATTTGGGCACCCACACACAAATCTTTGGACTCTTGCGGTGTGTCCCAACATATTTAGCAAAGACTCTACCAAACTTGTTCCTCATAATCACATATGATGCATTAAACTCATAGAAATGTATAATAGGAAGTTTTGATGCAGTAGAGAAAGTGGGACGGGAGGCCGGAAATCTGCCACCCGAGGGTTCCTGGAGGACTGTCCGCTGGGTCCTGGCGGACTGTCCGCCAGGCGCTCTCGGGTGCCTAGCTCCGGGAGCAATTTTCCCACTTGTTGCTTCCTTCACAAACTTAGGGAACTAATGCCCGTTGATCTTGACTCTTGCATTATGCTTTTCAAAACGTTGAAAACCAATACCATCCTTGATGTTGGGACGTCTCGAGTTCAAGTATGCACCTCTTGCATATTTGAGTTTTTTCTCCTCAAGATCCTTCTTCTTTTGTTGTGCCTCACCTTCTAAGGATGTGATCTTGACTT
Organism: Panicum hallii; assembly: GCF_002211085.1. Classification (NCBI taxonomy): domain Eukaryota; kingdom Viridiplantae; phylum Streptophyta; class Magnoliopsida; order Poales; family Poaceae; genus Panicum; species Panicum hallii. Next base: position 67,899,463 of record NC_038050.1, on the reverse strand, counting down.
TCAAGCTTTCAATCAACTTTACATTAGTAGCACAAGCATCAACATCAATATCCTTGCATCTAAGGCATGATTGTGCTATGGAGGGATTGACTGATGGGTCATGTTGAGATGTTGAGGCATTGGACAAGAGAGTGTCAAATTGCAATTCAAGGCTTTTGTTTAAGCAAACAAGTTCATCTTGAAGTGCAATATTTTCACACTTGAGACTAGTGTTAGGAGAAGAACATAGGATGGTTTTTACCTTTCTTTTACCTCCCCTTGCCATAAGACAAGTGTGAGTGATGTTTTTCCCATCCTTGAGGTTGGGGAAGAGAGAAGTCTTGTTAAAGTTGAGTGTGGCCACTTCTTCATCCGAGTTGGAGCTCTCATCATCGGAGTCCCACTCCTTGCCAAGATGTGCTTCACCACTTTATTTCTTCTTGAAGAACTTCTTGTCCTTGGTGAAGTACTTCTTCTCCTTGTTGTCCTTCCTCTTCTCTTCCTTGTCCTCTTTATTCTCATATGGGCAATTTGCAATGAAGTGCCCACTCTTGCCATAATTATAGCAATTTCTTTTTGTCCTTCTTTTGGAGCTCTCGTGCCTCTTGGTGCCCTTGTAGTTGCGGTTTCTCATCAATTTGCTGAAGTTCTTCATGAGAAGAGTCATGTCATCATCATCAAGATTTGAACTATCACTATCATTGTCACTTGATGAGGATTCTTGCACTACTTTCTTGCTATTCTCCTTCTTGTTTGCCTTGAGGGCAATGTCTTGCTCTGTTAAGGTTGAGATTCCCTTGGACAAGCTCTTCACATACTTGGCTTCACTTTCCATCATCTCATGGTTGATAATCTTGCCAAATACTTCTTCCAGTGTCATCTTCTTGTAGTTGGGACTCTCCCTTATCAAAGTACATAAGGTTATGTTCCTTACCGAAAAATCCCTAATCATCCTCTTGACCACTTCATGGTCGGTCCACTTCTTGCTTCCAAGACTCCTCACTTGATTGATCATCTTCTTGAGCCTTGTGCACATCTCTTGGGGGTTTCATCATCCAACATGGCAAACCTCCCAAGTTCTCCTTCAATCATCTCAATTCTTGCTTTCCGAATGGTCTTGGTGCCTTCATGTGCCACTTTGAGAGTATCCCATATCTCCTTTGCACTTTGCAATCCATCCACTTTATCAAATTCCTCTCTGCTCAAGGATGAAAGGAGGATGGTTGCGGCTTGAGCATTGCGGTGGAACAATTATTGCATAGTTAGTCCAAAGCTTTCATCGTCACTCTCTGGTTGCTCAATACCTACACAAACAATCTCCCAAAGACTAGGGTGAAGAGAAAACAAGTGCCATCTCATGTTAGTCCTCCATTGAGAGTAGTTAGTTCCATCAAAGTGTGGGGGTTTTCCAAGAGAAACGGAAAGAAAATTGTTGTTGGAACTCATGTTATCATAGTTAAAAGGAGTGCGAGAGTAGTTAGAAGTAACCGATTTCTTCTTCTTTCTTCTCTTGATGTAGATGGACCCTTCATCACTACTTGATGTTGAGGATGAGAATGACCCAATCACTATTCTCTTACTCTTGCTCTTGCTCTTACTCTTTTTCTTGTGATCTCCACTCTTCTTGGAGCAATCGGATACATTGAACTTGGTGTTGTCATCTTCCTTGTGCATCTCATCTTCTTTGCCCTTGTTCTTCTCAAGACTCTTGTGTGAATCTTCTCCGGCCATGATCTCCTCGAGTTGTTAGACTCAAATTTGAGGAACCTAGCTCTGATACCACTTGAAAGTACGCCTAGAGGGGGGTGAATAGGCGATCGTCGCTTAAAACCTGCACACAAAAACTCAGTCCGAGGCTGCCTGGCGGACTGTCCGCTGGGAGTGTCCGCTGGGCACTTCCAACGTCCGCTGGGAGGTCTTGGGAATGGAATGCAATCTTTCGAAAGATAAAACTTGTATACCAAAATCTACTTGAATAAAAAGACTCTAATACAAGTGAGGAATACTAAATGCGAAAGCAATCTAGCTCAAAGTAAGTACACAAGTAGATCGGGCAAGAATACTAGACGTTGGTAAGAATAACAAAAAACGCAAGAATGAAGTAAGGTAATCAAGCACAAGAGACACAAGATTGTCACCCGAGGTTCGAATCCACTCAAGAATTCTACATCCCCGTTGAGGAGTCCACAAAGGACCGGGTTCCTCTCAACCCTTTCCTCTCTCAAGCAACCACAAAGGTCAAACTTGAGCTTTTCACTAGCAACAAGGGTAATACAAACTTCTCAATCCAACCACACCACGAGTTGGTTGTTCTTGAGCACCTCTAACCGTCTAGGAGCCAAGCTCCAAGAGTAATAGATGTGGAAAGCGATGGAGAGTGCCAAGAGATGCCCAAGAGAGGTGAATCTCTTGGGAAGAACTTGAATCTTGCTTGGATCTTGCTCAAACTCAACCCTAGACCAAAGATTTGGAGTGGGGAAGCTAGGGTTTCACTTTGGGGAGCTTTGGAGTGCTTAGAATGTGCTTGAGACTCGGTTTCACTGGTTCAGCAAGTGTTTCTCGTTTGGGGGGCGTGGGGTATTTATTTGGTCTCACTGGAAACTAGCCGTTAGGCAGTTTTTAGTGACCTGGCGGACTGTCCGCCAGGAGCTCTCGAATTAGCATAAATTCTTTCAAGGCTTACACTCTGGATTTGATTTATTGGTGATCTTCCACACACTTTCCACATCCCCCTTGATAGTACGGTATAACTAAACTCAAGAAAACATAAAACAAAGAATTTTCTCCACTTGCAACGTTTTTGTTGATCCGGTACCGTTCTCCAACTTTGAATGATCGTCGAGATTCACTCCTTTTCTTTTCTCCTTTTTGGTTTCTTTGACCCCTGCTCATTATACTCAATTGCAATATTAGATACTCATTTAGGTTGTTATTAATCACCAAAATAGGTCATTAGGCCTAGATGCACATTCACCATGTTTGGTTTTTCCTGAGTGCATCAAATTCAGCTTCCATAGCTTGCCTCCACTTGGAATTGGCTAATGCTTCTCGAACTGAATTGGGTTCCCCTGTTGCACTGAAGAAACTATATCGGATCATACCATCATACATGCGCTTAGGTTTCACAGTCCCGCTCTGGAGTCGAGTCTGGTGACGTTGTGGTTCTGAATCTGGAACAGAAGAGACAAGAGGAGCACCCGTGGGAGGCACGGTTGAGACTGGGACACGCTGATTGGTCGGGCCAGTTGTCGCGGAGGGAGAGGGCGAAGTCGACGCGCTTTCATTTCGCGCGTCAGGTACATGCGGGGCGGAGGCGGGTGGAGATCCCGATGGAGATTCGCCCTCATGTGCTGGTGCTGATTGCATTGCTCCCGTCCTGAGCATCGTGTCCAAATCAGCTTCGAGGGGAGTACTCGGACTGTCGATCGAATCTGCCTGGGATCGATTTCCCAGATCTTCGATGACAGGAAGCAGCGATGCATCTAGAAATAGTTGAACGCCGGGAATACCACCTGCACTTGGGACACCATTTTCTTTCTGTAACACACTAGGATCACCAGGCACATTAGTAGGATTAGTAATGTTAGAATCATAGCAATCGTCATCCCCTGGATTACGGAGAGAAGAAGGAAGGAGGACAATTTCACTTCGAAGGAGAGCGCCAGAATTGGGATGAAGGGTGGCAAAAGGGAAAAAAGCTTCATCAAAGACGACATCGCGTGGTATGTAGATACGACCAGTGGAGATGTCGAGGCACTTAAAGCCTTTGTGCATAGAACTATAGCCAAGGAACGCACACTGCGTAGAGCGAAAAGATAATTTGCATGAATTGTAAGGTCAAAGGTTGGGCCAACAAGCACAACCAAACACGCGTAGGCTATTATAGTCAGGCGTCTCACCAAGAAGCCGAGTAGCAGGCACCTCAAACTGAATTACTTTGCTGGGAAGAAGATTGATGAGATGTGTGGCAGTGAGGAAGGCTTGGTCCCAAAATTTTAAGGGCATGGAGGCATTTGCAAGAAGGGCAAGCCCAACCTCTACTATGTGACGGTGCTTGCGCTCGGCAGCTCCATTTTGTTGGTGAGCACGAGGACAAGAGACACGGTGACTAATACCAATTTTCTGAAGGAAGGAATTTAACTTCTCATATTCTCCACCCCAATCAGATTGAATACATAAAATTTTTCGAGAAAGTTTGCGTTCTATTAAATTTTGGAAGTCTTGAAAAACTCTAAACACATCAGATTTGTGTCGAAGGAGATAGATCCAGGTGTATTTGGAGTAATCATCAATGAAACTAACATAGTAGTTGTGGCGTCCAACAGAGGTAGGTGCAGGTCCCCACACATCAGAATAAATTAACTCAAGAGGAGCACTTGAGATTTTATTAGACACAGGATACGGAAGCTGACGGCTCTTGGCCCGCTGACATGAATCACAGACTGACTCCACACTTTTATTACTAGCATAAGGTAAACTATTTGAGCTAATGACCTTCTGAACTATCGGAATAGCAGGATGACCAAGGCGGCTATGCCATAGGGATGTGGATGGCGTGTGAGCAGCAAGGGCTTCCGGATTCGGCCTCTGTCCTCTAGGAGATGCGCTGGATGAAAGAGGATAGAGACCGCCTTGACACCTACCGTGGTACAGGATCTTTTTCGTGTCCTTGTCCTTGATAACAAAAAAATCTGAGTGAAATTCAAGATAGGCGTTATTGTCTTTAGCTATTTTATGAACGGAAGCAAGGCTTTTTGTTGCAGAGGGAACATGAAGAATATTGTTAAGAAAAAGGTTGCTGGTAGAGGTATGAACAATTGTATGACCAACATTGCTAATTTGCATACCTGTGCCGTTGGCAGTGTGGACTTGATCATGCCCACTGTAACAATCTCGAACTGTGAGCTTCTCCAATTCACCAGTCACATGATTTGTAGCCCCACTGTCAACATACCAATTTGTGTCCACACCATAGGCTTCGGAGGGTCGCCCACGGTATTGCTTATCTTCATCATAGCGAAAGTAGCACTGCTTGGCTTCATGGTTTGTTTTCTTGCAGATTTGACACGGCATCTTCCTGTTGTTTTGCTGGTTGCTGCCTTGGTTGTTGGAGAAGTTTTGGTTGTTGTTGTTCGATGCTGGAAACCTTTGATTTGATCTGCCGCCACTACGGCGACCCCCAGAGCGTCCACGGTTTCCACGGCCTCGACATGCCACATTTGCCGAGGATTGATGCTGCTCAGTTCCTTGATACATCTCGAGTCGGAGATCATACTCCATTAGAAGCGAGTAGAGCTCAGAAACAGAAAGGTCCCCTGATCGGCCTATCATAGAAGAAACAAACGGGTGATAGTCAAAATCTAAACCATTGAGTATATGAGCAACAACCTCGTCATCATTGACGGTGACACCGGCTGAAGCAAGTTCATCCTTGATGTTCTGCATCTTGTTGAAATAGGCCGCCGTCGTCAGGCTTCCCTTCTTGGCAGTGGCCAATTGCATGCGCAGGTTTGTAACCCGCGCTCTTGATTGAGCTGCAAACATGACCCCTGGCACCTTCCATGCTTCAGCAGAAGTCGTTGCAGTCGCAATCCCAGCGAGGACCTCCTTGGAGACCGAGTTCACCAGGTAACTGAGTAGTTGTTGATCTTTTTCCACCCATGAGTCATGCTCTGGGTTGGGGATTTGCTTCTTCTTGCCGTCGACATCAGCTTCTATTACTGGTCGCGGTTCAGGAATAGTTCCGTCCAAGATGCCGAGCACCTTGGCACCACGAACGGCCGGCAGGAACTGTGCTTTCCACAAGATGAAATTGTCCCGCGTAAGTTTGTTCGACACCCGGTGTCCAAAGTGCGAGAAGGGATGCGACGAGGAGGAGGACGCCATCTGTGCGTCGTGAAGATTTCCTTCGTCGTGGCCTTTCCCTCATGGCGAGTTTTGTCGTAGATGTGCTTGATGGATGTATTAGGAAGAGGAGGCTCTGATACCATAAAAGATAATGAAGTTAACTATGATTGCCTATCTCGGCTAATCATAGGTTGCATGTTTATATATAGAAGCAATGTTACAGATATAGGTGGTTAAGGTAGACTCTCGTGTTGGAAATTACAAGGACTCTATATTTAACTATCCTATCTATGAGAGTCACAACCGAACCAACCTATGTATGTCTCGTGTACAAATCTATCTTTAACTTATCTCTAAATATATCTCTAACAACTTGAGGGCTTGGGCAGCGGTGGCGGACATGGCGACGGCGGGGTAGCGAGCAGCAGCGCAGGGGGGCAGGCACATTTGCAAAACACGAATATTTACATAGATCCGATTTAGGGGGTTTTGTGTAAATATTTGGATCGCGATTTACACATAACACCCTATACAGTTTTTCAGAAAATCCCCAGTTTCGCAACCCCATGGATCCTTCCCGTCCGGCGATGGCGACGCCGTCTCGGCATGGCGAACGGACCTGCACTTCTCCTCAGGTTCTCCCCCGCATTCCCCCTCCATTATCCCCTTCCTCGATCCGGCGACGAAGCGGCGATTTGCTGGGGCCTGGGTTTGGCAGGGATGCTCTGCGGCGGATGATGGTAGCAGGGGGTGGCCGGCAGCGCATATTCGTGAGTTTGGCCGGCAAGGGGGCAAGGCCTGACGTTCAGACGTCCTCCTCGTATTTCCGCATCTTCGTCGGCGGCGGTACTCCGAGTGATTTGAAACTGCTACTGCTTCCATCGATCAGCTCAGTCCACGCCATACAGATCCTTGCTTCTAGCAATAGCAATAACTTAATCAGATTTCTCATCTTCTAGCATGCGGCCTGACTTGGTGCCATCCGCTGAGCAGTGGGCACTGCTTACCCTCGTCAATTCGCCATGGATGGCCTGGGTACGAAGCTATTGAGTTGTTCTTGGTTGCAAGCAGTGGCGTCCACGAGCAAGGCGGGTGAATGGCTTGGGTCCCTGACGCTGCGTCAATGAAATGACAGAAGAATAGCCGAAGAGCAGCATCAGAAAGACTCGAGCGCACAGCGGTGACTGGGTTGGTTATTGGCTATGCCCATGATCGGCAAACCGAAAACGCCTTTCTATTTATGTGCCGTCGCAGAATGTAGTTCCGCCCAGACATCGGCTAATTGCTTGAAACCATTGTTGTGTGCATCCATGTCGTAATTGACATGTCGTATAACTGACCAAAATCGATAGCAATCTGTGAAATTCCTGTCTATCAGAACATCAAACAGGAAAAAGGTAAAACAAAAATCAAACCCATGGAACAAAAAGGACATTAAAATTCGGCATTTCTGATACAACGATCTCCTTTCCAGGAAAAGGGTAAAGCCAGCCTGAGTTTTCTAGCTGTTTCCCCACTTCATGTAAAACCAGAGGAGCAGCATATGCCCACAGAATTAGCAACTGAGCGCTGAAACAACTTAACACACAGCAGCTGCTTAACTTGCACTGACTCGAAATCAAATAAAAGAAGGCTGCTGATGTATAAACCCTGATTGATGGTCAGTGCAGCCTTGGGGTTCTTGCAGACATCCAGGTGTAAGACAGGAACAATAGAGATCAAGCCCAGGTGAATCTGGAGTCCTCTGGCTCTTTCTCTGCTTGATACAGCAACAGATGAAGGACCCATACTTTACAATGCTGAGGATACAATTGAAAAATGGCTAATAAGGAGAGAGTAATTTCTCCTAAAGTTCACGGAAACCACGGTAGACGTTCTCCGTTTGGCTCTGTGGAAGCTTTAATCGCCTCACCTCAGTAATATACCTGTTGTTGCAATACAGTGCAAGAGAGTGGTCAAACACATCTGTGAAGTGGTAGCATGGTTTACACAACAAAAGCAGTAAAACAGTGGAATAATGCAAATGAACTATTTTAAGGGTCTCTGGGTAAGTTTAAAGCGTTTAAACAACTGATAAGTACAATCATATGAAATAATGCAGTTTAAAGAGAAAAATGTGACTGTAACTGCAATTCATATACTCCCTCCATCCCATAAAAAGGTCGTCGAAACTCCCACGAGAGAAAACAAGGCAAAGATGAAAATACGAAGCTGCCCCATATTGAATTCACAACAATCCAAACAACAAGCACTCCCACATGCAAATGTGTCAGACATTTAATAGTCTCCACTCCACTAGCCGATCAAAATGGCGGTAAAGTCCACATTGGACATTTAGACAGGCGCCAACTACTCAAACAAAAGGACAACGTCATACAGAAAATTACAAGCCGCAACTAGAATTTGACAAGCGGCAAAGAGAATTTGACGCCCGCCAAAAAATTTAACTTGCAGCTGCTCCGCTCTGCGTCCACCTCTTGCCTATATAAACCAGTCTCAGTCCCCCATCTCCAGCCGTTGAAACACACTGGACAGCACACAAGCAACAAATCAAAAAATGACTTTACTAGATCTCAACGAGGTACCACCAGGAGAAACTGAAGATGTTCTACCTGACCTCAATGAAGTCCTCCCTGCTGATCCTCCCCAGCATCTGTTCTACCCCTTTGATCTAAACATTCATCTTGATGAAGAACAAGAGAATCTGCATGCAGGTACATTTTGCATCAAAATAAATCAGACTTCACTATCCCTGTCAATTTTTCACCATAATCACTATCCCTGATTTACTTGCACATAGAGACTTGATTTACATTCATGTTTTCCAGTCTGATTTCCATTATGAGATTGTACATAGAGCTATTACTTGCACATAGAGCTAATTTTACTTAAACGACATAGAGCTGATTTACATTCATGTTTTGCAGTCTGATTTCCATTATGAGATTGTACATAGAGCTATTAGTTGCACATAGAGCTAATTTTAATTAAATGACATAGAGCTGATTTACATTCATGTTTTCCAGCCTGATTTCCATTATGAGATTGTACATAGAGCTATTACTTGCACATAGAGCTAATTTTACTTAAACAACATAGAGCTGATTTACATTCATGGTTTCCCGCCTGATTTCCATTATGAGATTGTACATAGAGCTATTACTTGCATATAGAGCTAATTTTACTTCTAGATGTAGAGCTAATTTACTTCCACATTCTTTAGATAGCGAATGCAATGGCTTGGAGGATTACCTGAATGATTATGGGGTGTATGGCAATGTTGACATTGTGTTCGATGAAGAAGAATTAACAGACTCAGATGACAATGACGAAATCCCTGAAAATGCAAGTGATCGCAAAAGACTTAATGATGTGTCACGTAGCCAAAGGCAAGAAATATATGAAGCAATGCTTGAGAGGATTACAAATGGCAAACAAAAAAGGGACACTACAACTATAGTTGCAAATCTGTTCAATGTTAGCATTTGGACAGTGCAACGTGTTTGGCGTAGAGCCAAGCGTTGTCGTGAACGTGGTGAACCGGTTGATGTGTCATCGAGGAAACCTAAATATAGTGGCAGAAAAAAAAAGTCATTTGATCTGTCAACCATTGCTGCAATTCCCTTGCACAAGAGGAACACTATCCGAAAGCTAGCGGCTGAACTAGGTGTAAGCAAAAGCTGGCTACATAGACAGTTCAAAAGTGGCCTTTTGAGGAGGCATTCAAACGCACTGAAACCTAGTTTGAAGGAGGACAACAAAAAAGAAAGGCTGAGGTGGTGCATTTCTATGCTAGATCCAGCAACTTTGCCACACAGCCCAAAATTCATTGAGATGGATAATATTATCCACATAGATGAGAAGTGGTTCAATGCAACAAAAAAGAACAGGAACTTCTATATGCTACCAGAAGAGGAAGATCCATATAGGACAGTTCAAAACAAGAATGCAATTGATAAATTGATGTTCTTGGGTGCAATTGGAAAACCTAAAAAGGATGCTGAAGGTAACATAATCTTTAATGGGAAGATAGGCATTTGGCCTTTTATTAGAAAGGTATCACAACACATTTCTTTTGAAGTAATGTTGTTCATCATTTGCTAACTATCCAATTATTTTTATACACTAGGAACCAGCACAAAGGAATAGCTGTAATAGAGCGAAAGGAACCCTGGTGACTAAGTCTATCACTGTTGATAGGAATACTATACGATCATATTTAATTGCCAAAGTTCTACCAGCGATCAAACGAGTTTGGCCTACATCAGAAGCACATAAAACTATATGGATCCAACAAGACAATGCAAGGACACACGTCCGTCATAATGATCCAGTTTTTACTATGGCAGCTGCTGAAACAGGATTAAAAATACGACTCATGAATCAACCTCCAAACTCACCTGATATGAACTGTCTTGATTTAGGCTTCTTCGCTTCTCTGCAGTCCCTTACATTCAACAGGGTCTCTAGGAACCTGGATGAATTAATTGACAACGTTATCAAGGAATTCCAAGAATATGATATTACACTTCTGAATAGGGTGTACCTGACTCTGCAGAGCTGCTTGATTGAAGTGATGAAAGCAGGTGGAGGAAATAGATATAAGATACCTCATATGAACAAAGAGAGGCTGCAAGCTCTAGGTATCCTTCCGGATAGGCTTGAGTGTGATCAACAACTATATGAGCTTGTTCTTCAGTACTTGGCTGTAGGTTAGGGTTTAAGGAGCAGCTATTGTATAGGGAGCAGCTTTTGTATAGGGACCTGCAGCTTTTGTTAAACTATGATGTTTAGGGAGAAGCTACTGTTGGACTATGATGTATAGGGAGCAGCTTTTGTTAAACCATGATATGCTTAGGGAGCAGGTTTAGTTTCAGTACAATGTTCAGAGAGCATCTTTTGTTTAACTATGTTGTCTAGCTTATGTACGTGATGCTCTAGCTCCTGTATACTGGCTATGTAGCCCATGCATACTACGCTGAAACAAAGCCATACAATATTCCAAATCAAGGTGATTTTCTTCCTTAGTCTGGGCATCAGAAGGTGACGCCTTCTGCATCAACTTCTGCAGCAAGTCCACCGCACTCTCATCCTCAGTTTCGGCATCGGAAGGTGACACCTTCTGCAGCAAGTCCACCACATTCTCATCCTCAGTTTCGGCATCAGAAGGTGACACCTTCTGCAGCAAAGATAATGCAAAGATAATGCTACCTGCTTTCATGTGGAGTAATAGTGCAAAGATAATCCAAAGATAATGCTACCTACACATTCGAAACAGTAAAAAATGAACAACAAGGTTTTCATCTGGACTAATCTTTATAAATCCGAATTAGGCAAAGATAATGCTACCTGCTTGTCTTTCTCCTTAGCGACGTTGCCACCAGAGGATCCACGGGCACGGGAACCGGGGGTGCGCCGTCCGTTCCCATCTATCTTGTCCTCGGCCTTGCCATCGATTTGGAGACGACAGCTGCGGGTTTCGATTTGCAGAGGACCCCGATGGGGATGGTGCTTGGGGGTGCCACTCCCCACATTGATTTGTAAAGGACCCCGATGGGGATGGCGCTTGAAGGTGCCACTCTCCGCATCGATTTGTAGAGGAGCCCGTCGGGGATGGTGATTGGGGATGCCGCTGCCCACATCCTTTTGTACAGGAGCCCGACGGAGATGGTTCTTCGTGGTGCGCCAACCGCTCGCCGCTCCCATCGTCTCGTCAACGCCTCCGACCGGACGGCTGTTACCAACCATCGTCTTCTTCGCCGATCTGGATGCAGGCGGGACGGGGACGCACGCCCGACCTGGATACCGGCGGGACGGGGACAAGAGCCCGATCTGGATGCAGGAGCTCGAGCCGGATTTGGTTGGCGGAGGGGAGGCGGAGCGAACGAAGGAAGCTGGCGGGCGCCGATCTGGAAGGCGAAGCCGGAGAGAAGAAAGAGAGAAAAACGCATTCGTCGGTGGGAGTCTGTGAGATTTTTTCGTGACCCCACACGGAGCCTTCGGCGACTTCTTTTGAGGGACAAATCGCGAGCCCTTCGACGACCTTATTTTCGAGACGGAAGGAGTATAAACTTACCTGTTCGCCAAACAAATTACTTTATCTCGAGCACCTTGATATGCAGTTCTTGTTTTGTTGGTTCAGCGAAAATGTTCCATCAGAAAAGAATGAAGCCCCAGGACTTTGTGGTGCCTAGTCTATGTGCGATGACAGACATCCCCCCACTCACGAAGGGTCGCAAGAACTGATCTCAAAGGGCGCAGCTTTAGATTTAGTGAAGGCATGATTGCGCCATTTGATAATAGTTAATCATACGCAGCATGCACTGGTTCAGGAAAACCTTTACAGGCACCAAGATGAGCTCTTGCAGCATCAATACATCATCATCATCACCAACTAATTCTTGTCCTGAACTTAATCTATCTTGTACAGAAGAGCAGGATAATGTGAGTACCACAGTGGAATGCCCGCAGAGTCGGTCTCAAGCATGCAGGTATATAAAGAACACAAAATACACATTACCAATGCAGCCTTCTCAAGGTGGAGGCATATTATACCCAAAGGTAAACAAGCTCCATCTGCGGGATCAAGTTTCGAGACTACTCTTTTCACCACAGAACATGCTTCTGCAACACCACCTCGTGTAAGTGCCTGGTCAAGGAGTCTAGCCCAAATTTCTCGAACAATTTTGCTATCAGCATCTCCTTAGTAATTAGCAAAGCTCAGCATTTCAAGGGAAACCTGACAAGACATTTCAAGTCATTTAACAATGAGGTACCATTCCCACAAACGAATCCATCACATTGTTGGATATTGTCCGTACAAATCCAACGTCAGCTGGCTGACGTGATCCCTGTGGAATTCGGAATTCCCCGCTCGGTCTGCATAATCAATGCTCTGAGACTGAGACCATGTTTATTGCTTTTTAATACTTTAATATAGGCGGCTATAGCCGCCCGCGCCGCCGGTCAGCTGCTCGGGAATCGGGATCCCGCACTCGCCCAATCGACGAGCGGATCACGCTGACAAAATGAATGCACCTCGCTCTCCCCTTCGTTTTACTCCTTGCCAAACCTCCCACCTGAGAACTCCTCCTCTTCCGACTTCTCCCGAGAGCGCCGCCGCCAGAAGACACCAGGCAGGTCACCGATCGGGCAGTAGGAAGCGGTCGTCGGCCGACGGCCGGCCTGGCTCCCGTCCGCCCTTCCTCAGCGCTTCGGTAAGCTTTTTTGCCTCCCCGTGGTCTCGCTAACAATTGACTTTCGCTGACAGCCTCTAGTTGAACCGGCCACCACGCCGGCTTCGCACAGCTACCTCGGAGTTGACCGGAGCCTAGGTAGAAGAATTACCGCAGTCGCTACTCGCCACCGCTGCAGCCACTCGCCGGTGAGCACCGCAGCATCCATGCATGCATCCGAGCATGTCCATGTTCCTCCCCAGCCGCTAGCTAGCCACAGCCAAGTAATCAAGTAGTATAGTCCTAGCTATCCCCCGCAGGTTAGCTCGGCCATGCACGCCCCATTCCGCATCCCCGTGCCGCGTAGATGCTCGCACAGTCGCATGCATGCTCCCCATCCCGCACGATCCGCTAGAGATTCCCGGCGGTGTGCAACTGCAGCGGAGAGCTGACGCATCCGTTCCGACTTTGCAAGCTCCTGTAGATCACCGGTGCATAAGCCAGCACCTCCGTGTTGCGCAATTGACTACTCTCCGTCGGGACGGACATGGCTGTCACGTCAACATTGAGCGTGTTAATGCGGCCTCCTGATCTAAGGGTAGGAGCAAGAAGAGAAGGTAGCAAAGTTTGCAATCTTAGTCTACAAACAGAAAATGTTAGTATTTGCAAAATTTGCTCCGCGCTGATCTGGCTCCTCTCACAACCAAGATGGGTGCGACGACCGAGTGCCACAGTCAAAATTTTGAAAAGTTCAGCACCTTTGCCTCCGGCCTCTTCCTCGCAGAAAACGGCACTCTCTCTCCTATGCAAGACAGATCACGGGTCTATTGTTCTTGGATTGTATCGGCTCCTGAGCTTGCTCAGAGGCTGAATCTCTTGGTCAAGTTTTTCTTAACGATTAGCGGTGTTCGTGCAACGACGCAGCTCTAGGTTCATTTCATTTCTAATAATCCTTTTTTCCCGTGTGATTGCCAGAATCCATGGCCGTTCATTCAGCCAAGGGATTTGTGGATTCAGTAGCTTGATTCTTACCCAGCACCCGGGCTGACAAAAATGCACATGGGCACATGTGAGATGGCCCCGTTTGATTCCGGAAAGCTAAAGTTTAGCCTTATCGCATCAAAGATAATATTGCTATTTAGAAGTATTAAATATAAATTATTTATAAAACTTTTTGCACATATGGGTGCTAATGCGCGAGATGAATTTAATGAGGCTAATTAATCTATAATTTGATATGCTACAGTAATCATTCGCTAATTATGGATTAATATACGTCATTAGATTCGTCTCGCGAATTAGCCTAAAGGTTCTGCAATTAAATTTTATTTAATATTTTTAAATGATAAAATTGTATTTGATGTGACAAGGCTAAAGTTTAGTCCTCCGGAACCAAACACCCCCTAATATAGTACCCTAATATACTCATTTTTCCTATTTGCATTTTTTAATCTCGGATTAAATCGAAGGTAGTGCATTTTAATCATCGGATTGGACGAACCTAGATTCTTGGTTTTATTTACATATCGGTGTCAACATGTCCACCTTATAGCATTCGTAGTGGCCACAATAGCGTTAGCATTTAGAAGGTAGTGCATGAGAACTTAGCGGTCGTTATAGCGCTTTTAGGCTGTTATAGTGTTCTAATATAGCGGGAAGTATTTGGTCATGGTAATTGGATAATACTAACACACTGTCTTATTAATTAAAGTCTAATTTTTAATTTTAAGCTTTTATTACCTTATTTTATGTTCTAAAGATCTAAATTAAGTAAAATGCATTGGCGCCCATCAAACTCGTTTGAGGCATCATCAAGGTTTCTGAACTATTAATTTGCAGATCTAGATGCTTGTGCATTTATTCATATAATTCAAATATTTTTAAGATGGTAGAAAGTCATGATACACAACCACAGATATATATAACTTTTTTTTGGCAATTTTCTAATACCACATGGGGATAAAACAACTCAGCAATAGCCCCTAAATCAAACTCTCTAAATGCTAAATGGAAGGTTCCTCTATTTTTTAGGAGCTGTTTAAAGGATCTACACGCTAGTTATTTGTTACCCGCTACACCAACACGCTTGGTCTAACAAAACAGCGTCTTGCCCTTTTTTGCCGCAGGGTTCCGTCGGGAGCACCACTTCTCGCTAATCACCTGACGTGGTAGGAGTCCAGCTGAGCTCCATGGCTGCTTTCTGGTTGGTGGAGTTGTTAATGCTAGTCGTCACTGCTGTCTGGGTACTTCGTACATGGAGTGCCCGAAGAAGGTTGGGCAAGAAGGCTCGGCAGGCAACGGCGCACACTTACCCGCCGGGGCTGGAGCCGTACCCGCTGATCGGCCACATGCCGCAGCTGATGGCGAACCGGCACCGCGTGCTGGACTGGATGACCGAGGCCCTCGCGCGCCAGCCCACGTGCACGTTCGTGCTGCACCGGCCAGGCGGCCTGCGGGGCGCCATCACCGCGAACCCGGCGAACGTGGAGCACTTCCTCCGCGCCACCTTCGACAACTACCCCAAGGGCCCCCGGGTCGTGTCCATGATGCACGACTTCCTGGGGCGGGGCATCTTCAACGCCGACGGCGAGGCCTGGCGCGCGCAGCGGAAGGTGGCCAGCTACGAGTTCAACACGCGCTCGCTCCGCGCCTTCGTGGCGCGCTGCGTGCACGACGAGCTGCACGGCCGCCTCCTCCCGCTGCTGCGCCGCGCCGCGGCGTCGGGCGCCGGCCTCGACCTCCAGGACGTGCTGGAGCGGTTCGCGTTCGACAACATCTGCCGCGTCGCCTTCGACCACGACTCGCGCCAGCTCCCGGTCGACGGCGATGGCGGCACGGCCGCCGACGGCAGCTTCGCCGACGCGTTCCGCGACGCTGCGAATCTCAGCGCGGGCCGGTTCCGCTACGCCATCCCGGGGTTCTGGAAGATCAAGAGGGCGCTGAACGTGGGGTCCGAGCGCCGGCTGCGCGAGTCCGTCGTCATGGTGCACGACTTCGCCGACCGCATAATCCAGTCGCGCCGGGAGGAGATGCTGAGGGACGGCTTCGAGAAGCACGACCTCCTGTCGCGGTTCATGGCGAGCCAGGACGAGACCTACTCCGAGGCCAAGGGCCCCCTCCGCGACGTCGTGACCAGCTTCCTCCTCGCGGGGCGGGAGACCACGTCCTCGGCCCTCACCTGGTTCTTCTGGCTGCTCTCCTCGCGGCCGGACGTGCAGCGCCACATCCGCGACGAGATCGCCGGGGTGCGCGCCCGCCGTTCGCAGGGCGACCTCCATGGCACCGTGGGGTTCGACCTGGACGAGCTGCGGGAGATGCACTACGTGCACGCGGCGATCACGGAGTCGATGCGGCTGTACCCTCCGGTGCCTGCGAACTCGCTGCACGTGCTGGCGGACGACGTCCTGCCCGACGGCACGGCCGTGCAGGCCGGGTGGTTCGTGGGGTACAACCTGTACGCGATGGGGCGGATGGAGTCGGTCTGGGGCGAGGACGCGCGGGAGTACAGGCCAGAGCGGTGGCTGAACCACGCCGACGGGACGTTCCGGCCCGAGAGCCCGTTCCGGTTCGTGGCGTTCCACGCGGGGCCGAGGCTGTGCCTGGGCAAGGAGATGGCCTACATCCAGATGAAGTCCATCGTGGCGGGCGTGCTGGAGGAGCTCGACGTGGCCGTCGACGGCGCGTACCGCCCCCGGCAGGTACCGTCGCTGACGCTGCGGATGGCGGGCGGGCTCCCCGTGACCGTGAAGCCGAGACGGGACTGACGAGCTGCTGCTACGACTTCCAAAGCCTCTGCGCCAGGTTAAGCCTTCAGGAAAACAGCAGCCAAGCAGAGCAGGAGCAGGAGGAAGCGAAGGGGAAGTTTCATCTACTGCCGCTTTTTATTTACTCCTGGATTAGTTGTAGCCTGCTGGGTACTTCAAAATAAGGGGATCTATTTGACCCAGACATCTGCAAGATCCCAGGATCTACTCAAACTCTTGTTGTCAATTCTGCTATAGGAACAAGGGATGTTAAACCGGGTGCAGGTTGTGGTGCTGACTGGCCGAGTGCTGCTCAAGGCTATGCTCATCCCCCCGTCGAGACCGCAAGTCAAGCAGACAATGCCGCAGGCAGCACTAGTTACAGGAAGCCCGGCGATGACATGCGCGGGAGCTGCGCGAGTCATGGGCTGAGCACCGGCGAGCCTCGAAGCCGATGCGCTGGTGCCCGGGCGACACAGTGGCCGGCCGCGATAGGGTAGCAGACAGCGAGGACACTGGCAACCTGGCGGCCTTGCCGCGGAGCGCAACGCCGGGTGGATAGGGATTAGGGACGGAAATTACGTCGTCGCTGTGCGGGGGCCGCCGGCCCGCAGCTGAGGACGCCGAGCGCGGCGGCGGTGCTGGTCTGACTGGTCAGTATCCACCCCGGACGGTATTTCATTTACCGTCCGGGCCCGAGGTCATCTGAACCGTTGGATCCGTACAGAGCGGCCACGATGCAGCCTGGCGGCTTCATATGTGTGGGAGCGGTTTCTGGGCCTCGAGGAAGCCCAGTTACAGGAGCCTGCTCTTTCCTGCGGCCCACAGCCAACACGACGAAGAGCTGAGAGCATCCGGGCCCAGGTGGTCAGGTGGACTCCGGCCTCCGGTGATCGTCGCCGGCGGCTGACGCCAGTTCGAAGGCCAGCGGCCGCCGCCGTCGCGACCACCGAGATGAGATCAGCACGACGTTCGAAGCCAGCAGCAGCCGCCGCCGTCCGGCCTACCAGGCTACCACCGAGATTAGAGCAGCACGACGTACGGAACAGTGCCTTCTAGGACTACGGCGCCGACCTCACCGTCGGTTGATCCATTGAGTCGTCTTCCCTGCAACCACAGGCAGCCATGAGCACAAAGGTAATGATAGCGCGCTTCGCCGTGGCGGTGCCATCCGGACAGCGAAATGGCGGAGGTTCGATTCCATCACTCTTAGTTGACGCGATCGATCCCCGTCCGCGAGTGGCCGGTTTAATTTCCTCGATCTTCTCGTGACATTCTGCGACCTGTATGATCTCGACGGCGATACGGGCGTCAAGGACCCTCCCCGGGCGAGTGCCAGCGCCGCCGCGCTCGCACGCGCGGAGAAGATGTGGCTGC
Source organism: Panicum hallii (assembly GCF_002211085.1). Lineage (NCBI taxonomy): Eukaryota > Viridiplantae > Streptophyta > Magnoliopsida > Poales > Poaceae > Panicum > Panicum hallii. The sequence continues at coordinate 67,881,342 of NC_038050.1, read as the reverse complement.
GAAGAGCTGCGCGGGCCGGAGAGGCGAGGCTGGCGACGCCAAGGTAGTTCCTGAGGGCACGGAGACGGACGCGAAGGTGAACGCACGGTGCGCCTTCCACACGGCGGCGTTGCCTCCGGTGACCACCGGGAGAGCGCGGAGGCGACCGGCGACAGAGCGGCGGGCGGCAGCCAGGTCGGGGTGGACGGTATTTCATCTACCGTCCACGCCCTACTTCATTTAACCGTCCGGGTCGGGAGGCTTCCTGGGCCGTTGGGGGTAGATAACGCCACATGAGCCGGGCCAGCCCATAACTCGCACGACCATTATTCAGACTTCTCCGCGGAATCCTCGCCTTCTCGGATGGGCCATTTCGCGCCCCGTGGGGCTGCTCGGCTGAGCGGGCTCTTCGTTTGACCGACACTGTAGCATAATAGTACGCTGCAAATGCGGACTGGTAGATGGTGATCGGTGGCAAACTGGGGGAAAAAAAAGGCAGGGGGCAGGATAAACCACAAATGTCAGCGCACCTTATTGCTGGCTGCCCTGCACGTCGTTGGTACCTTGATTTGTCCCAGATCAGGAAGGCCTCCATTTTTCCTTTCATGCAAAGGTGAAAGCTGCACGCATAGTCGGTAGCCTCCTGCATTGTCTCCGGCACCGGTACGGTACAGGCGTGCCTACCCATCAACCATAGGTAAAAGGAAGGGCTGGAGATTAATGGGAATATGCTCTCGGTGCCTAAGTGGTCGCAAGGAGAAAGACGGGACAGCAGATATGTTGGTACCAGCCCGTGACCGTGAAGGGCAGGAGCGTTTTTTTTCTTCCTTGAAACGAAGAAGGGCAGGACGTTGACGGTTTTAGGTCCAATCATCAGAGCTCTTCACATCCACCCCTCCGCCCAAATAATTCGCATCGTATCCTGGCGTAACATGGGACGAGTGGAGACCGACCGCAATCGCGACGAGAACGACAATTTCTGACCAACTGCCACACTTCCCTGGAGAAGGCGCATTGTGAATTGCAAGGCCAATGCCTGACCATAAGTTTACCTTCTGCTTCCCTTCCGCAAATGCTCAACCCATCAAATGTGTTGAAGGTGCCATTCAAGTATTCAACTGCGCTAGGTAAGCTGATTTGGACGTGTAGGAGCCATTAGCAGTCCACCTCAAGTGATTGTATCTTCCTGATCATTCTGCTGAATGTTGTTAACCAAATCCCAAAGGAAGACAAACTCCGCCACCTCTTCAACCGAATCCATTCTCCACAGGCCTCGAGTCCACTTATGATCAGGTTAGGTGTGATGTCCCTAGGAGCTCTTCCATCCAGCCAGAATATGGACAATGGTGCTAGCTCTGAAAAGTTGCCTATCGACCTCACCACAGGATTCTGGCTCTGTCCATGCGAACCAAAGCCATCCCAACCCATCAAGCTCTTTCGGCAGTGGCCTCCATGGCCTGCTCTTCTCCTTTCCACAAAAAAGTACAATATTTTTTTTCAAAAATAAATAACTCAAAGTGGTGTATTACATTACCCCGATCAACGGGAAGAACATCCAATCCAACATATACCTAGGGCAAAAGCAAATTCAGTGCAGCCATTATTCGGACTTTCAGAGTACAGGGTCACAGGGAAGCGAAGTAATTAAAAATCCATCAGAGGCCTGGCCTTGCCGACGGGAAATCGAAATCCAAAAATCCAACAGACACCAACGTCGGATGTGATCGCGTTGGGCGCGGCGGCTCGACCGATCATCTTCAGTTCCCCTTCCACAGGATGGTGGTCTCGGCGATCATGCCGGTGACGACGTAGGGGTCCATGTTGGAAGCCGGCCTGCGGTCCTCGAAGTAGCCCTTGCCCTCCTTCTCCGTGTCGCGCCCCACGCGGATGGACGCGCCGCGGTTCGCCACGCCCTGCACAGAGACGCAGCGGGGTGAGCAGCAGGAACGCTTTAATTTGTGGACGACGCAGATCGATCGCGCGCCCAGACACAAGCAAGAATCACCCCTGCTCGTCGAATATGCGTACCCATTTGAAGGTGTTGATGTCGGCGGTCTCGTGGCGGCCCGTGAGGCGGCGCTCGTTGCCCTCGCCGTACGCGGCGATGTGCTCCGTGTGCCTCTTCCCCAGCTTCTCGATCGCCTTCTTGATCACCTCGTAGCCCCCGGGCTCCCTCATCGACTTGGTGCTGTAGTTGGTGTGGGCGCCGGCGCCGTTCCAGTCACCCTGCCAACACAACAAGCAAGCACAAGGCGAACCATTTGTCAGCAACCAGCTTCTTGTCAGAATCTGAAACAGTTAAAAAAAGAACTTTTCTGTAAATAAACCTTGATTGGCTTCGGGTCGAGGGACAGCACAACTCCGGCCATCTCGGTGATCCTCTGGAAGCAATCAGTCAACAAAAGACACTGTTAATTCCAACGTAACAGTAACCCAAAGGCGCAAAGGAGTCATCAATCTGGACGGGAGCAGAATGGACCTCGAGGATGTAGCGGGCAACCCATATCTCGTCGCCGGCAGAGATCCCAACGGACGGGCCAACTTGGAACTCCCACTGTTAGACAGACACGGAACCATCCGGCTCAGAATCACTACGCATCCATCGCATAGGATTTGATAGATATTCATGTGCCATGCTGGGCTTGGTCAGAGTGACGGCCTGCAACTTGCAGGGTTGTTGGTTGTTGTACCTGGCCGGGCATGACTTCGCCGTTGATGCCGCTGATGTTGATGCCGGCGTAGATGCAGGCCTTGTAGTGGGCGTCGACGACGTCGCGCCCAAAGGCCTTATCGGCACCGGCAGCGCAGTAGTATGGTCCCTGTTTTAAAAAGGAAATGCACTGAAGAGTTGAGAAGCTTGCAAAGCCTGTTTCTTTTGGGTTGAATTGATCATCAGAATTCAGAAGCCCAAGTATAGATTCAGTATACTATTACAGTATTAAAAGCTTCACTATGTTAACTAGGTCAAGGGTTAATTAAAAAATCTTGTGCTAGCTTACATCCAATAGCTTGTTTTATATAACTTGCAGAATTCAAAAGCTGATGAAGTGATAATTTTGAAAAGAAGTTTTCTTGCCTGGGGACCAGGGTATCCACCAACAGGCCAGCCAATGGGCCAGCTCACATCCTTCTGAAGGAGAGTGTACTCCTGCTCAATACCGTACCTGTTTGAATTCAGAGATATGTCCTGATGAGTGATGAGAAACAAGATATGACAGAAAGGTACTAGATAGAAAGAAAGTTCCAAATACAGTGGTCCTTGAAAACTTTTCTTTTTCATCCTTGCTATTCATATCAACAAAATGTTCTAAGCTGCTGTATGCTACAATAATAAACAATTTACTTTGTTGGTTATTGCATATTTTATCATATTATATTAGTTGTACTTTTACCCTTTCATCTGATACAGTAGAACAAAATACTGATATTTCTAGGTTGAAAAATATTGACTTAGATTCGGCCAGTGTTCATACCATGGCACCTCAGCTGCAACATCCGGGTGGCTGAAGATCTTGGCAGCATTGTATCTCTTGTTAGTGGGGATTGGCTCGCCTTGTGGCGTGTAGCAATCGCACATCACCTATATAGAGTAGTTTGAATAAGAACATAACAAACCAACCACATAGCTTGCTTGTCAAAAAACGAAACACTTTTACTCACGTGTTTCAACCTAAAATACAGTTCTTTTTTATCTTACTTCCTTTTTTAAAAGAAATACAAGGTTAGTACCAGAGCATTTTTTAGGAAAAAACAGAATAATTGTTTGAGAATGACCTTTTGGTCCCCTTTTTCCTTCCTCCTTTTTTACTTCTGGCCGTGTCTATGACTTCTAAGCGAAACGTAAAACAAGAAGAGAAGCGAAGGCTTACAAGGATGTGGTCACCCCTCCTGAACGGGTCCTTGAAAATGGCTTGAGGGCTTCAGAGTGAAATAAAAAGGCGCAACCGCATAAGCAACAAAAGAACAAAGGTGCTATGCAAGTAAACTAAAAAACATGAGCAGAGCTGCAGAGGCAGCAAGGAGATGAGGATCATACTAGAGGATGACTTCGCTGTCCTCTCCGGGAGCCTGCCCGGTGCTGGAGCCATCGTAGTTCCATTTTGGGAGCTGGCTCACACTGGTGATTGGGCCTTTCACCGTCTGCTCCAAAACACAACGGTGAGAAATATATCATGGCAATATGGACATGGTTCAGTTACAGCCAACTACAAGAGCTGGTATAGGTCATGATTCAGAAAGTCATGGCGTGAACAGAAACTACGCACCCTTGCTTTGCTCCTGAGGTCTATGCCGGACCCTCCAACCCTGCACAGAAGAGATGGCATCAGATAGATATTCAGACTTAGACAGTAAAAGTAGAGCGATCGGTAGTAGAGTAGATTCAGGACATGCTGCGTTTGTAGCCAAACGGTGAAATTTCAGGTTGTGGGTTATCATAGACACTGAATGCAACTAGCGAAGACGGAACAAATCGAATACAATACAATACAAACACAAGCTTGAGACAATTCAGATCACTAGCAGTGCAAGAGCAGAGGGAGGCCAACCAGATGTACTCGGCGATGATCTTGTCGGTGCAGTCGCTGAGGTTGAGGTTAACGAGATCGGTGAGGCTGGCCATCGCTCACAAGCAAAATCAAGAACGCGAGAGAGCTTGGTAGGCAAAGAAGAAGATGAGATGAGATGTGTAGCACAGGGGATGAGTCCGAAGACGGGAGACGCGAGGGGTATTTATACAGCGAAGCTGGCTGCGGTTGGAGGATGGAGGTGGAGGGAGTACGGAAGCAGGGCAGGGCGTGTATCATTTAAATTTAGAGATAAGTGTGGTTTTCCCTGAATAATCTATACAAGCAGTTTAAAAAGATACTGCCCGTCATTTATCTCTCTATTTTTTTAGGCCTCTTGTGCAGTTTTGCATGTCATCATCTCAACTTGGGAGACGGTTACAACATCATCTCAACTTGGGAGACGGTTACAGGAGCATCTCCAGTAGATTACCAATTTCATCGTCAATACCAATAAAAATTTTGTAATCGCTAAAATACACCTTCCTTTTGCTCAAATATAGAAGATTGCTCTCTCCACCCTATCCATTGAGTAATCTGCTATAGTACTTACTACCAAAAATATAAAAAATAGTATTAATAATGGAGAGAAAAAATATATAAGGATGTGAGAGACGAGTAATCTGAGATGCTCTAACTTTCTTTTTTTCAGGGAGCACAAATAGCGGATCTGACCACTTCACCTGACCCAAGTGATAATCAGTGTTTTTTTTATACCGGCTTCAGGATTCTGCATTGCCCGGGTAACTTAAGTCCGATGGAAACTACGAGTCAAAGTTTTACATTACGATCTACAACGTGCCGTATGAATTTGGCATTTGTTCATTGAGAGCTGTGCCTCTGGCCTTTGGGAGTAGCGTCTCTTCAGAAGGAATGTCCTGCAACTGAAAGAATACAATGCAAGCCCAGACCTTGTGTCGTGCTGGATGAAGCTAAAAAACAGCAGGCACAGTTGGATCTCGGATGGCCACTTATGACTTATCCTGAACCTGAATTGACGGTAATGGTGAACGAAAGCCCACTTTTCGCGGCCTTAAGAATTTCGTGTAAACTGTGGAGCTGCTTTTCATGAGTAGTGTCTGTTCTAACTTGTCGGTTCTTCTAAACCACTCAAACGAAAAGTACATCCAGAAAAGGAACCATGCTCTTACTGTTATTTGCGTGACAAGAAGAATCTACCCAAAAGGATGGACTAGAGAAAACGGGTTTTTGTCACCGTTTTTATGCCTGTTTGTAGCAACAGAGGTCACAAATCATGTATACATCTGCAAAGCAAAAGTTATAGGATTGACGGTCAATTGATCATTATATCGCTATAGTTAATGGATCATCACAGTTCTAGTCGTATTTGCACTGTCGATAAGCTTTGCTAAAACGGACAAGGCCCGTCGCATACACGAACAATGTGTGCGCTGTATTTTCGCCGTTCCGCCGCATTCCTGAAACTCCAATGATGATTTGTGCCAACTTGTGAGTTGTTCCAGGTCTGCGCTTCAAATCCTCAATCCAAGAAGTGTACGACACTGGTTTGTTGTTTGATGGCACAGTGAAAGCTACTTCTAGAATAAACAAGTAGAGCTCTTGCTTAGAGATTCTTCAGAGCGGGACCAGAGCAATATTGTTTTCAGCTCCACCAATCTTATTTTGTTCCTCAGTTTGTCCAATTTGTTCAGCAAATCTGGACGTATTCGTTGATTCAATATGATGGCATCTGCAACTGCCATGTTGGAAGAATTAAAAACAGGAAACCAAGGTTAAATGGTGGTATTGTTTGCATCTTGTGGCATCTCAAACGTCTTCTATTCACCGCATTGGCTGACTTTGCTTCTACATTATTTTTTCCTTTCTTAATGTCGTTTCTTTTTCAGACATTGACTTTGTTTGCGTATAATGCCGTCATTTGATGTGTGACATATTTTTTGACAAATTAGTGTTTGCGCCCATTTTTCTCAGCTTTTCACATGTCTCCAATTATTGGAGGTTCCAGTTTTCCGATAATGAGATCGAGGTGTATATTATTTTTCTTTTTGGAAAGTCTAGGTGTATATTCTTATTGAGATCCTAAATGACTTGGGATTTAAACAAAATCATTCGGACAAGCTCTTTTTTCCTTTTCTGGATAACTCATTTTCCTTTTCAGGCTGGATAATTACCATCATCGTTTAATCTGAATAAACTGTGGTCCGCAGCGCACCATCATCATGCTCTCACCGGAAGTCTTACGTGATTTTTGGTACGTTAAGCAACAAAGCAACAATTTGTCGTAGGTTCAGATATTCCCAACCCTTGAGACGCTGAAGAGAAGATCACCTGGGGATAATGTCCCTTTGGGCTCATAAAAGTCATACCAAGGTGTGTGACACTGTTCCCCCATGAGACTCGGTCAGCTAATTTATGTTTCTCAGTTTCCATCCAAGAACTCAAGTTGTAGTTTGCCACCAATTTTCTTTGAAGAATCTTGCATCTTCCTTGCACCTCTGGCTTGTCCCAATTGTCCATGGAATCTATAGTCAACAATTCTTTATTTCCGTTTACTGGGTGTAAAAGTTTTATTTTTGAAGAAGAAAGGTCAACCCGGAACTCATTTCTTCCAATCAATCTCCGCCAGTGCCATGTAAACTAACCACCCTACATCTTTCAATATTTTCAACAACTGATGCAATCATCGCTCTCTAAGAAAATACTAGCTGATGCGGAGAACTCGATTTGCTGTCTTCCGTCCAACCAGGCCTACTATCATGAAGCGTAGAATATCACAAGTAGAATTACTAGTTCAGGAAAACTAAAGTTAGAATAAACCATAATAGTTGCTATCATGTTCTAAATTACATTTTCGATACTTGTGTGCAGAATAGCTGAGGTCGGATGCATGCGGTGGATTTATATTCAGTATAATGATGGGTGTCTCAAGCAAAACCATCAACGCCCTGCTCATCCTGTGTTCTGTGGAACTATACCACAGCGACGGCAAACCATGGTGAGTTCACGTGAAAACACTGCCACCACAGCTACTGAAATGGCTTCATATCATAGCCCAGACGATCAGTCCGTTGGCACTTGGCCGCCATCTTCTCCCAGCGACAGATTCGCTCGTCCGCGAAATTGACGAGTGAGTGCGGCGTCGAGAATGGGACTCGAGCAGTGACAATGTGCGGGTAACCAAAGGAATGTCGCCCTGCCTTTTTACTTTTCGTTGGACGGCATCGGAGGAAGCGAGCAAGAATCATCGGATTTGGCCGTGCATGTTCGCTGGACACGATTGCGAGATAGAAATATGCCTTGCGGATGAATGCGCGTCGGTCATGGCAGATCTTCATCTTCTTGAGCTTTTGGCAAATTATGCTCCGGATCTATACTCTAGATGGCTGGATCTATTCCCTGAGAATCGACAGACCAGTAGCCACTGCAACAAGCTGCTGGGCCGTCCCTAGCCCTCTGCAGTCTGCACAGTGGAAGTCGAGTGGTAGCTGGAAAGAAACAAATATACGTGAAGTGATTTTCGGAGCTCAGAGATGAGCCATATTCAGATTTGGCGAAGGAAATGGCCCTAAAGATGAAGCCAGATAGATAAGAGAAAAATATTGCAAGCAGCTTATTTTATTTCACGTAGATAATGCTTTTTTAAAGTCAAGGTTCACAAAAGTATTGGTCGTTGTCCATTTATAAGCACATCCAGGCAACCCAGGTGCACTTTACATGATCAGGAATTCAGGATATTGATTACTCGTACACGTCACGGAAGAAATGTGACATGCGATGCTGGAGGCCCTTAAACCAAACCAAAGGCCAGGAATATCATATAACATATAATAGGAGCCAGAAACTGGAATTTACATTGCATCGCTAATTTATTGGAGATCGATAAGCAGAACAGTAGTAACATATCTCCAAATACTACTTTGCTCATTTGGCCTTCAATTGAAAAATTACAGAAACCAGATGAGCAGTGAAACGGCTAGGAAAAAAATAAGAATGACTAGAGCGGGGAAACGAGCTTTCTCCAACAAATAATTGTCATTCCTTGACAAAATCTAGGAATGAAACAAAAAAGATTACACTCTATTTACCCTATGCAACCTCCTTTGAAAAAATCAAGGAGACTAACCAAAGCCCCAACAGATTTGTGATGATGCGTCCGGCAAATATATCACACATCCCGAGTAACCAAATGCATCATGAAATGCCTTTGGGTGCTCCTGATGGGAGCCTGCTAATCTCTGATAGCGAAGAGGAATGTGCTTCTTCATATCTTTGTATCTCCTATATGTGATTCAGGAAGGTTAGATAACAATCTTCTTTTTAGGTGATAAGCATCTTTACATTAAAAATGTTTAACCAAGTTACAGTCATATTGTTAAAGAAAGCTAACAGCGCAAGTGCAAGTCTATGGTCTGCTACCACAGGACAAATTGATGTCTCTGGCAGTGATAAGTTGCTATCTCTAGGGATTTTCAGCCAGCAATCTGTTTTCCAGCTGAAAAGCACCTCGTAGCCAGAACTTCCAACAGTAACAATCATAGGCTCAAGAGGGGTTTTAAAGTTACAGGGCAAATTTCATTTCATTAAGAGAAGGCTTTGGCCAACAATCACTCTATTAAAACAATAATTTTTGTCACAGAGTTGACATTAAAAAAATACTTCAGTATACTTTTGAATCACATAAATAGAACATTAACAGAGTAATTCTTGGATTGTCCTAACGAAACAATGTACACCCTGTAATTTCAAACTTTGGTAGTGTTATGCAAACTTAAAATAGAGTGAAATGCACCATAGGTCCCTAAAACTATTCTCGCATCTTCATCTAGGTCCATGAACTCTCAAATATGATTATCTGTGTCCTTCAACTTTCTAAGTATTTCAATACAAGTGTGAATCGAGGTCCATGATTGGACCTTGAGTGAACTCAAGAATGAACCACTTTGAAAAGTTGAAGGACCTAGATAATCACTTTGAGCATTTATGGACCCAGATGAGGATGCAGGAATAGTTTAGGGGCCTATGGTGTGTTTCACTCATTATTAATATTCATAGAGGTGCAAATCCAGGCAGACCTAGAGGTTAAAGCAGAAATGAAACAACAGAATATAGACTATTTGTTGCTTGACAGGTAGGAAACCTAAATACTACTCCATGTGGAACAGGAGCACACAACCAGAAATTTTAACCACAACTGCAAAAAGTTCAAAATATATGTGGAACTGGAGTGAGGGCACAACTGTTTCTTCGGTAGCAACAATACCAACTTAATCAAATATAGCACAATCAAATATCTAAGAAAAAGGAAAAGACCTGCGATAATGTTGCAGCTGAAGCAGATTTGCGGGATTGCAGTTGACCCTTTAAATGGTTTCGGTGCTGCTGCTGCATATTTTCAAATTGCAGGAGAAGGGATGGGAAATTGATTGCACTATAGTTCTGTGTGTCTTGGTTTCGACTGCCGTCTTCTGTCACTTGCAGAATCTGAGAGTACGGATTTGCTGAAGATGTGCGCTTAATATTTTCACTGAACGGCACAGTCTTCAGTCGAGTCCTCAAGATCTTGAAGGCCGCACTTTGCTGCATAAAATAGTGGATAAAGATATGAAGCCCAAGTTATTACACTTTAACGAGTGCCAACTTCCCTTTAGTAAATGTTCAAGAGGGCACATGCAGCTTGTGTAACCTCTCCAACAGAATCTGGTTACAGAAGTTAGACCTCATAGGAGGAACAATGAACTACAGTTCAATTCATTTTAACAAAAAGGATATATTCTAGAAAGACCACATCCCACATGCAAAGTGGAGAAGCACAACAAGGTGGAAGCAAGCAGAACATGAGGACCATGGAAATACAATTTCGTACATCAGACGCTATTCCAACAGATAGTTTCAATGTTCGATCATAATGTGTCTCCCTGTAGCAGACTCTCTTAACAATTAGTACCAAGTATCAAACAATCCTTATACTAGGAAACATTAATAATCATTATTTTGGGAAAATAGATATTCTTATTGGGGAAAGAAGGATGGAATAGCCAAGACTAATTCATTATTCCAACCAAAATAAAAATACTACCTTCAAAAGGTGAAGTCCATTCAAGAGAAACATATCTTAATGAAAGATTGCAACAACTATCTGGTCTTTTGCTTATGAACTGGTTCTAGAAAATGTGCAAGAAGCTCAATTGCTACAGGGCTCGAGCATGCAGCATGAATTTTTTGTCTAGTTCATGTTACCTAAACATTCATTAAACGTTAAGCAAAGAAAGGCTGTAGGAACCACAGCGGAGGAGACATATTGAACATACCTGAGGCAACAGCATCAGGAGACCATAAAGAGTTTTCAGAAGCCAGGTGTGTTTTCCAGGCTCAAGAAGCTGCATTTTTTATAAAGTATGTTATGGAGCTCCCATGCCAAAATGATTAGTAAGAACAGTGTAACAGCTAAATCTTTGTACCAGACAAACAAAAAGAATTTGCACAGCATACATGTTATCACAGTTTCCATAACATGTTGCACCACATAAACCCCATCATGTTTGCTTGCAGCATCGAGAATGTCAAAGCATTAAGAGATGGCAAATATTTTGAGAGAACCTTATACCAAAAGGGCAGCGGGCATATAGTAAATGTACAGATGAACATCAGGGTACAGATATTGATTCATAACGATCATGTCATGGATCATGTAGAACAAGAAATCGTATTAAATCAGCCAAGTAGAAAGCCCACAATTTCAGAATTCAAAGGCGCATGAGAAACAGAAACATAACCTTGCAGGAAGGGATCATCAGAACAAGTTACCTGTAAACGCAAGTAAGCAAATACTGGAGTCTCCAAGAGACGGATCAATTTATCTAATTGAACCAAAAATTTAACATTTATGTCTTCTTCTCCCAGAGACTGAATAACACAGCTCGCGTGACTGTATGCCTGCACACATTAGAAAGCACATCCAAAGATCAAATGGAGTCCTAGTAAGCAACACAACTTGCAAATCAGTCATTACCTGAGCAAGTAAACACAAGCTAATCGTAGCCATTGGAGAGTGGCACCACGAAGCATATAATGACTGAAACAAGTCCTTGCCACAGGAATCCACTAACGACTTCTTAAGAAGAGAGCGGAGCTCACCAAGTTCAGTTGATGTGAGCAAAATCAAATTCAAAGCCTGCAGGTAGTTAAAAAAATAATACATAAATCTCACAATCACATGTGGCAGCAGAAGAATGTTGGAAAAGTAGCACACACCTGAACCATGACGGATGCAAAATCAAGGTCAATTTCACTCTCAAGAATAGTGGAGAACTCCCGATATACTTTTTCAGCACCCAGAAGAACACAGAGTCGACGGACTATCAAAGCACCACGCCTATAGAAGTACCTCAAATCATTATTTTCTAGGATGTTCACCAAATATTGAATCACGCATCCTAAAACCAAGAGATATGATTGAAAAAGCAGAGTAAGCTTTAGTTACATACTTCTCCAGCAGAACATGATTGTTGTGGAAGGTGCGGATTAGGTAAGATACAAGATGATGGAAGTGGTGAGGCTCTTCAGCTATACATGCATGAACTTCCAATACTAATAGGACGACCTGCACAAGTAAAATGCTGTGATAAACATCCACCATGCTCAAAGCTACATTAGCAGAATGTATTAGTGGTGGTTAAACCTATATAGATACTCTACAGCAGCAAGTAGTCTGTCATGGTTTCGTAGCTACCATAGACTCCTGCTAAAATAAAATACACCCAATCCGAGGTTCGTCAAAGAATATCAGATTTTCAGCCTTGAGCAACATAGTGGATTTATAATAGCTAACAGCACAACAATTGGAATATATTCAAATCAGTGATTACAAATTTGGCTGATGATATGTTTAGATAACTGGCAGTAGCATGCTCATCCTCTCAATTCACGAGAAGCAATTGACTAGATACAAGCTACTCCAAGCCTGCCCTCCAGGAGCAGGGTGGAGGTGAAGATGCCCTGGGGGCTTTGTTTATTTCTTTCTTTCTTGCCTCAACTCTAGTATTCATGGCTGCCTTCATAGTCATAGCCCATAGACCCCTTCTAATTAAAGTAACAAATCACCTAACAGACCTTATCTAACCATACGAAATCACCATATCTTAACTAACTTAGCACTCATCTCTAAGAAGCTAACTTATCATATAAGCAAATTAGCAAACTAATCTATTGTTGGTGGTGCGGTGTGGTGCTACAGTGCTAGACCACACCACAGCAACCTGTGCCCTCTAAATGGTTCCAACCCTGGCTTGAATTATCAAATATCAAATACCTAACTATAAATCACCACATATACATATAGCAATATAATATCGGCCAACCAACAGACCAGAACGTGTAGTTTCAAATATTCAAAACAAACATGGCAGTTTGAAAGGCTTTTAAAAAACTCACCGCATCTGAAGGATCAGAAAGTGCATTTAGAAGTGGATCGAAAATATCATCCAGGTACGCCAAGAACTGTTCCAGAAAATATGTAAATAAATCATATGACTCTTGGTACTTTCTTAATCAAAATGAATTGCAACTCTCATATGTCCAATTCAAAGTTGACAAATTAAAAACAGGACAATGTCAAAGCTTGAAAACATGCAGGTCATAACTTGTTGATGTTTATTGGAAATGCAGTCCAAAAAAGCATTATAGTCTTTCAGTACCTCAACACGGTACCGAGCCAGCAGAGTGGAGAACCAATGTAATGCTTCAATTCGAGTGGCCTCATGTTCACTATTCAATTCTCTGTAAAGAAAGGGAGAAAATGTCAATGCCATATCACAAATGTCATGTCAATATAATTCTCAAATTACTTGCACAGGTAGGGTATAAACAATTTAAATTACCACAAAGAAGGTGCCTGACAGCTAAACTTAATTTCATATCCAAGGGATTGAGTAGAGAACCTTTTTCCAATTGAAAGAATTGCTCCGATATCAAATCCCTCAGCTGGATCAGCTTTTATAGCACGAAGTTCCTCATTTGTTTCACGTGCAACCTTGCAAACAAAGAAGTCAATAAGTACAAAAAAAAAATGTAAGTTTAGCCCTGAACAGGCACACACCACACAGTTTACATCTGCAGCAATTATATGAATCAAAAGCATAACACAGGAAAATACCACTCGGATTTTCTCCTCCTCGTCAGATATGCATGGTAAGATAGCGCCCAATATATCAGCATAGTAAGGAACGAGTTGTTCCCCACCAAGCTTCACAAACTCGTTGATCTGCACTTTAAAGGATAAACCATCAGACAAACATTCCTGCAAGTATCCAAATAGCCTCTATGAATTCTAAGATCACAGGAAAAACATAAAAGACAAAATTACCCATGTGATAGACGTCAACCGAGTGAATTCATCAGTAGAGCCTGCCCTCCGAACAAGTATTTCAGCCATACGACCATAATCTACATTCTTTTCATTTAAGGTAGAATAATCAGCATTGAAAGCATAAAACATGAAAGAACCTAATACAAAGACAAAAGGATAATTGGAGGAATATGAATCGACAAGATGTCTTTTATGTCTATGCTGTTAAAAGATTTGACACAGGTATATAGAGCAAGTTTCAGGAGAGCAGCCTTACTGGTGAGTTCTTTATCTCCTGCAGAAACTCTGAAAGTGCTGCATCGGCTTGCTGCCTTATCTCATGACTGGAATCACTAAGCATATTGAATAAACCTGCAGGTGTCGCGATAGAAAGGTTGCTGAATAGTCAATAGAAGTAATGCACTTGGAGAAAAGGGAGGGATTACCATCGAGAAAATCAGGAAGGAAACCAAGCATGTCAATATCAGGAACACTGTCCAACACTGTTATCCACCCCACCAAAAATTGTCTCACATAAGGGTTCAACACATTCATGCGCTCTCTCAAGAGCGGTATGAATTCTTCGATGCTAAAGAGCAAAAACAAGATAAGGTAAATCAGAAATCAACACTAGCATTAAGATAAGCATAAAACTAATATTGAAAAGCCAAATCATACGCAGCATACCTGAACTGATCACTCTCAGTTACGATATCCTGGTTGATAAATAATTGTCTTATCAGAGGTAATTAAGAAGAGAACAAGGGACAAGTTCTAGGATATATGCGTAAAGTCCAGACGACTATACCTTGACAAGCCTGTCAAGAAGATGAGCTGCACTCTGCACATTAGCATCAGAATCTGCAGAAAGCTTGCATAACGCATCGAAAATCTTGTTGAAGTAGATGATAAAATCCCCTCTTACAACCTACAGATAGAAATTCATTTGGTGTAAAGCAAACATACCATTCATGTTTCATCACTGAACTAAATGCTTACCTTTGCTATGTTGTATAGTGCTTCACAAGCATAGTAGCGCACTCTGCTATCTTGGTCCATGAAAGAACTAAGCACAGGAGGCACAATTTGCTGGAAGCACAAAACAACAGAGCTTAGTTAGTGTACGGTCAAATGGACAAAACAGAATAATAGCACAACCACATGACAAATGGTGCTTCTCTGCTGGGTAGACATGTAAGCGGCACAATAACAGTTTATGGTACGTGTAACAGCAACTGTGAATTAAATGATTTGAACATGACCACACAATGCCATCTAACAATTTTGTCTACATGCCCAAGTTCTAACCACATGATGAGAAAATTATGTACAACCTTGCAATATTTCTCATCAATATCTCCTCCTGATCCATCATATCAATTTCAATAAGATGGCAGTAACATGCCTCCATAAAATCCTACGAGTTCACGGTATGAAGAACACCATACAGAACTAATATTTCCAAACCTCAAATGCAATTTTTTTTAAGAGAATGCCAGAAAGGAAGTAGCTGAAAGTGGGAGGCCATCTCAACCACAGAAGTAAACTATTTTCATGGTGAATCAGCAAGCATAATTTCCTTAAGCACTAATAGAATGGACTATATACAATTCATACCTGAGCCCCAGCTCAATAGATGTAAAAGGAAAGCTAAACTACTTAGAGTTAAGACCGGTAGAAATGAAGTCATTGACTTCCTGTTTCATCTACTAATTAGACTCCAGCATTTGGTATAGTTGACTAATAGACACCATTCAGCACGTTATACACCAATAGAGCAATGCATGATCCAATGGTGGTGCTTGATATGACAAGTCGATGCCACCGTTGACAATTCAGCATCCATTGTTGCCAATTTGCCATTTTAAGGATTACGCAAGAACTCATAAAAATCAGGCATGCAGGTTTAAAGCCAAACAGTCATACGATTTCAGATTTCCTTTACCCGTATAGATTTCACCGCATATAGGATGACATTGCATGAACTTGAATATGAATAAACCAAACAGAATTTAAGAGTTAAACATTAGCGGTAGCAAACCTCGAGATGCTGAGCTGCTTCACTGGTGAGTCCGACGGTAACTGCTGCAAGGCCAATCAACCCACCCTGCTAACATCAAAGCACCACAGAACTCAACAAATCTGACCCCGTCAACACCTAAAGCATGAACCACAGCGGTCTATGCAAACCTTCCGATGGTTTGCCTGCGGCGAGTAGGTGAAATCGTTGGTGAGCAGCGTGATGACCGCTGAAATCTTCTCATGCTCCCCAGCCGTTGCGAGCTGCTTCACGATCCCCTCAATCTGTACAAGACCCCACGGCAACAAAAATTACACCTTAAATCCTTGGCGATTGCTCGAAGACCATTGCCCCGCGAGGAATCGAAACCCCTCACCTCAAGCGCGGCGTTCTTCCGCTTCTCGTAGAGCTTGTCGGAGAGATTCCGCAGCACGGCGCCCGGGATGATGGTGAGCGCGTCCGCGGCCATCGCCGGAGAATCCTCCCGGGAGATCCCCCTCCCCCGCCGCTGCTACAGCCTCCCGATCGCCGGCGATCGCCGCATCGGCCGCACCCCAACCCCACGGACCCCGCAGCCGCGTGCCAACCCTAACCCGACGGGCCAAGCTCCACGGCGATGAGAACAGGGAGCGGGGAGGCGAAACCCTAGAGCCCTGAGCCCAACCCGAGCGAGCTCGCAGCAGCAGCACCAGCCTAGGAATGGATTTGGAGGCGGAGGCGACGGTGATGTGATCTGGAGGCGAGGGGGGAGGGGATCCGGGCGCCGCTGCTATTTTCCTCTTCGTTTCCAGGGGTAACGTTTACCGTTGCGGCGGCCATTAACGGCGCCCGTTCCCCGTGGGTGCGGGTCCAGGGCGGAGGCCAGCCTGGCAAGTGGGGCCTAGCTCCGTGACCTGGACTGCGGTGTACGAGGCTCGGTCCAGGCGTGTCCCAGGTCGTGGACTGGCTGTCTTCCTGCTGCAATTGGATATCGCAGCGCTGATGCATGAGCTAGGTCCGGGTGGTCCATATGGCGGATGCCGGATAAATAGGAGGACAGGAGAGCATGGTGCGTGGACCAGGTCTATGTGATGCATGGGTGGATTCGCGGTCGTGTCCTCCGGTTCTCTCTTTTTCCACGGAAAAAGGGGAGGCTGTTCATGTTATCATGAGTCTTTTTGGTCAAGTCCGTTCGTGATAGCGCTGTTGGTTGGAACTCGGAGGAGTGGCGTGAAAGTGCTTCCTGCTAGTGCCATGTTGGGAAGAGGAGATTGGGGTGCGGAAACAATACAAGCTCGACGGAATCTCTTTATTTTATTTTTACTTTAGAGTAGTAAAATATATGGACAGTATTAGTGAATTTTGAAAATACAGTTTTGTCCTTAAAATTTGTCAAATGTGTTACGCCTAGAGTTCCTAAGTACACTTGTGATGGATGATATGGTGTGTCAATATGGGGATGATACAAGTCAAAATTATAAGGGTGCTTTCATCACTTTAGACTTAGGTGATTCATTTCAACAAGTTTGCAAACCCTTATTTGTATTTCAAAGCTCTTAGATTTAAATGACATTTCTGATAAGTTTAGAAACTGTCCGTACGTTTCATTCGTTAAATCAATTTCAGTTTTTCTAGAAAAAAGTAGAGCATCTAAAAGAACTTAGATTGGATTTATATCTAGAAGAAAATCAAATTGTCCTTGGTTGTTACATGTCTTTTATTCTACACAGTATACAAGTTTTGTAAGTATATATTCTTCATAATGTTAAGTTTAGTACTACATTAAAAATTGATGGTGGTAGATTTTTATTAAATTAGCCCTCACACGCCGCAGCTAGCGTATAAGCAAAAGTGAGCAAAACCTTTATTACTACTACCTTTTTTATGTACACGGTGTCTAGAACGAACAAATTAGAGTGAGCAATCACCTATTTACATAATCAATGCAAATTGATGTTCTACTTATAATTATAGATAAAAATGTTACAATTCAAAACGTAGCGCGGTGGTTATTAATTATCAAGTGAGCCGTACTTCTCTAATAATTATTATATGAACTACGATCAACTAAGAACTTGTATGTTCGTTCGAAATTCAAACATAAATTATAGTACTTTAGATCTAAGTTCATAGTATTATCTACCACTTATCCTACTTCATTCACAGTAACACACTTTTACTTTTGAAAATTAACGCAATATGGTTTAAGGGTCTGTTTGGATCACCCAACTAAACTTTAGTCTCTGCTACATCGGATGTTTGACACTAATTAGAGTACTAAATATAGATTCATTATAAGATTAATTGCATATATGGAGGCTAATTCACGAGACGAATCAATTAAGCCTAATCCATGATTTGACAATGTTGTGCTACAGTAAAAATACGCTAATGATAGTTTAATTATGCTTAATAGATTCATCTCGTGAATTAGACTTCATTTATGCAATTGATTTTGTAATTAATCTATATTTAACACTTACAATTGATGCCCGAACATCCGATGTGACTGGAAGAAGGCTAGTCTCAATGGGATTTTATGAGAAGTTTCATGGGCATTAAATGTCACGCTACATCAACAAATTTGGTGACATGATAAGCCATAGGGTCATTAAGAGGAAAGATGAGGGGGAGTTTCATGGGATGCGAGGGGAGTTTCATCACTATGACACTCCTCCAGCATAATTACTAGGTTTTCAGTCTTGATAACTGTGCAATAAACTGGACACTGAGACTGGTCTAAAATTTAGTCATCCAGATCGGTTCAACGTTAAACGGACTCTTAGAGGGTATTTAGTTCTATGGGGTCTTATTTTAAGCCCTTATCACATCAGATATTTAAATTCTAATTAAATTTATTAAACACAAACTAATGATAAAACAAATTCTATAACCCCTAGACTTATTCGCGAGATGAATCTATTAAACCTAATTAGTCCATGATTAGTTCATGTAATGCTAAAGTAAACATGTACTAATTATAAATTAATTAAGCTTAATAGATTCGTCTTGTGAATAAGCTATAGGTTTATGTAGTTAGTTTACAATTAGCTTATATTTAATCTTTATAATTGATATTGAAATATTTGACAGTTTAAAATAAATCTCAGATAACCAAACACCCCTCAATTCTTACGGTTCCCACCTTATGAAAAAGGAAAATTTCCCATAACGCCACGGCAAAATCCGGAACCCGCCCGGCGCCCACGAAAAAGTCAAAAACCAGCCAAACATCCCCGCCGTCCCCTTCCCTCGCGCTCTAGGGTTTTTCATCGCTCTCCCGTCCCCCGCACCTCCGCGTTGTGCCGCGGCGCTCCGACCATGGCGTGGGGGGAGGACGAGGCCATCGGCCCCGACGTGGCCTCGGCGGGGCTTCACGTCTCGGAGCGGATCGGCCGCGACGCCGCCGCACAGCCTGACCTGGAGGAGGCCCTCGAGGCCTCGCGCTACGCGTCCCACCCCTACTCCTCGCACCCCAAGGAGGTAAGCCCCGCGCGACCTGCCGTCTACTGCGTGTGTTCCGCTGGCTGCGCACACTTGAGCCGTTGATCTGTTTAAGCATCCGTTCTGGGCGAACGTTTCCGTTGTATTCGAGTGGTACAGCAGTTGTTCTGGGGGATTCACGTCATTTTTCTGTTCCAGTGCAATGGGGTTGTGAGGAATCGAAAAGTGAGGGTTGAGAAAACACGACGAGCGGGGATTTGGCCTGTTTTTGGGGCAATTTTTAGGAAACATTAGGTGAGAGCCCAGGATTGGTAGCATGTATAATCACAGGAGTAATTTACAATAGGGGTGACATATGGGTGATTCCATAGGAGGATGCGAATCCCGAAGCTAACATTAGGAAATGGTAAAATAGTTTTTAGTATTTTAGGCTATGGTGAAACTTGGACATTTGGGGGCAAACAAGTGGCAATTAGCATACTCCGAGCCGTGGTAGTTTTGAAATAGTGAAAACCACCATGGGAGATTCCTATTTTAAACTGATTAGCTCAACATTGGCTTATATGGGATCAAAAGTGATAATGTTGAGCACTTGAGCCTGAGACAAGGTTGAACTATGTTGGCACTTTACAGTCTTATTGAAAAGAAAACTCTGTAACATTTAACAAAAGAATAGTTTTATGCTGAGCTTCTTTTTGATAGGTGACATCATTCACTCAAAGGACAGATTTTAAGTATTGGGAATCGAATTAATTAAGGTAGGAGTCAGGACTGTAGGAGCTGGTCAGTTTGTCTGGTTCGGTTGGTTGAGCAAGGGGTATAGTGGTCTGGTCACTGTTCACACTTAGATGGTCATTTATGTGATTTTGCTTTGCTTTGCATTGTTTGTTGGTTTACGAAATTGTTCATGTTTTAAGTGTTAGGGTGAAACACGAAGAATCTTAGGGTGTTAGGGTGAAACACGAAGAATCTTACACAGATTGGTGCATGTTGGATTTTTTTGCCTCAATTGCTGGAAGATTTTTGTTTATTTCAGAAGCTTTTATTTCAGACTCTTTTCTACCATCTGTGTTCATTCTAAGCAATGCCTCAAAGTTAACTATGAAGTTGTTCCACAAACATTTTGAAAATGCACTTTATGCCCTTTTAAGACTTTTTGTCTCTGCTACAGTGGCCTCCTTTGGTGGAAGTTGCTGAAACTCGTCAACTCCCTCCTATGTTGATTGAAAGATACAATGCAGCAGCTGGTGAAGGAACAGCCCTTTGTGGGATCTTTTCTGACATACACCGGGCCTGGGCAACGGTTGACAATTCATTTTTCATCTGGCGTTTTGATAAATGGTAAACCACTGAGATTCGTTTAATTTTTCTCTGTACATGTGTGATTAGTCTTAAACAGTTAAAAATGGAATTTATGATGAACACAATGCTTACTTGGTATCCGAATCACTGTCAATTTGCTATTGATGCGGGCATTAACCAGTCTGGAGTCCTTTATTATTTCCTTCCATGGCCCTTTTTCGTATCTGTTTTGAATTAAATGATTGTGTGGTCTGTGCAAGTCCTGAACTTTTGGCCATTGTTAAAATCACTTGTCTAATTGTACAGTGAGAATATTCTGTGGTCCATTGGAGCAGGGATGGCCTAAGCATCGAGCTATCTCTGTCAAGCCTTCCATCTATTATTATCATGAAGTGATGCCTCTTTTAACATGTATAGCACATTTAATCGGCGGTACTATTTAATAGTCTGAGATTGATCCCATGTATTTAGTTTGATTAAATAAACAGCAAAGTTGGATGAACAAATGATTCCACTTTCTCATAAGTTATCCAATGATACCTTTTTCTCAATGGGGTCATGCCATACTTGATGCATATAATCATTTCATGGTTTTGTTCCCAGGGATGGGCAGTGTCAAGAGCATAATGTGGATGAGCAAGCAATTTGTGCTGTTGGCCTTGCTAAGGCGAAGCCTGGGATTTTCATCGAAGCCATTCAATACCTTTTAGTTTTAGCAACTCCTGTTGAGGTAAGGATGGTTATATCTTATATGTTCCCTTTTGATTTGCAACACACATGCTGGCCTTGAATGTCACTTCATAAATTCATACTTTTGCATGCAATACATGATAGCTAATCAAATCGACATATGAAGTTGTGCAAAATCCACAGTAATATACATTGCCTGCGAAATTCAATCACTAGATTAAAGCACACCAAATGAAGCAAAAACATTTGACAAATAGGTTCTGGGTAAAATTATAAAAATACTCTTCCCAGTACCCTTTAGCTATCTGTAGGTTTGAACTTTCATGGTGTATGCCTCTTCAACATTCCTTGGAGTAGTGGACCATTGGATGCCTTCATGTGTGGTTTACAATGTTTGATGTTTAGCCATCTGATAGAGCCTTTGTAGTGGCTGGGCAACGAGACAAGGGAATTGAGTCCATCTTCACCAATGCAAGCACCCACTTTGAACTGCTGTGTCGTCAAATGTGTGCCTTATAGTTTTGCTTATTCTTTCAATGTAATAGCTTTGCTTATTCTTTCAATGTATTGATATCATCGCTTTACCTTGTTAAACATTGTAAACTATGTAAATGAAACAAGAAGATATGACCAGAAGATCTCTTTCTGAAATTATGGGTCAACCATCAATTGTCATCTTAATCCTGTTGAAGATTTTGTATCATGTGGAATCTAATAGTTATGTTAACAGTATGAAATACCAAATACATTTTGTTCATTAGAAATATTGGTGATACTTTGGTTATCACTTATCAGTCGAACCATATTGAATGGCCCTGCCTTGAATTTGTTTTGAACCATCTAACAGAATATCAGATAGCTGGCTGCTACTTCTGTAAGGACAGTTAGTAAATGCTGGATGAATATAATGAAGGCATGAATCAAGTTTATTTAGTGGAGTATCATGCCTTTGATGTTCACATTGCTCATATGCATTGCTCATATACATCACAAAAAATCAAGTTGTCATTTCCCTTTTTTTTATCTCAATGATATGTTTTTTTAAAAAAATTCTTTTCCAAGCTAATGTACACTCACCTACATCTGCTGTCCCAGCTGGTACTTGTTGGAGTTTGTTGTTCTGCTAGTGCTGATGGAACAGATCCGTATGCTGAGCTTTCATTAAAACCTTTACCTGAGTACATGATTGCCACTGATGGTGTCACAATGACATGCATCACATGTACGGATAAGGGCCAAATTTTCCTAGCTGGACGTGATGGGCATATATATGAATTGCAGTATACAACTGGTTCAGGCTGGCGTAAACGCTGCCGTAAAGTTTGTCTTACTACTGGCATTGGCAGCCTTCTTTCCAGGTATGTACTGCTGTAAGACCAGAAATATGATGCTTTATTTGCTTATTAAAGGCCATCTGCTTATTCAGCCATCATGACTTTCAGGTGGGTCCTGCCAAATGCATTCAAATTCTCAACAGTTGATCCTATTGTTGATATGGTCATCGATGACGAGAGGAACACTATCTATGCTCGCACCGAAGGCATGAAATTGCAGTTATTTGATTTAGGAGCTAATGGTGATGGACCTTTGACAAAAGTCACTGAAGAAAAGAACATTGTTGATCCACGAGATGCTCCTTATGGTGGTCGAAGGCCTAATGCACAAAGATCTGCACGATCACCAAAACCATCAATTGTTTGCATCTCACCTCTATCGGCTATGGAATCGAAATGGCTTCATGCTGTTGCTGTTTTATCAGATGGGAAGAGATTATTCCTTACTACATCAAGTGGAAGTGGCTCTTCAGTTGGATTGAACAGTAGTTTACAGAGGCCGACCTGTTTAAAAATTGTTGCTACTAGGCCGTCCCCACCCCTGGGGGTTGGTGGTGGGCTTACATTTGGTGCTGTTTCTGCGGCTGGCAGAGCTCATCCTGAGGATCTAGCTTTAAAAGTTGAGTCTGCATTCTATTCTGCTGGTGCTCTTATAATGTCAGATTCATCCGCTACAGCCATGTCATCTCTTCTGGCTGTGCAGAAAGATTCAGCTGCACAGCTATCCCTTCCAAGTACCTTTGGAACGGCTTCTAGAAGCTCCCGAGCTCTAAGAGAAACAGTCTCTGCTTTGCCTGTTGAGGGTCGAATGCTTTGTGCCTCTGATGTCCTCCCACTTCCAGATGCTGCTTTCACGATGCAGTCTTTATACGCTGATGTGGAATGTTTCACAGGTTTCAGAAAACCTTCCGAGAAGGCATCTATAAAACTGTGGGCGAAAGGAGATCTTCCTACCCAGCATATCTTACCTCGGAGGAGGGTTGTTGTATTCAATACTATGGGTTTGATGGAGGTAATTTTTAACAGGCCTGTTGATATTCTAAGAAAATTGTTTGATGGGAACACCTTGAGATCACAAATTGAAGAATTCTTTAACCGCTTCGGTGCTGGAGAGGCTGCAGCGATGTGCTTAATGCTAGCTGCTAAGCTACTTTGTGCTGAAGATAGTCTGATAAGCAATGCTGTTTCTGAGAAAGCTGCTGAGGCATTTGAGGACCCTGGACTTGTTGGGATGCCTCAAATTGATGGCACCACTGCTTTATCTAATACACGGACTCAGGCTGGAGGCTTTAGTATGGGTCAAGTTGTTCAAGAAGCAGAGCCTTTGTTTTCTGGTGCATATGAAGGGCTCTGTTTGTGCTCTTCAAGACTACTATATCCCATATGGGAGCTTCCTACTATGGTGATTCGAGGGCCTGGGGGTACAAAGGACCATGAGGATGGCATAGTTGTTTGCAGGCTGTCAGCTGGGGCCATGAAAATTCTTGAGAGTAAGATTCGTTCACTGGAAACATTTTTAAGATCTAGAAGAAACAAGAGAAGAGGCCTGTATGGTTATGTTGCTGGCCTGGGTGATTCTGGTTCAATACTCTACAAAACAGGGCCTATTATTGGTTCTGGGGGAAGTGTCAACGGAAGGAGTCCGTACAACTCCCAGATTCGAGATATTAACCCCACAGATCAATCTGCATCAAGTAAAAAGCCAAGGTTGCTATATACATCAGCAGAACTAACTGCTATGGAGGTAGGTTACACTTAGAAATTATTCAGCAGAGAAAGAGCTTGGCTTAATTATTTTTTTCTGACTTGCACCAATTGTGTCAACAGGTGAGGGCAATGGAGTGTCTTAGGCGGTTGCTTAGGAGATCTGGGGAAGCGCTCTTTTTGCTTCAACTTATTTGCCAGCATAATGTTGCCCGCTTGGCTCAGACACTGGGCAATGATTTACGCAAGAAATTAGTTCAACTAACGTTTCATCAATTGGTATGTTCAGAGGATGGCGATCAGCTTGCGATGCGGCTTATTTCTGCACTCATGGAGGTAATACTGTCAGCCTCCCTTTCCTTACTCTGCCAATATGAAAACGGGGAAATTACAAGTGCAACATTCGTGTTCAAAATTTCACAACTGTTTGAATTTAGGTCTGTAATTTTATATGATTTTTGCAGTACTATATTGGCCCAGAGGGCAGAGGAACTGTTGAGGAAATCAGTACTAAATTGAGAGAGGGTTGCCCTAGTTACTTCAATGAGTCAGACTACAAATATTACTTGGCAGTGGAATGCCTTGAGAGAGCATCTATGACTAATAACCCTGAGGAAAGAGATATTCTTGCTAAAGATGCTTTCAACCTCTTAACTAAGATTCCAGACTCTGCTGACTTGAGTGCCATATGCAAGAGATTTGAGAACCTAAGGTTAGTCACTTGCTGTGGTATTTTTCATCCTAAAATATATCAATCCTGATAACTTTCTTTCTTTTCATATCAGCTAGCTGATTATATTTATTTTTGTTGTGTGTGGGGTTCAGATTTTATGAGGCCGTAGTCCGGTTGCCTCTGCAGAAAGCGCAAGCACTTGACTCCAATGCCGATGTTATCAATGGTCAAATTGATCCAAGGCACCATGATATAATAATGTTGCAGCGTGAACAGTGCTATGAGATAGTTATGAATGCTCTACGCACCCTCAAGGGTGTTGGGCAAAGTGGAATGCAAGGTGCAGATAAGTCATCTGGTTTAGCAACTGCTGTTGATCCAGCTTCTCGAAGCAAGTATATCAAACAGATCATCCAACTTAGTGTCCAATGGCCGGATACAGTTTTCCATGAGCATCTATACAGGACACTGATTGAGCTCGGTCTAGAAAATGAGCTTTTGGAGTATGGTGGTTCTGATTTGGTTTCGTTTCTGCAGAGTGCTGGTCGTAAGCATCAAGAAGAGGTGAGCCCTAATCCTTGTTTTTCCACTAAAATTTGGAACTATGGATACATGATTAGTACTTCAATCAAACTGGAAACATTATCTAGTATCGGTCATAATAATCCTTTTCTGGGGTTTTTCTGTTGACATACAAGTGAATTTGGGGGCAACTATATTGTGGATGATTTAATTATGTTTTCCATGGGGAGTTATAAGCTCGTGCCGTTGATCATGGTGTGTGTTAGTTGAAGGTTACCTTCATTTCTTGTGTAGTTTGCCTGAGTTTTATGGTCTATATTGCAGCTCCATCCTTCAGATGCTTATTTCCCAGACAGGATCCAAGGCCTATGCATCTTTATAATACAGAAACAAAGCTATTAGTATGTTTTCACGTGTCCTGTTTAATATAAATAAAAGAGTTGCTGGATTTGGTCAGGTTTGCCTATAGCATGCCCATCAAATACTAGGCAGTTCTGTTTTTTACTACCATCTAGTGGTAGTTAATACTCAAGTCCCTTTACCATGACTAGCTGCGAAGAACTTCCTTAAATACTGGTGATATGATTACATAAATGCCTTTCCTGTCTGTACATCCTTCCAAGTTCCAAGCCATTATTGTTCACGCTTCATTTAAGTCATTATCAGGTTGTGTGAGACCAGTATGTTGTTCCTGACTTCCTATTTTTCCCTGTATAAGGTCCGGGCGGTTTCTTCACTTACATCAGGAGCTGCTAAGTTGCGAGATTTAGGTGCACCTATCTCAACTAGTCAAACAAAGTATCTCGAGCTCCTAGCAAGGTACTATGTTCTTAAGGGGGAGCATATTGCTGCGGCCAGGATGTTGTTAATATTGGCAGAGAGACAGTGCTCCAATTCTGAAGAAGCCCCAACTCTTGAAAAAAGGTCTCCCTCCTTATTTTCTTTAATATTTTAATCTCCATCATTTATATGGAATAACATTATAACACCTTCTGGAATCCAGGTATGAATATCTCAGAAATGCAGTGCTTCAGGCCAAAAGTGCAAGCATCGCTGCTGATTCATCTAGAAATTCTATTGATAGTAGTACGGTGGATTTGCTTGAAGGCAAACTTGCAGTGCTTCGCTTCCAAATGCAAATCAAACATGAACTGGAGCTCATGGCAGCGCGGGTTGAAAATATTCCAAGCAGTTCTGAATCACCAAGTGATCCGTTCCCTCGTGACAACATTCTTGCTGATGCAGAGACTGCTAAAGCTGCTAAGGATAAGGCGAAAGAGGTTTCATTGAATCTCAAGAGTATCACTCAACTATATAATGACTATGCTGTTCCATTTAATCTCTGGGAGGTATGGTTTTGTTTCATGAAAGCTCTCTTGGCTGCTTCGTTACGTCTCAATGATTTCTATATTCTCAAACTATGTAATAAGCTCATCCATAGCACTTATATTGCTCTGCATGAAAGCAAAGTTTGTGGACATGCAACGTTTTGAGGATATTGTTGAAATAGGAGATAGAGAGTTAGGTGAAACTTGAAAGAACAGGAATATAATCATTTGTAGCGAATAAAGCTAATCGACAAGGAGTCAAGCAGAACGCCGACGGACAACAGAAAAGGCAATAGAAAGATTAACTCTGGTGACGGGCTAAAATTAACTTTTCTTTCCATGTGAACTTGATTTTAAAAGGATTTCCTTAATTATGTGATGGTATTGGATACATCAAATGTAGTGCTCGTATTGGATACATCAAACCCTGTTTACTTGCACCTCTACACACTAGGCAAGTTCCACCAAATCAATTTGCTGTGCTGTATTTAAAACTCATAACTGGGGTCAGGATATGAATTTCCAGTACATTTTCTTGATCGTCTGAACCTAATTTTAGACAGCGTCTGTTGTCTATTGGTACTACGTGCACCTTTTACAAGATAAGTCTTGCACATATATTGAGTTATTGGTAAATTATTTCTTGCTAAATGACTTGAAATGTCTTGTCAGGTTTGCCTTGAAATGCTGAGCTTTGCTAATTACTCTGGAGATGCTGATAGCAAAATTGTTCGAGAAATTTGGGCTAGACTCCTTGACCAGGCACTTACAAGAGGTGGTGTTGCAGAAGCATGTTCTGTGGTGAAAAGAGTAGGCTCGAAACTTGATCCTGCAGATGGAGCTTGTTTACCTTTGGATATAATATGCCTTCACCTTGAGAAGGCTGCATTGGTAATGTGTATTTTGTGTTCTTTATATACCTGCATGCTTGAGGCTAACTCTGAGGGCATTCCACTGTGGTACTCACATTATCCTGCTCTTCCCTACAGGATAGATTAAGTTCAGGAGAAGAATTGGTTGGTGATGATGATGTTGCAAGAGCTCTTCTTGGTGCCTGTAAAGGTCTTCCTGAACCAGTGCTTGCCGTGTATGATCAACTGTTATCAAATGGCGCAATCATGCCTTCACTAAATCTAAAGTTGCGCCTTTTGAGATCAGTTCTTGCAATCCTTCGTGAGTGGGGGATGTCTGTCATTGCACATAGACTAGGCACCACAAGTGCTGGGGCTTCATTCTTTTTAGATGGAACATTTTCGCTGAACCAAACAGGAACTGCAAATCAAGGTGCTCGAGATAAAATAATTAGTTTGGCAAACAGGTAAATTTATGTATGAATTGCAGTTACATTCACAATTTTCTCTTTGAACTGCATTTTTTCATACAATTGTACTTAACAGTTGTTTAAACGTTTTAAACTTACCCAAAGACTCTTAAAATAGTTCATGCACATTATTCCACTGTTTTACTGCTTTTGTTGTGTGAACCATGCTACCACTTCACAGATGTATTTGACCATTCTCTTGCACTGTATTGCAACTTCAGGTATATGACTGAGGTCAGGCGATTAAACCTTCCGCAGAACCAAACGGAGAATGTCTACCGTGGTTTCCGTGAACTTGAGGAGAAATTACTCTCTCCTTATTAGCCATTTTTCAATTGTATCCTCAGCATTGTAAAGTATGGGTCCTGCATCTGTTGATGTATCAAGCAGAGAAAGAGCCAAAGGCCTCCAGATTCACCTGGGCTTGATCTCTATTGTTCCTGTCTTACACTTGCATGTCTGCAAGAACCCGAGGCTGCACCGACCATCAATCAGGGTTTATACATGAGCGGCCTTCTTTTATTTGATTTTGAGTCGGTGCAAGTTAAGGAGCTGCTGTGTGTTAAGTTGTTTCAGAGCTCAGTGTTGATTACTTGCTACTTCTGCGGGCAGACGCTGCTCCTCTGGTTTTACCTGAAGTGGGAAAACAGCTGGAAAACTCAGGCTGTTGAATACTTGTCTGTTTTCATATAGGAAATTGAAATTTAGTATGTACCATGAGATTGTACAGTTCGGTAGTAGATTATTCTTTCAGGGCTGTAAGCTCTGTAGCTCCATGTGTTTGTTGGGATCGAGGTATTATGTCAGTAGCTGGAAAGGTGATCGTTCTATCGGAAATGCTGAATTTTAAGGCCCTTTTAGTTGCACCGGTTTGGTTTTCGTTTTACCCCTTTCCTGTTTGATGTTTGTATCGATTTGGGTCAGCTATACCGCATGTCAATTATGGTATGGATGCATACAACATTGGTTTGTGTTGCAAACTGGTATTCGCCCACCATTCGGATTCCGTAGCGCTGCGTCGACAGGTTCCACTTCCATAGTGCGTGCTTGTGGTTTCAAGCAATTAACGATGTCTCTTAGGAACTGGAGTACATTCTGCGAGGTCACTCAAATACAAAGGCGTTTTGTGTTTGGCAATCATGGGCACAACCGATAATCTACTGTCACAACTATGCGTTCGAGTCTTTCTGATGGCGCTCTTCGGCTACTCCTGTCGTTTCATTGACCCAGCGTCAGCAAGGTCATTCTTAACGGGTAAATTCGCTATTGGAAATTTAACTCATCCTCTCTGTGCTGTTGAAATTTAGATCGTACTTCAGTGCCATTGAAAATTTAACGTCGTCCCTTGTGCCATTGAACGTTATTTTTGACGGAAAACAAACCTTACCGCCGTTAAAACAGGTCTCGGCGATCTCGGCGCGTGCGGAGGCGGAGCACGGCGAGCCCGCGGGCGATGTCCAGGATGAGCCCCGCGCGGTCCTCGCAGCACAGCGACGCCCGCACGACGAGCCTCCCCTCGCCGTCCTCCTCTTGCGTCCACACCTCGCCGTCCTCCTCTGCGTCCACCGCCAGCTCGTCGGACTCCGTCGGCAGAAGCAGGTGCTGCCGCGCCGCGGCCGCCTCCTCCGCCTCCCCCTCGCCCTCCCCTGCGGCGCCCAGCACCGCCGACGTCTGCCGCTACAGCTCCTTGACGTGCTCGATCACCTCAGCCAGCAGTGACGCCTTGTCCGTCTGCAGCAGCGACGGGACGCCCCAAATTAAACCCACCAACAGCACACAGCACAGCACGAGAGAAAACAGAAGAGGAGATCAGAGCCATCATTTGCGCTAGCTTCCGATGCATGCGAGCATGCTTGCTACAGAGCGCTGAGGAAGGATGGTACGCCGGGAAATTTCTTGTCCGCAAGAACGACGGTGTGCGGCGGCGAGAATGACGAGGCGTTCGCGCGCAGCCGCGCCGCGGCGCACTCGATCCCAGGCTCGTAGCGTTTGGCAGAGGCTCCCAGCGGGTAGCGCCCACTTGATCCGAGCAGGCCGCGCGCGAGCGGGGGCAGGCGGCCACGGCCCGAGCAGCGCGCAGGTGGCGCGTGGGGACGCGGGCGGGCAGGCTGTCCGCTGGAGTGCTGGCCCCGCGGGGATGGCGTACCGCCACTCAGGTGCGCTCGAGCAGCGGCTAGGCGGTGGCTCGGCGGCAGCGCGGGCCCGCTCGAGCGGCGGGCAGCGGCGCCCAGGCAAGGACGCCGTGGCGGAGAGATTTGGGAGGAGATGAGATGTGGTTGACTGGATGAGACCGAAGATAGGAGGGGTAAAATTGGAAAAGCGGTGAAAAATCTTTGACACGTAGGCAGCGATCAAACGATGTTAGGCTATCCGCACTCCTTCCTCCAAATTTTTCCTCTAAAAGAAATATTCTAGCCTAGTCAGCAAGATTCTTTACTCTACTCCAACTTTTCTCGCACTCCTATTCCTCTAAATGTTTCCTCCATATCCAACTACCAATTATTCTATTCATTTCCTATCAACTACCTTCATCCACTTAAAAAACAATATACGTACCCAGGATGCATGGAATCTACATGCACTTCGCCCGTGGGTGTGCAAAGGCTGTTGCATGGCTTCATCGTTTGGATGTCTCGTACTCCAGCATTTCGCCCGTAACCAAAGGCCTGCATATCGGCTTGCATGTCCTGTCACTTTTGGCACGTCGGCGGGAATATATTCTCTACGTGATGCTCGTGCAATCGTGCTCCAGTGCTCCGCGAATATATTCTCTGCAGGCTACTCGCGCAGTATATATTGTGCGCCAACCTCTCTTGCATGTATGCTTGTTCATAACCACAATATATCCAATGGCTGCGTACCCTGGCTCAAGCTCGTTGGCAAAGTATTGGAGGATGGAGGAGGAAGAGGAGGACGACTTCACCGCCATGGTTGATGATGACGACGAGCTTGTGCTTGAGTTGGTCTCCATAAAGGAGGCCGAAGGATCTCGTCGTAGGAATAACAGGCCCCCCAAAGAAATCCGGCCACGAGACCATGGTTCCGGGGATATGAGGATCCGCCTGGACTACTTCTGCGAGAAGCCTGTGTACAATGATTTTCAGTTTCGTAGAAGGTATGGACAAAATACCAAACTTATCATTCTATATGATTCGTGAACATATGAAGACATTTTGATTTGCAGGTTCCGGATGCGACGACATGTGGTGGAGCGCCTAGTCGAAGCCGTCACGGCCGTCGACCCATACTTCATGTACAAATACGACGCACTACATCAGACACCCTTGACGGGTCTTCAGAAGGTCGTTGCATCCCTACGAATTCTTGCTTATGGCTTGCCGTCTGACGCAGTAGATGAGTATGTGCATATTGGTGAGTCCACAGCTCGTCAAGCTCTACAGCACTTCTGTGCGGCTGTCGTCAAAGTATTTGGGGATTACTACCTACGTGCTCCAAATACAAATGATGTTGCTAGGCTACTGCAGATTGGCGAGGACCGTGGGTTTCCAGGCATGTTAGGTAGCATCGATTGCATGCATTGGGAGTGGAAGAACTGCCCAATTGGATGGAGAGGGATGTTTACGGGTCGCGGTAAACATCCAACCATGATCCTAGAGGCAGTTGCTTCTAAGGATCTTCACATCTGGCATGCTTACTTTGGTATGCCAGGTAGTTGCAACGATATTAATGTGCTTCATAGGTCTCCCGTGTTCTCATCGTACGTCCAAGGCCAGGCGACTCCGGTTTCATTTGCTGTTAACGGGAACACATATAATATGGGGTACTACCTTACCGATGGGATTTACCCAGAATGGCCAGCTTTTGTTAAGACCGTTCGCCACCCTATGGAGAGAAAGACCAAGCACTTTGCTAAGTGCCAAGAAGGAGCCCGAAAGGACATTGAACGGGCGTTTGGTGTCCTCCAAGCAAGGTGGGGTGTGTTGCGTGGGCCAGCATACGGTTGGGATCGTGCTAATCTTAGTGACATCATGCAGGCATGTATAATAATGCACAACATGATTGTCGAAGATGAAGGGCCAGGTGCACGAAACACAAGCTTCGATCGAGTAGGACAGCTTGCCGTCCCATACCGCAACACTCAAGAAAGGAACGAGTTCATTCAGGCACAGCACAGGCTCCGGAACAGGACTGCACATCACCAACTGCAGTACGATCTCATTGAGCACCAGTGGGCAAGGTTGGGAGTCAATGCAGAGTAGCATGCGTATGCTTATTTGTATGTGTAATGAATAATTGTATTCTAAGGATGTGTACTCTCTAGCGATCATTATATGTTCGTATGTCAAGTTTGTAAGGGTCAGTTTGTATGTCCAGTTTGTAAGGTCAGCTTGTATGGCAATTAAATAAAAATGTGTATTATCTTGTATTGCACTCACAAGAGGGCACACCAGATAAATCTCACTGTTCAATTCTAAAATAAACTGATCAAGACTTCATCAGGTAAATAGTTCAAAACTTACAACAAATAAATAATTCAAGACTTACAACACACAAATAAATAAATGATAGTTCAAGACTTACAACAAATAAATAGTTCAAGACTTCAACACACAAATAAATAAATGATAGTTCAAGACTTACAACAAATAAATGATAGTTCAAGACTTACAACAAATAAATGATAGTTCACACTTGGCGGCTCCTCTGCCTTCTTGCTGACACCTTGTGCAGTATCTCCTCACGAAGCGCCTCGTAATACATGCGAAGCTCAGGTGTGCAAGAATCAAGGTCCACCTTAAGAATCCTCTCATCTTCTTGCTTTTCTCTTTCAAGTCTCTCCCTCTCCTTCTCTTGCATCTGCATATTGAGTTTGTCGCGCATGATCTTTATCTTCTCCTCCTCAAGCTGTAGGATGGACTTGTTGTGTTCACGCATCTCATCGAACCTCTTTTCTTCAATACTTGCAAGATGGTCAAAGCGGTTTACTTTCTTTGAATTTTCTTCTTGCCACATTGTCATCTTTTGCAATGAAAGGGCTTGCAGATTGGAAGCGTATTCCGAAGATGATGTCGATCCAGATGGACACTTCTTCTTGCAAGCTTTTGCTGCATCCCTGCCAATTGGCCTCTTGCCGGTGCCTGCTGGTGATGCCTCATCCCCATCCAAGTCAATAGTGTTAGAACCAACTGTTTTCGAACTTCTCTGCTTTACGTCTTGCCATTTGGGCTCATCCTTCATCAGGTCCCAGCAATGCATGAACTGAAAATTGTATCCCTCAATAGCAGCAAAGTCGGATGCTGCTAAGGTTGTCTGCAAGTGGACATAGGAGTCACAGAACATTAACAATAAATAGAACTGAAATTACATCAACAATCGAGCACCGATCGCAGCAATCACAAATAATGGCGTACCTTATCAGCGTCCGATGTCCCACTAGCGTCATCCCGAATAGCCTTTGCCATGTACCCAGCGAACTTCGTTGCTTCTTGTTTGATCTTATCCCAGCGAGACTGGACAGACCTCAACGTCCTTTTTGGGAATGAACCCCGCCTCCCATTGTATTGTTTCATAACACGATCCCAGAAGTTGTCTCTCTTCTGGCCAGTGTTCACAATTGGGTCACAACTTATCTCTAGCCATGACCTCACAATGTTGACATCTTCCTCTACTGCAAAGTTGGCCAATTTGGTATTACTGCCCCCTCTCTTCCTACCTCCATTTGATGGACCACCAACAATTGCTACCTCCTCTACCTCGTCATCCGTTGGATTGTGCATTTCATCTACATTTGCTGAAGGCTGCAATTGTGGTGACATGTGTGGATGCATACCTCCAGCATTGGGTGGAGGCATACCTGCTGCAGTCATGGGAAACATACCTGCTGCAGTCATGGGAGGCATTCCCGGATGCATGACCTGATTGGGGTTCCAAGCACTTGGGCCGGTCTGGTACATAAACACGTACGGGTTCAAGCCGCCTTGGTACGGAGGATTGCCACCATGCCTATTTCCATCAGGCTGCTGGAATTGGGTTGGGTCCATCCTGAAAATGTGGGAACAAATCCAACTTCAAGCCTATTCAAAGAAACGTACAATCGCTGCCCCCCGCCCTGGCGCGCCTGTTAAAATTAGGTCCGCTTGCCTAGGACTTGATCTTGGTACCAATCGATAACGATCAAAGTCGAATCGTGAGCCTATTAATGAAGCAAATTCAATGAAACAACAACTGGTACCATATAGAAGGGGCCATAAACTGGTACCAATACGTCGAAACTCATTGCCCAAGGGTAGAGGAAGACCGTTTCCACATCAAAAACGCAGACTACTAGCGCAAACATGTAATAGCGTATTCGGAATTGTAATCTGATTGAAGCTAGTGATATCAAAGATTAGAATCGGATAGAGCAGATGGTCCAACTACAGAACTTCTTCTTTTTCATTACTTCCATGGTCGTGCCCCGTGGCAGTAAGATCCTTGGCTCCTCTTCATTCTCTACGGGGGGACCAAACCCCCCATGGGTTCTACGCCACCCCCCCCCCCCCCCCCCGCCGGCCCACCCCGAGCGCGCGGCGCCCCCGCAGCCCGCCCCTGCCCCGCCGCCGCCCCAGGTCGCCGCCCCCGCCCCGGCGCGCCGGCCCAGGTCGCCGCCCCCGACCTAGGTGCGCCGCCCCACCCCAGGTCGCCGCCCCAGCTCGCCGCCCACGCCCCAGGTTGCCGCCCGCCCCAGCGCGCCGCCCCACCCCCCGCCCCGGCCCCAGGTCGCGGCCCCCGCCCCCGCGCGCCGGCCCAGGTGGCCGCCCCCGCCCCAGGTGCGCCGCCCCACCCCAGGTCGCCACCCCACTCCCGGTTCCGGCAAATACAGCGAAATCCTTTCGTTCCTCCATCCTGTTGCGACGTCGTCTCTCCCCCCCAGCCAAGTATCTCGCGCGCTCGGCTGGAAGGGCGAAGGCGGAGGCGGAGCGCGGGCGAGGAGGTCCAATCTTGGCGACTCTCCGGTTGGGCGCCCTGGAGAGGAAGACGGCGTGCAAGGCGACGGGCGCGGGAGGCGCTGCAAGCCTGGAGGAGCCATGTCCTCTTCGTAGATCTGAGGAGTGCGGCGGCGGAGGAGGGAGCGGGGCTGTCCCGGCCTACGAAGGGAAGGCGAGAGAGGAGAGCTCGCCTGAGAAGAAGTTGCCGGTGCCGTCCGTGCAGGCTGGGAAGCGGCGGCGGCCAGATCCAGGCGGATCCCGTACCTCGTCGGACGAGAGCTCCACCGGCCATTCAGAGCGGGGGCGACGAAGCCGCATGTGCGTTTTTCCTTCTCTGTGTGTTCGTTGTATTTGGTTGCATGCCAATCTGGGGCGGGGGGCGGCGACCTGGGGCCGGCGCGGGGGCCGGCGACCCGGGGCGGGGGGGCGGCGACCTGGGGCGGCGCCGGGGCGGGGGGCGGCGACCTGGGGCCGGGGCGGGGGGTGGGGCGCGCTGGGGCGGGCGGCGACCTGGGGCGTGGGCGGCGACCTGGGGCGGCGACCTGGGGTGGGGCGGCGCACCTGGGGCGGAGGCGGCCACCTGGGCCGGCGCGCCGGGGCGGGGGCGGCGACCTGGGGCCGGGGCGGGGGGTGGGGCGGCGCGCTGGGGCGGGCGGCGACCTAGGGCGTGGGCGGCGAGCTGGGGCGGCGACCTGGGGTGGGGCGGCACACCTGGGGTGGGGGCGGCGACCTGGGCCGGCGCGCCGGGGCGGGGGCGGCGACCTGGGGCGGCGGCGGGGCAGGGGCGGGCTGCGGGGGCGCCGCGCGCTCGGGGTGGGCCGGCGGGGGGGGGGGGGGCGTAGAACCCATGGGGGGTTTGGTCCCCCCGTAGAGAATGAAGAGGAGCCAAGGATCTTACTGCCACGGGGCACGACCATGGAAGTAATGAAAAAGAAGAAGTTCTGTAGTTGGACCATCTGCTCTATCCGATTCTAATCTTTGATATCACTAGCTTCAATCAGATTACAATTCCGAATACGCTATTACATGTTTGCGCTAGTAGTCTGCGTTTTTGATGTGGAAACGGTCTTCCTCTACCCTTGGGCAATGAGTTTCGACGTATTGGTACCAGTTTATGGCCCCTTCTATATGGTACCAGTTGTTGTTTCATTGAATTTGCTTCATTAATAGGCTCACGATTCGACTTTGATCGTTATCGATTGGTACCAAGATCAAGTCCTAGGCAAGCGGACCTAATTTTAACAGGCGCGCCAGGGCGGGGGGCAGCGATTGTACGTTTCTTTGAATAGGCTTGAAGTTGGATTTGTTCCCACATTTTCAGGATGGACCCAACCCAATTCCAGCAGCCTGATGGAAATAGGCATGGTGGCAATCCTCCGTACCAAGGCGGCTTGAACCCGTACGTGTTTATGTACCAGACCGGCCCAAGTGCTTGGAACCCCAATCAGGTCATGCATCCGGGAATGCCTCCCATGACTGCAGCAGGTATGTTTCCCATGACTGCAGCAGGTATGCCTCCACCCAATGCTGGAGGTATGCATCCACACATGTCACCACAATTGCAGCCTTCAGCAAATGTAGATGAAATGCACAATCCAACGGATGACGAGGTAGAGGAGGTAGCAATTGTTGGTGGTCCATCAAATGGAGGTAGGAAGAGAGGGGGCAGTAATACCAAATTGGCCAACTTTGCAGTAGAGGAAGATGTCAACATTGTGAGGTCATGGCTAGAGATAAGTTGTGACCCAATTGTGAACACTGGCCAGAAGAGAGACAACTTCTGGGATCGTGTTATGAAACAATACAATGGGAGGCGGGGTTCATTCCCAAAAAGGACGTTGAGGTCTGTCCAGTCTCGCTGGGATAAGATCAAACAAGAAGCAACGAAGTTCGCTGGGTACGTGGCAAAGGCTATTCGGGATGACGCTAGTGGGACATCGGACGCTGATAAGGTACGCCATTATTTGTGATTGCTGCGATCGGTGCTCGATTGTTGATGTAATTTCAGTTCTATTTATTGTTAATGTTCTGTGACTCCTATGTCCACTTGCAGACAACCTTAGCAGCATCCGACTTTGCTGCTATTGAGGGATACAATTTTCAGTTCATGCATTGCTGGGACCTGATGAAGGATGAGCCCAAATGGCAAGACGTAAAGCAGAGAAGTTCGAAAACAGTTGGTTCTAACACTATTGACTTGGATGGGGATGAGGCATCACCAGCAGGCACCGGCAAGAGGCCAATTGGCAGGGATGCAGCAAAAGCTTGCAAGAAGAAGTGTCCATCTGGATCGACATCATCTTCGGAATACGCTTCCAATCTGCAAGCCCTTTCATTGCAAAAGATGACAATGTGGCAAGAAGAAAATTCAAAGAAAGTAAACCGCTTTGACCATCTTGCAAGTATTGAAGAAAAGAGGTTCGATGAGATGCGTGAACACAACAAGTCCATCCTACAGCTTGAGGAGGAGAAGATAAAGATCATGCGCGACAAACTCAATATGCAGATGCAAGAGAAGGAGAGGGAGAGACTTGAAAGAGAAAAGCAAGAAGATGAGAGGATTCTTAAGGTGGACCTTGATTCTTGCACACCTGAGCTTCGCATGTATTACGAGGCGCTTCATGAGGAGATACTGTACAAGGTGTCAGCAAGAAGGCAGAGGAGCCGCCAAGTGTGAACTATCATTTATTTGTTGTAAGTCTTGAACTATCATTTATTTGTTGTAAGTCTTGAACTATCATTTATTTATTTGTATGTTGAAGTCTTGAACTATTTATTTGTTGTAAGTCTTGAACTATCATTTATTTATTTGTGTGTTGTAAGTCTTGAATTATTTATTTGTTGTAAGTTTTGAACTATTTACCTGATGAAGTCTTGATCAGTTTATTTTAGAATTGAATAGTGAGATTTATCTGGTGTGCCCTCTTGTGAGTGCAATACAAGATAATACACATTTTTATTTAATTGCCATACAAGCTGACCTTACAAACTGGACATACAAACTGACCCTTACAAACTTGACATACGAACATATAATGATCACTAGAGAGTACACATCCTTAGAATACAATTATTCATTACACATACAAATAAGCATACGCATGCTACTCTGCATTGACTCCCAACCTTGCCCACTGGTGCTCAATGAGATCGTACTGCAGTTGGTGATGTGCAGTCCTGTTCCGGAGCCTGTGCTGTGCCTGAATGAACTCGTTCCTTTCTTGAGTGTTGCGGTATGGGACGGCAAGCTGTCCTACTCGATCGAAGCTTGTGTTTCGTGCACCTGGCCCTTCATCTTCGACAATCATGTTGTGCATTATTATACATGCCTGCATGATGTCACTAAGATTAGCACGATCCCAACCGTATGCTGGCCCACGCAACACACCCCACCTTGCTTGGAGGACACCAAACGCCCGTTCAATGTCCTTTCGGGCTCCTTCTTGGCACTTAGCAAAGTGCTTGGTCTTTCTCTCCATAGGGTGGCGAACGGTCTTAACAAAAGCTGGCCATTCTAGGTAAATCCCATCGGCAAGGTAGTACCCCATATTATATGTGTTCCCGTTAACAGCAAATGAAACCGGAGTCGCCTGGCCTTGGACGTACGATGAGAACACGGGAGACCTATGAAGCACATTAATATCGTTGCAACTACCTGGCATACCAAAGTAAGCATGCCAGATGTGAAGATCCTTAGAAGCAACTGCCTCTAGGATCATGGTTGGATGTTTACCGCGACCCGTAAACATCCCTCTCCATCCAATTGGGCAGTTCTTCCACTCCCAATGCATGCAATCGATGCTACCTAACATCCCTGGAAACCCACGGTCCTCGCCAATCTGCAGTAGCCTAGCAACATCATTTGTATTTGGAGCACGTAGGTAGTAATCCCCAAAT
Source organism: Panicum hallii (assembly GCF_002211085.1). Taxonomy (NCBI): domain Eukaryota; kingdom Viridiplantae; phylum Streptophyta; class Magnoliopsida; order Poales; family Poaceae; genus Panicum; species Panicum hallii. Next base: position 67,842,330 of record NC_038050.1, on the reverse strand, counting down.
ACTTTGACGACAGCCGCACAGAAGTGCTGTAGAGCTTGACGAGCTGTGGACTCACCAATACGCACATACTCATCTACTGCGTCAGACGGCAAGCCATAAGCAAGAATTCGTAGGGATGCAACGACCTTCTGAAGACCCGTCAAGGGTGTCTGATGTAGTGCGTCGTATTTGTACATGAAGTATGGGTCGACGGCCGTGACGGCTTCGACTAGGCGCTCCACCACATGTCGTCGCATCCGGAACCTGCAAATCAAAATGTCTTCATATGTTCACGAATCATATAGAATGATAAGTTTGGTATTTTGTCCATACCTTCTACGAAACTGAAAATCATTGTACACAGGCTTCTCGCAGAAGTAGTCCAGGCGGATCCTCATATCCCCGGAACCATGGTCTCGTGGCCGGATTTCTTTGGGGGGCCTGTTATTCCTACGACGAGATCCTTCGGCCTCCTTTATGGAGACCAACTCAAGCACAAGCTCGTCGTCATCATCAACCATGGCGGTGAAGTTGTCCTCCTCTTCCTCCTCCATCCTCCAATACTTTGCCAACGAGCTTGAGCCAGGGTACGCAGCCATTGGATATATTGTGGTTATGAACAAGCATACATGCAAGAGAGGTTGGCGCACAATATATACTGCGCGAGTAGCCTGCAGAGAATATATTCGCGGAGCACTGGAGCACGATTGCACGAGCATCACGTAGAGAATATATTCCCGCCGACGTGCCAAAAGTGACAGGACATGCAAGCCGATATGCAGGCCTTTGGTCACGGGCGAAATGCTGGAGTACGAGACATCCAAACGATGAAGCCATGCAACAGCCTTTGCACACCCACGGGCGAAGTGCATGTAGATTCCATGCATCCTGGGTACGTATATTGTTTTTTAAGTGGATGAAGGTAGTTGATAGGAAATGAATAGAATAATTGGTAGTTGGATATGGAGGAAACATTTAGAGGAATAGGAGTGCGAGAAAAGTTGGAGTAGAGTAAAGAATCTTGCTGACTAGGCTAGAATATTCCTTTTAGAGGAAAAATTTGGAGGAAGTAGTGCGGATAGCCTTAGAACCATAAAGATAACGGCAATGGCACGTGAGGGATGAAAAATATAAGAACCAACGAAATAATATTGAAGGGATGGTTTAAAGTTGGATGGTATAGAAAGGATGAGTTAAATTATCAATGGTATACATGTAATTTTTTCATTCTTAATTGTGGGCGCCCCATTTTACAACCAAGAACTATGCCAATCCCCATCAATCATTCATCAATCATTCAGGTGGCTTTGGAAAACATCATGCCAGTATAAACATAAAGTCTTCTTCTAGCTTCTTCTAAAAGACAAACTGAGCATCACGAAGTTTCTCAGAAGAAAAATATGTATCTTGCAAAGTTATAACTATGTGCTGTGCTCCAAAACACTGAAGAAACACTAGTCCATCTATTTCATCACTGCCATTTTGCCAAAGCCTACTGACAGACTATACAAGTGCATATACCTATCCATTTGCATCCTACCAAACTCTGGAGACCTTCAAAGGGTAACTAAATGTTCCTTTCTTCATGCAAGTTATCATCCTCATGTCCTGATGTCCTAAAGTATTTGGATGGTGAGGAATGATCTAATCTTCAGAAGCTGCTCCTTTCTGTAGCAAAAGCACGTCGTCTTTTTCAGTGCGAGCTTTCCTGGGCTGCACTTCGTGCGCGAGCGCATAAGTCCCTTCTGATGGTTCAGTGGATAGAAAATCATTTGTAGTCTAGCTTATTTTTTTTCCTTTCTCTCTTTGTTTGGATCTCGAATTTGTCTCCCTGTTTCTTCTTTTTAAATATACTACCAAATATACCTATGCGATGTTACGGATATATACCATATCTCTATAGATGAAGATGATAAAATACTGGTGAATTATATTACGTATAGTATAATGTCCATTAGCTGCTACTGTAAGAATACAAATTCTATTACTTTGCTTTGAGAACCTCGAATTTGATTCTGACCCTAATATTTATTACATCATGCATATTTGGGGCAAATATTATCATCTCCTCCAAGATATTATTTATCCAAATATTTAATGGGCTGGCATCTCGATTCATCTAATAACTTCAATGCATCTAGAAGATTCGGCCCGCTAATCCAATATCAAACCCCTCCTGTCCTTGGTTGGGCACTTGATGGTCAAGAACTCAAGATGCACCCATATCAAAACGAAATGCAGTCGCTGGCCAGCCCTTTCTTCTCTTTTCCAAGCTGCCGCCGCCACTCCTCTCTGTTCCTTTGTTCCCTTCGTTGTTCTCCACAAGAAGCACAACAGCTAGCTTCTTCCACCCATCTCTCTCTACTACCATCCAAATCCAATCCAAGCAGCAGCTAGCCACCTACATGCCCCTTTCTCTTCTCTAATTTCAAGCTCCCATATTCTTCCCGGTCGAGCAACAAAATCTACACAAATCCAATCTGCTCCCTTTCACCGAGCAAAGATCTGCAGCTGCAAGTCATCCAAGTCTAGCCGAGCTCCACCTGAATCGAGCATAGCGCATCCACGAGTGACACGACTCCATCTGCTGGGCCACGGCGAGGGAGACTCAGCTGCGCTGATGGCGGTCGGCCGCAGTCCCTATCTCCGTCAGGCTGGACCGCCGCCCGCCAGTACTTGCCGCCCAACCTTCTTCTCGGCTTCCCCAGTCAGCTCCTCCACCTCTGATCTCTCCCCTCTGTGGTCTTGATTTTTGCAAGATATATGGGTTTAGTATTTGATTTGATTCGGTATTTGAGGAGAAAATAGATTGGAGGTGGAGATGGGCCGATGTTGCCGCGCACCAGTTCCGACGCGAGGCGCTGGCGTGGGGCGGTGGCCGTGGAAAAAAAGGGAAGAGAAACGGGCTGTGGATGAAAGAGCGAACGGTTCGGCCCATGAGTAAAATAAAGTCCAAGTCCAAAACAGGCCAATGAATCAATCCTTGCTTTAGAAATAGGTAAAGATAAGAATAAGGATATAATCAGTATGGATAAAAGAAAACCCCTCCTGTTCCTTAAAAAAACCAAGAACTCCGCAGCTTCGTACCCGGCATACATGAAGGAGTACTGCAAGCACATATCAGTTCCCGTCCATGACGCACTGACGAGGGTAAGCACTAAGCACTTAAGCAGTGCCCATCGAATGGCACCAAATCAAGCGGCATGTAAGAAAATCCATAAATCTGGATAAGTTATCGCTCGAGGCTAGGATCAGTATGGCGTGGACTGAACTGATCAATGGCAGCAATAGCAGTTTCAAATCAGTCGGAGGAGGGAGGACCGCCGCCGACGAAGACGCGGAAATACGAGGAGGATGTCTGGCCAGTCCGTGAGGCCTTGCCGGCCAAACCCACGAACACGCGCTGCCGGACACCCCCTGCTACCGTCATCTGCCGCAGAGCGTCCCCGCCAAACCCAGGCCCCAGCAAATCGCCGCTTCGTCGCCGGATCGAGGAAGGGGATAATGGAGGGGGAGTGCGGAGGAGAACCGGGGGAGGAGTGGAGGTCCGCTCGCCATGTTGAGGCGGCGTCGCCGTCGCCGGACGGGCGGATGCGCGGGGCTGCGAGCCGGTGGTTTTCTGAAGAAGTGTATAGGGTGTTATGTGTAAATCGAGATCCAAACGTTTACATAAAACCCCATGAATTGGATCGCGATCCATAATCGCGGTCCGATTTAGGGGGTTTGTGTAAATATACGATCCGGTTTAGGGGGTTTTATGTAAATATTCGGGTTTTGCAAACTGTGCCTGCCTCCGCTGCTGCTCGCTGGCCCGCCATCGCCATATCCTCTGCCGCTGTCGTCCAAGCCCTCAAGTCCGTGATGGGGCGGCCGCAGCAAACGCTGGCGGTGGCCGTGAGCAGGTCTGGCGTGGGGCTCCACTCCGGCCCGCGCGTCACTGCCACGCTAATCCCGACTCACGCCGGCGAGGGTAGGTATTTTCTGGTGGGCGGTGCGGAGGAGGCGAGGTTGGCGGCGGAGGTGGGGAACGCCGAGCCACGGTCATGTCGTGCACTATTTCTCTGTCTGTTCTTCCCCCTTCCTCTGCTTCTTTGATTTGCTTCTTTCCCTACCCTGATTCTATCTCAATCCTGTATCGATTCGTCGTAGTGTACCCGGACAATACAGCCCGCGGGTCTGCACGGTGGTCGGTGGAACACCTTCTCTCCGCAATGGAGGCGCTCGGCGTCGACAATTGCCGCGTCGATGTCAGCGGCGGGACGAGGTCCGTCGACGTTTGCTCCGTTGCCACCTCGTTTCAGCTCCCAACTGCCAATTAGTCACTGGTACTTTAGTTGCGTAAGTGTGAGCTTTCGATGTTTGATTCCTACGCAACTAAGGTAAGCACTCTTTTTGCTTCAACTTCTTTTCCAGCATAACGGTTCCCGCTTGGCTCAGACACTGGGCAATGATTTACGCAAGAAATTAGTTCAACTAACGTTTCATCAATTGGTATGTTTTGAGAATGGTGATCAGCTTGCGATGCGGCTTATTTCTGCACTCATGGAGGTAATACTGTCAGCCTCCCTTTCCTTACTCTGCCAATATGAAAACGGGGAAATTACAAGTGCAACATTCGTGTTCAAAATTTCTCAACTGTTTGAATTTAGGTCTGTAATTTTATATGATTTTTGCAGTACTATATATATTGGCCCAGAGGACAGAGGAACTGTTGAGGAAATCAGTACTAAGTTGAGGAAGGGTTCCCCTAGTTACTTCAATGAGTCAGACTACAAATATTACTTGGCAGTGGAATGCCTTGAGAGACCATCTATGACTAATAACCCTTTTTTTGAAAGAAAATGATTAATAACCCTAATAAAAGAGATATTCTTGCTAGAGATGCCTTCAACCTCTCAACTAAGATTCTAGACTGCTGAATTTGAGTGCCATATGCAAGAGATTTGAGAACCTAAGGTTAATCACTTGCTGTGGTATTTTTCAGCCTAAAATATATCAATCTTGATAACGTTTTTTTCATATCCGCTAGCTGATTATTTTTATTTGTGTTGTGTGGGGGGTTCAGATTTTATGAGGCTGTAGTCCTGTTGCCTCTGGAGAAATCTCAAGCACTTGAACCTGACTCCAATGCCGATGTTATCAATAGTCAAATTGATCAAAGGCACCATGATATGATAATGTTGCAGCGTGAATAGTACTATGAGATAGTTATGAATGCTCTACGCACCCTCAAGGGTGTTGGGAAAAGTGGAATGCATGGTTCAGATAACTCATCGGGTTTAGCAACTGCTGTTGATCCAGCTTCTGGAAGCGAGTATATCAATCAAACAGATCATCCAACTTAGTGTCCAATGTCTGGACACAGTTTTCCATGAGCATCTATAGAGGACACTGATCGAGCTCGGTCTAGAAAATGAGCTTTTGGAGTATGGTGGTTCTAATTTGGTTTCTCTGCAGAGTGTTAATCATATGCATCCAGAAGAGGTGTGCCCTAATCCTTGTTTTTACACTAAAATTTTGAACTATGGATGCATTAATACTTTCATCATACTGGAAACATTATCTGGTGTTTTGGTGATAATTATCCTATTCTGGGGGTTTTCTATTGACACACGAGCAAATCATTCGGGGGCCACTATATTGTGGATGATTTAATTATGTTGTCTCTGGGTAGTCATAAGCACAAGCCATTGATCATGTTGTGTGTTAGTTGAAGGTTACCTTCATTTCTTGTGTAGTTCGCCTGAATTTTATGGTCTATACTGCAACTCTATCATTCATATGCTTATTTCCCGGACAGGATCCAAGGCCCATGCATCTTGATAATACAGAAACAAAGCTAGTAGTATGTTTTGACGTGTCCTGTTTAATATGAATAAAAAAGTTGCTGGATTTGGTAAGGTTTGCCTATAGCATGCCCATCAAATACTAGACAAATGTGTTTTTTACTACCTTCTACTGGTAGTTAATAGACGAGTTATTTTACCATGAATAGCTGCGAAGAACTTGCTTAAATACTGGTGATATGATTACATAAATGACTGGAGATAATGTGAGTAAAAGAAAGAATAGAGGATAAAAAATGCCTTTTCTGTAATGAGGAGGAAACATCCCACCGTTTCTTATTTGATTGTGTGGTAGCAGCACAAATTTGGTGCCATATCTCTGAAGTAGTTAACATAAATTGTGGCTCTGAGCCTCTGACTTTACATCCATTGGCAAGTTTTGGGTTAGTAATGAAAGAAATGCTGTTGTTAATATTTTTACTTTTGCTGCCCTGTGGGGGCTTTGGAAGCTAAGAATCTCTCTTTGCTTTCAGAATGGAAGCTGGAAGGATGTACAGATTGTGCTGCACCAGATAGTGAATCTTGTCCACAACTGGAAGCTGCTGTGCCCTGCGGGGAGCCTGCAAGAGCTAGAGCTTATGCTAGAAAAGCTGAGATACTTGACAAGTCAACCTGGCAGTTAGCAATGTAGCAGGAGAGTTACATAAGGATCTCCTGAACTTCCAGATGGAGACTGGAGATGAAACCAAGAACCAAGGCGGCACCATCCAGCTGAACAAAAGGAGGAGAGTGAGAACTGAAGTGCTTCTCAAATCATCAAGCCATCCATTCCCTCGTTACAGCATTCTTGCTGATACAGAGACTGCTAAAGCTGCTAAGGCAAAAGAGGTTTCATTGAATCTCAAGGGTATCACTCAACTATATAATGACTATGCTGTTCCATTTAATCTCTGGGAGGTATGGTATTGTTTGTTTCATGAAAGCTCTCTTGGGCTTGGCCTTGTTTTTGTGAATTTAATCTGCCTCGTTACATCTCAATGATTTCCACTTTTCTACATTCTCAAACTATGTAATAGGCTCATCCATAGGACTTGTAATGCAGCGAAGCAGCCCAGGCCGTCAAAGCCTAACAAGCCGTCAACCCTTGTAATCAGCCCGTGTACTTCATCTCGTCTCGCGCCGCCAGAGCCTCCAGGAGAGGCCAAGCCGCACGCTGCGCCGCCGCTCCACTCCATCCCCAACTCCCCCATTTCCGTCTAGGTCGTCTCCCGCGGCGCGCCCGTCCGATTCAGCTCACAAGTCACAGCCCACAGTAGCAGCAGCCGGAGAAGGGGAGAGAAGCGCGCCTCTGCTGTTCCGCTCGAGCTCGCGCCGTCAATCGATGGCGATGGCCCAGAGGTACCGGACGTGTCCTTCCCCTCCTCGGCTCTCACGCCGTCCCCTCCAGAACCAGCAAATCAACTGACCTCATCCTCATTCAATATCTGCCTTTCCCTTTCCGTGCTGCCTTGCCGGCGATTTGACTCCAGATTTGTAGGCCTCATCATGGTTTTACCTTTGGCAGATGGTGCTTGATTGATTGAGTTGGAACAAGGGAAGTCTTCCGGGGTCTTTTGAATTTGCGGTCGATACTGCTATCTGCAGCAGAACAAATGAGCTTTCGGGTGCTAGATTTACTTACAAAAGTTCAACGAAATGCCTTTCTTCTGATGGTTTGATCCTGCGTTGCCTGCGTTCGCGTTCAGCATTCAAAAGCTTCTTGTCCCCTTTGGTTCTACGAAAGGAGCCGAGCCGAGCTGAGGTTTTAGCTCGTTTTGTTAACGAGCCGAGCCAGCTCGTTAACGAGCTAGACCGAGCTGAGCAGTGCCTCCGCTGCTGCTCGCTGCCCCGCCGTCGCCATGTCCTCCTCCGCCGCCCGAGCCCTCAAGTCCGTCTCCCGCGCTGCCTTCTCCTGGAAGCCGGTGAGTAAAGTCAGCGACACCTTAGTGTTTGAGAATCTTTATCTGAAACCCATCTCTACAGACTAACCCCTTCGGCCAGACGGGACGGCCGCAGCAAACGCTGGCGGCGACCGTGAGCAGGTCTGGCGTGGGCCTCCACTCGGGCGCGCGCGTCACATCCACGCTAATCCCGACGCACGCCGGCGAGGGTAGGTATTTCCTCGTGGACGGCGAGGAGGCGAGGGTGGCGGCGGAGGTGGGGAACGCCGAGCCACGGTCGCAGCTCTGCACGACGCTTCGGCGGGGCGAAGGCGGGGGCCCGCGGGTCCGCACGGTGGAGCACCTTCTCTCCGCGATGGAGGCGCTCGGCGTCGACAATTGCCGCGTCGAGGTCAGCGGTGGCGACGAGGTGCGTCGACGTTTGATCTGTTGCCACTTCGTTCTAGCTCCCAACTGGCAATTTGTTACTGGTACTTATAGTTGCATTTGCATAGGTGTGAGTTGTCCATGTTTGATTCCTAGGAAACTAAGATTGTTGCAACTTGTTGTCTTCTCGATTTATGTGAAACTGTTTAAGCAATGACAGATTCCTTTGCTTGATGGATCAGCACAAGAGTGGGTAGAGGCAATACGAAGTGCAGGTTTGTGTGCGGCAGAGGATACAAGTGGCCAAAACTTGGAGAAACTGGCCCCCCAAATTCATGAACCTGTTTACTTGCAGAGAGATGATTGCTTCGTAGCTGCATTCCCTAGCTCACGAATCCGCATCAGCTATGGAATTGATTTCCCAAAGGTATATTCATCTCTTCCTTGGGTAATCAGGAAAACTAGTTCGTTCTGGATATGCAACTGGTTCGTTTCATATGAATCAATGATGCACAGGTTATAAAATTATCAGTAACAGTGTACCAGTATATGGAATAACGCAAGGGGGCTGAGGTCTTCGGTCACTATAAACTTTAAGATGGATCAGTGTTACCCAAATTTGACCTTTGGGGGCCTTATTTTGTTTCATGTTGGGAACTTTTGTGGCTTAGCTTTGTTCTAGTTAATGTTATTACCACTTATCTGAATGATCATCAAATGTTCTTTTTAGAAACAGGAAGAGGTAAGGGTATCCTCACTTGTCTGCATTAGTAAAATACTTGTGCATTGGTTCTGGCAGATGCCTGTCATATTTCCTATCTTACTACTTTTGGACTATAAAAATGGTGAAAATATTTGAAACATGTTTGTACCGTGATCAAACTGTGCATTGTATTGCAGGTGCCAGCAATTGGGTGTCAATGGTTTTTTACATACCTGGATGCTAATATATACTCAAGCGAGATTGCTCCGGCAAGAACTTTCTGTATATTTGAAGAGGTCTCATACATCTAGTATATGTTTTTCTTCACTTGTGTCGATTACGTGCTATTAACATGTATTGGATCTGCATTTACATATATGAATTACTTGATAGGACCTCTTTTAATACTGTGTGACTAAGTTACTTGCCTAGTGCATGGTTTCATGCTAATGTACTTTGTCATGATCTTGTGATACATCATACATGGTTTTCATCTTCTAGTGTACTTGGTCATCCTCACAAGTTTGCTGGTTTTAGTTCTGTGTTTTTTTTTCTTTTTTTTTTCTTGGAATGTTGCTGAAAACTATATCTTTCTTGCAAATTTGCTGGCCTTGTGGCACTTGGCTTTACATTTTCTCCTTTTATTGTTTGGGTGTTACAGAGATAATTTCTTATGGGGTTCTTTATTGGTGAACATGTTTTGGCTCACTGCATTTTTGAATTTTGCAGATCGAAAAAATGCGTGGTTCTGGGCTCATCAAAGGAGGGTCACTAGAAAATGCTATGGTTTGCAGGTGAAGAATTAATATTCTGGAAAATGTTACTTGTCTATTTAACTTCATGCAAAACTGCATATTGGTGGGCTCCTTGTTGATATAGGTTCATAAACAAATTTATATTCTATTGCTATGTTGCCAATACAGAGTGACACGATTTGGGCGTATTTTGACATCTCTAATGCAACTATAACATTAACCTTTTTTTGCTTCATTTCTCAAATACCATATGTTAAAAATGGCTAGAACAGATGATCTTTTTGCTCTTAGAGAATTTATAAAACTGAGAGGTGCTTTGTTTCATATTTACCTTTGTATGAACTAGTTTAGTATGGACATGTAGACCAAGCTTCAAACAATTTTATTTTCGTAGAAGCTTTTTTATATATACTCCCCGCGGTAGCATCACAGTGAATCTCATCCTTTTGTATTGATTAATTAAATATGAATATGTACTGCTTTACAAAAGCCAAAGTTCATATCAAGTCAGCTAGTGGTTGACCATCCAAAGTTGGTGTGCCATACATTGCAACCCCCCCCCCCCTTTTTCTTTCAAACTTTGGACATCGATGACGTCGCGACTTATGAGTAGGAATGAAATTGCTGCGTCTTTCAAATTCAGTATTTTCTGTTTTTCATTATATCAAATAACTGTATACTACTTTCTTTTGGCAATTGACAGCATGTCTGGTGGCTGGCTAAATCCACCGCTGCGGTTTGAAGATGAACCTTGCCGTCACAAGATTTTAGATCTTATAGGTGACTTCTCGCTTCTTGCACAGAATGGTAACCAGGGTTTCCCAATTGCTCATATAGTTGCCTATAAGGTATGTTCTTTAAATTCAACTGTGTGTTTGTTGTATACTTTTATAACAAGTTAGCAGCTGCCTTTTAAGATAGGTTCCTGTTCAATAGACTAGCCACCTCACAAGTTCCAGGCTCATGCTGCTCCGTACACTAGTTTGAATGAATGCATGCTGAGCCTCATAAGTTATATTCTGCAGGTTTCTTCCATTATTTGGATTTTGGATTGTATAAGTTCACCAGTCATCATTTCTGAAATTGCTGATTTGTTGATCTTTGGGTTTGATTTGCTTATCTTCTTGATAATATGATATTAATAAAAAAGCATGAAGTTTCACCATATCTTAATGATACGGTGGATCTTAGCCTATGTTAGTTCAACTCTCACATAAAGTGTTCATTTGATGTGATTACGTGAAGTTTATTAACTTTTATGAGTTGGTCTCCCTTTTTTAGGGTGTTTAATTTTCTGTATCATCGCTTTGCCTTGCCTTTACTAGCTTTGGTTGACTACTCCCTTTACAAAGTTAATTCTCGATACCATTTAGTGGTAGGTACAAAGATTATGTAGTTCATGGCAGTTAAAATACCAGACACGTCAGATTGCTAATGGATCAGAGGCCTAGTCAAAGTTAGGGAAAATTACTGTTACCCCAAAAGAGTACCATTACTGTGATAGGCCAGTTCAACTAAAGCCTTGCATATTGCTTTGACACTCATTATTCTGATGTGACCTTAAACTATAGGCCACCCCTTTTTTTTCGTTAGCGCATCGCAACCTCTCGCTTTGAAGCAACATGTGGTTCTGAGATAATAGGGTTTATCTGAAACCATAGCATATTCTCTGTGCACCCTTTCTGTGCAAGAAGATTCTGTCTAATGGAAACTGATTGTAAATTGTTTTTTTTTTCTGTTTTCTCCTTCTACTTTGTTACCTTGTTTATGCTATCCTTAGAGCTCTGTTGTGGCACCTGAACTTATCTTTCCCTTTTTCCGTGACAAAGGCTGGTCATGCGCTGCACACTAATTTCCTGAGCCATCTGTCTGGAAAGATCACTATGGACCAAGAAGAGCTTGCTGGACAATGCTGAAATGCACGGCTCCTATTCGTTGTAGTAAGTTGTTGGTAGTGGTTAGAAAGCTACAGTTCAGGGTAAGCACCTGATGACCCTCGTTTCAACACTTGAGCATTCTATTAGGAGAATTTCCTTCAGGTTCATAGGCTGTGTCAGCCAACTGTTTGGTGTTTGCCTTGTAGAAAAACCATTTTGCCGAGCTGTGTACAAATTGTTAAACTTTAGACCATATAAGTTTGCAGACAGGGATGCGACCGTGTATGTTTTTTAGTAGCTGAACATAGCTGGGGGCTGGGGCTGGACACCTGGACGCGCCAGCAAGCAGATCTCTCCTCTGATCCCTGTTTACAGAGCAGAGAGCTGCCATCCAACCGACCGGTGGCTGTGGCTCGGGGTCGCCGGAGCCTCGCCAGCCGCCACGTCGTGGTCTCCCCTTCCCCCCTTGTGGATAGCCACGAACAGAGTCGAGGTGGCACGGCGACGCGGGGGTGGGGGACTGGACCTTGAGGGCGACGTGCTCGCGCGCGTGGGAAATTTGCCCGCGGCGGATGATGCGGTGGCGGGTGATGGGGGAAAAGGCGACCGAAAGTGCAAGGCGCCCGCGGCCCCTGGGAGCCGGCGCCCGCCGCGCGGCGGCACCCAAGTCGGACTCGTCTTTCCGCCGCGCGGGCCGCCTCACGTCGTCCCCAGGCGTGTAGCAGTGTATCTTCGTGTAGATGAGGGATATGAAAAGCCTGAGGAGATGCGCTACTGCAAGCTGTTGCCTCTCCATTGGCCGGATGACACTAGTACTAGCTGGAGTCACCGGCTTGTTGGGTCGGTCAGAGATGGTGGTCCTGGGCCGTGACGCCCATCCAGGACTCGCCCGTCGTGGACCCGTGGTCCGGCCCTACGCCCTGTGGCGACCTGCCAGTTGGGAGCCGCGGCTCGCGCTGACGGCCAGCGGTTACTCCCATCTTACGACAGCAACGGCCATCACCCGCGTGCGCGCGACGGACACCGCCCAGCACGCGTGTCGCTCTGACTTGATCAAGATCAACCGGTGGTAATTCGCTTTTAGCGGGACCGCGACCGCGCGCCGAGCGCCGTTCCCTCCGCGAAGCGTTTGCGTGAACGAAAGAAAACAGATTCGGCCACGGATGGCCACCAAGGAAACCACCGGCGTCCAATCCAACGAAACGAGCGCTTGGAAACGACGGACGACGTGGAGTAGCAGCACCCCGGTTAAAAAAAAAAAACACCAGTGGTGACCTGCTCCTCCCTCTTCTAACAAGTACAGGAGCACACTACACTTGCGCGCCACCGCCGGAACCACTTGTGCGGCCGTGAGTGGCACGCACAAAAGATTCGCCTTCAGGTGGGGGTTTAGCCACTGGCGGAGTTAACTACCCCCGGCTATCCATCCTTTCTCGGGGCGCGCAGAAAAGAAATCGGGAAAGCGGGCGGAGCCCCGAGATTCCCCAGGCCAGCAGCATCTCGTACGCGCATCGCATCGCCACGGCTCGGCTCGGCTTCGCACCCCGTGGAGGCTGCCATGCTAGGATCCAGATCTTATCCTCGTATTCTTTTCCCGGCTACAGCTACCGGTCAGGTAGCCAGTCACCTGGTCCTCGGCTCAAGCGAAAAGATAACAACGAGTCACCTGACCTGACCTGACCCTATCGTGTTCGGGCTTGGCCGCTTCTTGTTGTACGCAGCGGCAGATTCGTGCGCGTCCATGTGTTTCGAATCAAACCGTGCTTGGTTGGACAAGAGGAATCGCGATCAGGCAGAGAGGCAGGCACCCGGCACACACATCTCGTAGGTATCTATCTATCTATCTATCTTGCTGACACGAACACCTTTGTACTTGTACGACGCTGCTTTGTGGCACTATGAGATGCTGCATTTTTTGCAGCCTGACCGGCCATTCCCCGTGGCACGCATCTCGAACTGTTGCCCAGCACGTTACCATGGTTAACATCAAAAGCACTAAGAGTCCATGACGCGACACGGATGCGAGTGGTCTGTGTGCCTAATCGCTTTCCAGACGACTCGAAATGTAGTCGTGGAATCTCAAGGGCTTTGCCTCCGACCAATGGAGGAGATTTGGTTCCAGGGAAGCGATTCCTTCCTTTCCAGTTTCTACCGCTATGTCCCTAGCTAGGGTTTAGGGTGGGGTGGGCCGGTGACGGAGAGAACACACACGGTGGAGGGACGCGTGACGCATCTGGTGGTGGCGGTCAAAATCCGTCGGCGGTTCCGATGCTCCGCCGTGGTGGCTGCGCCGTGCTCTTTCGCGCGTTGGCAGCAGCCGATTTGTTATGCCCGGAAACTGTGAGCTGAGCGGCACCCCTACCTAGAAAGATTGCTTCGGCTGCCGGATGCCTTGCTCAGTTTTGATTGGGACTAGGATGGCACGCATCAGTGTACGTGCCAAATTTTCTTTTAGAGATACTAGTACTGGTTCAGGTGGCGATGGCGTATGAATATATGAACCCAGCACCTATGGTATTTCAAGTTGCAATATTTGTTTAAGCTTGCACATTACTTTTGGTGACAAGTAGACCGTGCATGCCTGAGTAATCCAGCGTGATGCATCAATTTGCAGTATTTTTCTAAGCTTGCACAGTATTTCTGCTAACAAGTAGGCCACGCCTGAGTAATCAGGCAGCCAAGTAGCTCGCCAAGTGCCAGGAGAACACATGATCCGCTCATCATGCCGTGTCCCTGGCCTGCTGGCTCTCGTGCGGTCGTGCCAGCCTAGTACTGCACACATCTGGCCCTCTCGTCCGCTTCAGAATCCGCCCCCGGCCGTGTGTTGTTGCGGGGCCGGGCAGTCCAGTCCCATCCCAGCACATGCAGCGCATCACGCCCGTCACCTCAGAGGATCCGGATCCCCAACCGCGAGTGAACCTTGACCAATCATGGCCGCGTAGACGCGCGGTCAGTGAGCGCGGTCCGCGCCTCCCTCTCCCTGGTGGGGCGTCGTGTGACCCACCTTGTGGCCGCGGCTCGCGCCCAGGTGTTGGGAGCTCGTTTTATTTTCTCTTGAGCCAACTGCCGTGTTTGCTCGGCTGCAACAATGAGGATGAGTGAATCTCAAAAAAAAAAAGAACAATGAGGATGAGTGAAGTTGATGGTGATCTTCGAGGATTCGTCGTAGCAACGAGTTGACGAGTGCGTGCGAGTATGCTTCAGCTTGGGATCGGGGCGAGATGTTGAGACAGCTTCTGACAGCAACTTGTAGTAGTAGAGCAGATGGGAGTGCCAAATTCTTTGCCAGCTAAAAGGAAATAGTCATGAAACTTTTGGACATATCTATTCACTTCGAACCATATTGCTGCCTGCTATTTTCTCCTCCAAGATCGAACATGTTTTGTTCAGTTGGAGATTTTTTTTTCCTCTGTATACTTGTAGAACCGAGAGTACCATGCACATGTTTACAAGCTAGAACACGTGGCAAGTGGACACCACTTGCAACAAAAAAAAACTAGTATTAATAATTATCATTTCCTAGATATTAGATATGTTTTAGGGCAAATGGTCGTGTAAGGTTGCACACTTTTTTATTTCAAACTTGCTCTCAAATAATCAGATTTAATAATAAGTTTGCCCACTTGAGCTGGTTGTCAGGTACAATAATTAATTGCTCTCGAATTCTAGGTTCACCCTCCGCTGGTAATCTTGAAGGATAAAAGCTGACGATAGAGTGGCAGGTCATGATATAGACTAGTACTTGACTAGCATGAAAGGGAAAAATAGGTATCCATCACCATCCAAAAGACAGGGGTCCTCGAGTTAGCACCTTCATTTGTTTGTCTAATTGGAGAGGGATGGAATTTTTAGTGTCGATAGTTAAGCCGCTTTCGTTACGTCAATATGACTGGACTATCTTAAGAAAATATGGATTGGAAGAGATACGGTTAAACTTGGGCTAAAATAGATGTTCCAATGCAAGAAACAATGAAAAGAGAAAAAACTAGCATCGATGGACCAAAGGGTCAATGCAATCAAGTGTTGTTTTCTGCGCCAAGCCTCAATGGTTCCGCTCGTAAACAATGTTGAAAATTTTAACAAACCTACAAAATAAAGCTCACCTATGCTTATCACGTACAAGTGTGAATATAAGCACCCCTAGTTACTTAAGCAAAATGCTTTACATGCAACCTATTTTCCATACACCCCTGGTGCCGTATTTAAAACTTTAAACCGCATTTGTCCACCGTTGCAAGTGATTCCACCCTTCCAATTACGAGTAACTAGCATATCAACCCGTGCTCCCTTACGAGCTAATTATAATTAATACAAAAATAAAATTTATAGCTAATAATTATAATTATCTATCTCACGCCTTCTTTCATCTATTAAATATTTTAACACATACTCTAAAATATATATTTATCATTATATAGTTGCAATAGATTTCATTGTGCATCGTACCTCCATGTACTAACGGAACACAATGGAGGCCCTGGACCCCCTTCCAATAAAAATTTCTCTCTTGCATGCCTCCATGCATGCATATGCACATGCAAGTACTCTTTATTTCTTACCTATTTCACACCGCTGTTTCAAATTGCCCCACCTTTAGCTCACGTTCCACCACTGCCCTCCATGTGTGTTTGATATATATTTAATCGAACCATTTGTTCGTGAATTGGTATTCTTATCCCTTCTATCATGCATGAATACATGGTAACATATATCATGGGTAGTATTTTTACATAAGCAATAACATAAATAATATATTAATAACGATAGAAATAGTAATTTAGAATATTATATTGGTGCACTTTAATATCTCTACTATTTCTAAAGCAAATAATAATTTTTTAGTCCGTCAATTGGAATTCTAATTGGAACCCGAACAAGTCATTTCAAAGTCATTTCAAATCCTAATCGGAACCTGAACAAATCAATCAGAATCCTAATCCGAACCCGGACAATCAATATCTCACGCGGTCACGGCACGATCTGTATGTGGACTGAAAGGGTATAAAATTGATGGTCTCGTATAGGTAAAATTTATATTACCCGTAGCATCGCACGTGCACTATGCTAGTTTTGTTATAATTATATAATTTAGATTTAGTTTTAGGGTTACTTTAACTTTTAATAATGACATAATTAGATAATTTATATGCAAATTTAAGGGTTATTTGAACTATTTTTGTAATAGCATAGGTGGGTAATTTACATGAAGATTAGGGGGTTACTTTAGATATTTTTTATAATAGCAGAGGTGGGTAATTTAGATACATGTTTAGAGGGGTTTACTTTAGTCTATTTTTATAATGGTAGAGGTGGGAAATTTATTAGGAAAGATAACAGATTCAATGACTATTATGATTAGAGTTGTTGGATCGATGACAGGATATTTCTAATTTTTGTAAGAATTTCTAGAGTTTATCTATTTTTTAGAGCGTCCACCTAAAATTCTAGTTGGCTTCACGTGAAAACTTCAAAAGGAGCTTATTAAATAATAAGATATAAGAAAATGGATGCATGTATACTACAATCACGTAACACGTTTAGGCCGAAACCTTCAAATTCCAAAAAATAAGATGCACAAATCACATCCTAAAAATGGGCAAACAAGGACTTTCCCTAAACATGCAAGCATAAAAAGGAAAGCTCAAGCTACAGTCCAAGCATGCAGTACAGCAGCACTATTCCTCCTCACCAACTTCAACTCAGGCGCTCCAGCAGAGTCCCGATCAATAGTAGTCGCGAAAGATGGAAAGCTCAAGTCCCATGTATGGGGGCCTCCAAAAAATTGGAAGGAAATCAAGACAAAATCAACGCGAGCCGTTTTTAAAAGGAAGCACCCGGTAGCGGCCAGCTAAGCGCGCACGCAGCCATCTCGAGAGAGAGAGAGAAAAGGGCGCCGCGGCCCGGCCGCCGCAAGTGGAAAGCAGAGACAGGGAGGAGAGAGAGGACGCGCAGCCGCAGCCCGCCCCGCAGCCCGGCAGCAGCAGCGCCCGCCGCGGCGTCATTAGCAGCAGTAACTCCTAATCGCCGCCTGCCCGCGGCCAATCGCGTGATTTACTTGCTTTACTAATCACGCTTAGCGATTTAGTCTCCTCCTCCCTCCTTCCCCCCACCTCTTCCTCCCTCCCTGCCTCGCCGCTCCCTTTCTCCCCCCCCTGCCTGCGGCATCTGTCCCTGAATCCGCGGCGGCTCCCGAGGCGGGCGGCGCAGCGGCGAGCTCCCGAGGTGCGGCCTGGTGAGCGGCGAGGCGCCGGATCTGCGGCGGCGATGGAGGCGTGATTCGGGCGGGAGGTAGGCGAGGCGGGGTGCTGGTTTCCCCCCGCGCAGGAGATGGCGGCGGCGGCGGAGGCGCGGGGAGGGGACTTCCCCGTGGGGATGAAGGTGCTGGTGGTGGACGACGACCCGACGTGCCTCGTTGTGCTCAAGAGGATGCTCCTCGAGTGCCGATACGACGGTGAGCTAGCTCCCCGCCCCCTCTCCTTCTCGCCTCGGCTGGTTTCCTTTGGCGTGCTTCGTTCTGTAGCGAGCGCGAGGTGATTGGTTGCCTCGAATCGATTAAGGAAAATATGTTGGCTTATGTTTCGTGCTTTGTACGATTTTATCTGTTCGGAGTTAGAGACGGCGCTGCTTCGTGCGATTGATACGCCCCTTACGTAAATTCTGGGGAATTTTTAGTTGTTCTACTATTCAATCTAAAACGGGGAGATTCCTAACGGGTTCTGAGTAAATTTTGACCCGTTTGTATCTGGACTTGGTTTGATGGTATGTATTTGCATAAGGAGGGTGGCTAGAGATCTGAGTGGACGGGAAGTATGACTGTACGCGCATGTCTACTGTTGCTACCTTCTAACTCAGAGCGCCTGTGCATTTGAAGTATTAAGATTAGATTTCGAGGATTCGACCCAGCTAAATTCGGATTCTACCAGTACTATATCTGTGGTGGATCGTTGATGCAGACATCATGCCCTCTTGCGTCCTGATAATCTTATGTTGGGCATATATTTAAACCCAAATACTCCTTGTATGCCATGTCGCCATTTACTCTGGGTGTATCCATCTACGAGAAATCCATAATTCCTTGAAATATTTGTTTCTTGTGATTCTTTTGTGGACAAATTACCCACATGTGCGCATGGTGAAATAGAGTGAGGGGAGAATCAGGTTGTATTTGTATATTGATGCTATTGTATTTCTCCATGTTATATTTGAGAATTTGTGGGCATATCTTTGTGTAACTTAGAGCTATGAAACTATAGCTGTTGGATGCTTAGTTTCAATGGTAATACTATAGTTTGATAGAATATACTCCCTCCAGACCCTTTTCTTAGGCGCCAGGAGTGGAAAAATGCATACCAAGATGAGAGGGTGGGAGCGTGCGCTATATTGATTTCAGAACCGGGTGCCTCATTCGTGCGTATGGTGATTGGCTCAGCTTCCGGATATGAATGCATGCATGTATGCTGAGTGCTTAACTTGCTTCTTGTGATTGGTTCTCTTGTAATCAATGACAGCCAGCTATAGCAGCTGTATGCCTCGGTAAGCTGGTCCGCCCAACATTTTGGCCAAAATGAAAAATGCTAATATGCCTTACAAATCAGTCCGTTGGGAGTATAAGAAAGTGCAAAGTACAAGTTTATTTCAGTTTGCTAGATATAAGGCTCTGAATATTGATTGAATTCAAGGCCCTGGGCATGCTTTCCTTACCCATTTTTGCTTCAGTTGACTGACTTCCCACGAACAAGCCAAAACCCGTCAGTTGGATATGCATGAATTAGCCGCAATAAGCAATTGGCTATGATATGTTTCTATTTCATGACAATGCAATACAAATACACAATAGTAGGTTTTATTCTTTTCCGGCGCATATGTAACAAAAAACTAACCCAGGCCGTGGAGCCGGCATGTACTCGGACCGCTTTCTTACTATTAATACAATGACGCGCAGCTCTCCTGCATGTTCGAGAAAAAAATACACAGTAGTAGGTGAATTATCCAACATTTGTTGTTGTTATTGTGGTTTTGAATGTAATTCGGTCCCTTCTTGTTGCTCCATGACACAATGCTGCATGCTATGGATTTTGTTTGTTTTCTTTTAGGTCCAAATTTTCAGTAACTTCTTCTCTTTTGTAGGCAAAGAATCTTGCTTGGTTAGCTTGTTCTTGCGTACTAAGGATGTCTCAGTCTCAATTTTTTCTTGATTTGTGTTGTTGAATTTCCTCGTATATATTCTTTAATGCTTAAGCCTTGTTGACTTTTCTTCTTTCGTTTTGCAGTGACAACATGTCCTCAGGCTACAAGAGCACTAACTATGTTGCGAGAGAATAGGCGTGGTTTTGATGTTATAATAAGTGATGTCCACATGCCAGATATGGACGGATTCAGGTTACTTGAACTTGTAGGCCTTGAGATGGACCTTCCAGTTATTAGTAAGTATATTTTTCCTTTTATTTTGTTTACTTTATGTTGCGTATGCTAATCTGTGTTCCTGAAACACATCACTAATACTTGATGAAACTTGCAGTGATGTCTGCTGATTCAAGAACGGATATTGTGATGAAGGGAATAAAGCATGGAGCATGTGACTATTTGATAAAACCTGTCAGAATGGAGGAATTGAAAAACATCTGGCAACATGTTGTTAGGAAAAAATTCAATGAAAACAAGGATCATGAGCATTCAGGTAGCCTAGATGACACTGATCGTAACAGACCAAACAATAATGATAACGAATATGCTTCCTCTGCAAATGATGGAGGCGATGGTAGTTGGAAATCTCAGAAAAAGAAAAGAGAGAAAGAAGAGGATGAAGCTGATCTTGAAAGTGGCGATCCTTCTTCTACATCAAAGAAACCAAGAGTTGTTTGGTCAGTTGAGCTTCATCAACAATTTGTAAATGCAGTCAATCACCTTGGAATAGACAGTAAGCTTTTGCTACTTGCTTTTATAGTTCTTTTATAGATGGTAAATTGCTGTAAATTCATACTGCCAGTTATGTGCGTTCTTGATTGATTTTGAGCACTGTTCATTACTAAAAACCTGACCCTAGGAACTAAGTCATCTCTCCACCATCATGCTTACATTTATTTTATATTTTCTGCAGAAGCTGTTCCGAAGAAAATTTTGGAGTTGATGAATGTCCCTGGCTTAACAAGGGAAAATGTTGCCAGCCATTTGCAGGTTTTCATTCTGGCCTTCTGATTGCATTACCTTTTTTAGTACCTTCACATGATTTCACCACTTGAGCTTCTGCACATTTTGCGCCTCAGTGCTCTACCTAAATTTAATCTGACTTTGTTAGTGATATAATTAGAGGGCTTTCTGCCGGACTGAACTCAGATTTGAGCAACTTATGCTTTTATTATTGTTTCAGTGCTTCTCCATTCTTTTGTTGTAGAATGCGATGTAATTGCATCAAAGAGTCAAACTCTAAATTTTGTGACCGAGAACATTGTGAAAACATGTTGGTTTGAAACTGTTCTTAAATGAGGGCGAAACTCTCCATGCAACACATCGTCGAACCATAAACAGCTTTCGGCAGAATTTTCAGAAATGTTTAACTGCAGACATCGCTCTGAAAATGTTCTTAAATGAGGGTCATCTCTGCTCCCTTTATTTTGCAATATTTATGAATTTCCATTAGCTTTACCAATTTTATTGTCTTATCTGTTGAGCTTCAAGTCCAACTAATCCTGTTAGCCTCATTCCTTTTCATAGCTGATGACATGGTATAAATTACATTAAATAGTGATGAAATTTTCTCTATGTGCAGAAATTCAGACTCTATCTGAAGAGAATAGCTCAGCATCATGCAGGAATACCTCATCCATTTGTTGCGCCTGCTTCTAGTGCTAAAGTTGCCCCACTGGGAGGATTGGAATTCCAAGCTTTGGCTGCTTCCGGTCAGATCCCTCCTCAGGCTCTGGCTGCTTTGCAGGATGAACTCCTAGGTCGACCTACAAGCAGTTTGGCGTTGCCTGGAAGGGACCAGTCATCTTTACGACTTGCTGCAATCAAAGGAAACAAGCCCCATGGAGAGAGAGAAATAGCATTTGGTCAACCCATATACAAGTGTCAGAATAACGCATATGGGGCATTCCCTCAAAGCAGCCCAGGACTTGGAGGATTGCCATCTTTTGGAGCTTGGCCGAATAACAAACTTGGTATGACTGATTCACCTAGCGCATTGGGAAATGTGAGCAATTCTCAAAATAGCAATTTGCTATTGCATGAATTGCAACAACAGCCAGACTCCTTGCTGACAGGAACCCTTCAGAATATTGATGTCAAACCTTCTGGCATAGTTATGCCCTCTCAATCATTAAATGCGTTCCCGGCTAGTGAGGGTATCTCGCCTAATCAAAATCCCTTGGTTATACCTTCTCAATCACAAAGTTTTCTGGCATCCATTCCTCCATCCATGAAACATGAACCTCTCCTTGCATCATCTTCACCATCAAACAGTCTGTTGGGTGGGATTGATATGGTTAATCAAGCTTCAACAAGTCAGCCTTTGATTAGTACCCATGGAGCAAATCTTCCTGGTCTCATGAACCGCAGCTCAAATGCAATGCCTTCATCAGGAATTTGTAATTTTCAAAGTGGGAATAATCCTTATGTGGTTAATCAGAATGCTATGGGAGTTAGCTCAAGACCACCAGGTGTTCTGAAGACTGAGAGCACTGACTCGCTGAATCGTAGTTACGGCTATATCGGTGGAAGCACCAGCGTGGACTCTGGCTTGCTCTCTTCTCAGTCCAAAAATCCACAGTATGGTTTATTGCAGAATCCAAATGATATTACGGGCAGCTGGTCTCCTTCACAAGATATTGATAGTTACGGAAATACTCTTGGGCAAGGCCACCCTGGCTCCACTTCATCTAACTACCAGAGTTCCAACGTGGCCCTTGGGAAGTTGCCTGATCAAGGACGAGGGAGGAATCATGGGTTTGTTGGGAAAGGTACTTGCATTCCAAGCCGCTTTGCAGTGGATGAGGTTGAGTCTCCAACTAACAACTTGAGCCACAGCATCGGAAGCAGTGCAGACATAGTGAACCCGGACATTTTCGGATTTAGTGGACAGATGTGAGACTTTCTTGAATTTGTAAGTAGGTGAGCACACTTTCCTAATCTTTGTAGCAGATATATTCCTTCTGTAAATATTCTTATTAATTCGTCCTAGCGGTGGTAATTTCTAGTGCTATCAACTTTGTCATTATTCAGTTTCCTTTTTTTACTAAAACGAACTTGGTTAACTCTATCAAAGTCTTAAATTGCTTCTGCTTTTACGTATACTGTTTTTGCCTAATGCTATCATTGTTCTAACTGTTGCATTTGCAAAGATCCTGTTCATCATTCTTGATGATTTTTCAGTAGTTATTCCTTTACTTTTGCCTATTGTGAACCACCTATGGGTGTGTGCCTACCCCGAATTTTTAACATGATGCAAGAATGACAAATATGCTTGGTCTTTTTAGTTCCACATAAACTGAAACAGATTTTCGTCTTGATGCAGGGTTGATCAGTGGGCACTGGAAAGAAATTTAGTGGTTTGATGAATGGTTGCTCGTATTTCATTTCATCTTTTTCCTCTGTAATTGGTTTATAAAGGGAATAATTTATGTGACAGCATGTGGAATCTTGCTTTATAGAAGTTTGTTCAGTTTAAAGAACTTCCAATTATTCAGTCCCTTGTTAAATAGCTGCTCCACCTAGCTTTTCTTGTAAATACCGATTGTTTCTGATCATCATAATTGAGCTCAGCAAATTTAATCCCCAGTCGTATTATCTCTACTTAAGTAGAAAACAATTTCTTTCCCGTCCATGCTTCATGGTTTCACAGATAGTCAGATACCAGACCTCACCCGGTTGCGCTAGGATGAAACATAAACTTCAAGTGAAATACCAAACCTTGAAGTATATGCATGTGCGAGTGCCTGCATTCAAACATACATCCTGCATGTTATACAAGTATTTGAAATCCTTGTATGCCTTGGCTGAAATGTACGTCGAACTTGTCCATTGGTTATAGACTTATAGACATAAAGGTACTAGTCAATCATGTGGAATCAGCCACCTGGCTCTTGTAAATACCGATTATTTCTCACCATCGTAATTCAGCGAAGCAAAATTAAGCCAAGGTCATGTTATCTGCACTGAACAGAAGACAATTTATGTCCCGTCCGTGTTTCATGGTTGAGCAGATAGTCGGATACTCCCTCCATTCTTTTTTATAGTCTTATTTCAAAAATTCAAATGTTTATAAATGACAGTTCTCTTTGCTATTGGCATGGGCTATAGTAATAAATAGCATTAGTAATGAGGAGTTCCAAGTTAAAACATTGGACGGCCAACTAAAATGTTTGTGTTGCATCTATTAAGGTTGTTTTTCTTGATCATTGTGTTAAGGTGAAACAGAATTATCAAAAGAAAATGGAGGGAGTAGTACAAATCTCACCCCAGTTACGTTAGGATGAACAAAAAAACCTTTCAAAAAAAAAAGGATGAAACAAAACAACAAGTGGAATGCAATCTGGAAGTATATACATGCACTAGTGTTCTGCATTAAAATACCTTGCATGTTGTCTTCGCTCCTCCATGGTCCTCCGTCCTCCCTTCCGCGCCGCTGTCACCCTCGCGTCAAACGGTGCCGACAGCCGTCACAGCCGCCTCGTTCTGCGGCCTCTGCTCCGGCACTGGGCCGTCCTCCCCCAATTTACTCTGCAGAAATCCGAGAGAGGAAGAGGAAAGAAACGAGGCAAAAAGGCGTCAAAGCAAAAAAAAGAAAAGGAAAAAAAAGGAATCCGGACACTAGCAGTAGCCGCCGCAGCAAGGCCAACAAGGAAGCATTCTCCACTGATGCTGCTGCAGTCATTTGCTTCCTGCATGTTGAATGCGTAACCTCAGCGGCCATAGGAAAAGAAGCGTTGCCTTTCCTCTGCTCTTAACCTCTGGCTGTCTGGCCTCTCCCCATCGCCATTAGGCCATTATCCGCTCGATGGAATGCCGGCATGGGTTGGGAAGCACACCATCTGCATCTAAGCAAGCTGAAAGGGTACATCAAGCCAAAGAGATTGACTTCATCCCTTTTCATTGGTAGATTTGCTATGATAGTATATGATTGCAGTCAGAGAGGTCTTGAGCAGTAATATGTCAATGCAATTTTGCTTGCCTGTTGTGTGGCCAGTGGCCACCATAAAATCTTTTCTTGCCATATATCCACATGCACAGGACATTTTGTGATGTGGATGTAACAATTTCATGCAAATTGCTAATCCCAGTGGAGTGTTTCATATTGATGTTTCCAAGGGCAACAAAGAAATGAAATGATGTTTGAAACTATCTCTACAATGCATAATTTCATAGTGTGGTTCCATAGGCTCCAAATAGCATTTAATTTTATGACTCAACAAGAGTTGGTAACCGTGTACAGATGATTTCATCTGGATGCAACTGGTTTCCTCTCTCTCTTCTTAAATTAGATGCCATGTTATCAAGAAATCATATGTGGCATCCTAATTGATGAAAATGAAACCCCATGAAACTTCCCACTGGGAATTGCCTAATGGAGGGTATCTGCATTTACAACAATATACGAAACAAGCATGTCACAAATTTATGATATAAATTACAACAAGGCGCCAAGATCAAGTCAAGGCATTAATGCATGCTTGTGTGGTTGACTGGGAACCAACTCTTTATGGTTCAACAAATCTATATTATCACGTGAATTGTTTTTGTTGACAAAGTAATGGAAACTAGTGTCTGCATTTTCGCCATACAAGAAACACGCAAAGCGATAAACTTTATAAGATAAATTACAGCATGCTTCATTATTGGTGCCAGGATGATCAAATCAAGGCATTGATACATGCTACTTGTGTGGTTGACAGGAAACCACCTCTATGGTTCAACAAAACCATATTATCCATGCATTGGTCTTTTTTCTTGACAAAACACGTACAAGTGGTTCTGTTTCCCATCAGTTCAACCAACTAATGTTCTTGTGAAAAAAATGCCCTTAGCAAGGCACAGGCATTTAACTAGTACAAATATTTGAAATCCTTACATGCCTTCCCTAAAATGTACGCCGAATCTGCCCCTTGGTTTATAGCCAGGCAAGTAGAGCCTCTTCATAATTTGCTACCCCGTTCTTGTCCCGGGTAGCAGAGCCTGGTCCAAGCCATCAGCTGCTGCAGCATGGGCAACCACACTCGCTTCGCAGTCGTCGTCCTGGTCCTCCGACGCCGCCTGCAAAGCGGCCATCTGCGCTCGCCGTCTGTCGGCGGGGTAGGTCCAGTACAGCGCGGTGTACGTGAGGCAGCAGATGGTGACCGGTACGGCGATCTCCGAGAAGATGGCCTTGCTCAGCGCGTCGGCGTTCTTGTGGTCGGCCTCCGCGCTCTTGCCGGGTGTGCCCGGCTGGTACCCGAACACGCGCTCCGCCAGGATGCCCACGAGGGGCGACCCGAACGATGCCAGCACCGACTCGAAGCACCTGTCCAGCGCGTACACCGTCGTCCTCGCCTTCTCCGGCACGATCTCCGCGAAGATAGGACTGCAATCGGATGGAAGTGAGCAAGTAATTAGCTACAGGAAGAACAAGATTTTTTTGGAAACTCAGGAAGAACAAGATTCTGCCATTGCCACAAAGGGAGATGTCGTGAGATGCAGTGGCCTTACTTGGTGGTGGAAACGGGGGGCCAGGATACGGTGAAGCCGAAGGCGAAGCACACGGCGGCGTACGGGACCACCGCCGAGGGGTCGCCGGGGAACGCGAGCAGCAGGGCGGCGGCCAGCGGGACGGTCAACGCGGTGCTCGCCTGCGCCAGCGCGACCCGTCCGGTGCGGGGGAATCGCCGCGCCATGGTGTCCCCGAGGAACCCCGCGAACAGGATGCCGAGCAGGTTAGCGATGCTGGCCAGGCTGATGATCAGGCTGGTCTGCCCGTGCGAGAACCCGATGAGCTCCAGCCACATGGTGATGAAGTTGAACGCCGACCACGGCACCGACCCGGCCACGCCCAGCGCCACGATGAGCTGAAACGTCGGAACCCTCACCACGTCCTTGGCTTCTCGGACGAGGTCGGCAAGCGTCGGCGCGGGGGCCGCGTCGTCCTTCGTAACCACGGGGCGGGGGTCGGCGGCCAACAGCCACACCAGGGCGGCGATGCAAACGCTGATGAGCGCGACCGCGTAGAACGCGAGCCGCCAGCCAGGGACACCGAGTAAGCTTATGGGCGCGAGCAGCAAGCCGAAGGAGCTCCCGGCGATGAAACCTACGGTCTGCGCCATCACCACCCACCCGAACGCCCAGCCGCGCGTGGTGTCGTCGCTGTAGTCGGCCACCAGGGAGTAGATCGCCGGCACCGCGACCGCCAGCCCGACGCCGTTGAAGCCCCTCGCCAGCGCCATCTGCAAGAGATCGAGGCCCACTTGTCAGTGGGTGACGGCACGGATCAATCGGGGGAGGGGGTGGTTGGGGGCGGGGCGGGGCGGGGGCGGGGGGCGCACCTGTAGGAAGGAGCCCGAGGCGCCGACGAGCAAGGTGGCGGCGGCCCAGAGGAAGGCCCCCGCGGCGACGACGCGCGCGCGGTCGTAGCGCGCCGCGGCCCACGTCGCGAGCGGGTAGCACAAGGTCTGCACGAGCGCGCGGCACATCGTGAGGGAGCCCAGAGCGGAGGGCGACGCGCCCAGCGCCGCTCCCACCTCCCTGTACACCGCCGGCAGCAGCGCCTCGTCTGCGCGCTCCAACAGCGCCGCCACGCTCACGAGCGCCAGCGTCCACTGCCGCCGCCGCCCCGCCATTCCTGCTCTGCTGTCTGCTCCCGCACGCGCGCACCTGCGAGGAAGCGATTAAGTGCCCCCCACCACACACACACGATTAAGTTATCTGTTGGCATGTCAACATTATTTATTACTCCATGTGCGATAATGACACCGGGCCATCCAAGGATGATGACGTGTTTTTGCGGGCTTGGAGCTGCTCGTACCATGTGTTTTTGCCGGTGGACACTACTCAATAATGCATTTGTCCATGGACAGTTTTCAAGTTTGGATATTTGCTACAACACATCATATTCATTAAAATAATAATTTTCTAATTTAGAGTAGAAAGAAAATATATAAAATCACCAAATGCCCCTACATGACCATACTGTCCAGATTTGCATAAATAAAGATAATGAGACTCAGTTCATGGTGTAGTGATTCGGACAGAGGACGACCAACATATGCGGTAGGATGTGCACCAGAGAGGATGGCACTGGGCAGCTCCTGCAGGGCACAAGGGGTCGGCGTTGGGCATTTCCAGCAAACGCCGGCGTCTGGGAGCAGGGGCGCCGATTCAAGGAGGCAACGGCGTCCGATTTGTGGGCTGGGGTGGGGCGCGGCACTGATTCGAGTGGAGGTTTGGCGGAGCTACACCAGCAGGTCCGGTTTGGTGGGATTTGGGACCGGCGGCGCGGGGAAATCTATATATTGCGCGCGGGTGGCAGGTGAGGCGTCGCAGAAGGGGAACGGCGACCGGTGAGCTAGGGGAGGGGGTGGAGCGGCCGCCGGCGAGGGGTGGGTCGTGGGGCGATGGCCGTCGGCAAGCTCGCGCGGCGGCCGGGTGGTGGTCGAGGCGACGGAGCTTAGGGTTCTAGGGTTGCCGGGGGTGGAGGCGGCTCCATGGTCACCAGCCTTAGAAGAGGAGGTCGGCGGCGGCGGTGGCCCGGCGGTGGTGGTGGTTTGGCCGGCGGCGGAGGCGAGACGGCACGGGAGCGCCACTGGCCGGGCGGGGGCCGAACAACCAGTGGACGGTGGCCGGTGGCGGGGGCGATGAGAAGGTAGGAAAGAGGGAGGTGGAAGGCGGTGGCATGTGGTGGGTGGGTGGGCGGGTGGCGCGCGCGGCGAGAGCTGCCGGCTCGAGCGGAGGATGAGGGGCGGGGACGGAGGACGGAGGAAGAAGATGGGCCGGGGCACAGCTGCGATTGGATGATTGGATGAGTTTCAATCGCAGCTGCGAGGAATAGACGCCCTTGGCGGCGCTGTCGACTTTGACTGCACACGGTGGTTGGTGGCGCCTCAGCCTGCAACCTCGTGGAGGGGGTGAGGGGCCTCGGGGCCCTCCTAGTCTTTTTTTTCTTTTCAAAAGGAGCGGCCCTGCCGTCCTGGTGTGGGAACGGGTGGGAGGGAGAATAAGATTTCAAGGATAGTTTGGTCTTTCTTTTAATTCTCTTTCTCCTTTCATTATAAAATAAATATTATAATATATGTAGTGTCTAATAAAAATAAATATTATAATATATGTAGTGTCTTGTAACAAAAATATAAATTTGAAGAGTGTCCATTAGCAAAGATAGAATTGAGTAATATCCATCAGCAAATATCAACATTAAAGAGTGTCCAGTGGTAAAATCACCCATCGAGCAAACGCTCTTCTCTGTGAATTATATGGTCCACTGGTGCAGGATGATGCTCATGCTAGCTCCGGTGATCGACTCGTGCCGTGCGGTCCTAAAAGACTTGTGTGACGAGCCTTCCTACGAAGACTTGCAGATGGCGATGGTGAGGGGCTTCAACAACGTTGGCTGGCGATCGCGGTCCTCAAAGATATTTGTGACAAGCCCCTTTCAATCTTCAGCTCCGGTGGATGACAAGTAATTGAACGAAAAAGACGGTCGTAAAAGTTACTACCAGTTTTAAGATGTAGATTGTTTTTTTCGTATATTCATATTATTTGCTATACATCTAAATATAATAAATTTTTAGATATATAGTAAAATCTATAAATCTAGAAAAACTAAAATAATCTATATTTTGAAATGGATGAAATAGTTGTGTAATTTTATTTCTTAGAAGTCGTTTTAGGACCATTTGTCCTATTTATACTTAAATAACTCAAAGAGGAAAAACTAGAATCACCCATAACTTCGGACCGCCATTGGATAGGCTTTACAGTGACCTTGTCTAATCCAATGCCAAAATCTGATGCCCATTGCTTGAGAACAAACGCCCAGGGCTCTAGCATGCTGAAAATGTGAAGTCTTGGTGCAGTTGTTCCAGTCTGAATTTTATTCGACCAAAAGCTGCCACTTTGCTAGTCCGATGCCAAGATGTGTTCTTGACTGTTGCAAAGTAAAAGTGAAAGAGAAAATGAAATGAGTGAAAAGTATAGTTTGCATTAAGGGGACTATTGTTTATATACAAGCCCAAAGGGCATGGGCGGAAGGGACATGCCCTTTCGGGATGGCCTCTTCATAATTACTAACTGCCTAGTGATGTAATTAATCATTAACTTATAGAGATTGATCACTAATTCTAATTCTTCATAACACTCTCTCTTAATCAATTTGCTCTTGTGATCTTGGAAACAATAGAATAACTCCTCAAAAAATTCCGTGGGAAAATAAGAAGATGTATAGATATGTCATAGGAAAGACTCCTTTAAAATTCTTTTGGGAAAATAGGAGAAAAATGTTGATACGATATATATGATTGCTTGATAGCATATTATCTCATTAAAAATCTATGTATGAGAAAATCTTGATAGGAAAAACTCATTAGGAAAATAGTATAATTTTATAATAAGAAGATTATAAACATGTTATATCAAGAGTTTACTCCCCTTGATATTTGCAAATCTTCGAGTCGTCTCATACCAATTCCGAAAATATATTTCTAGAATAATACTGTCTGTAAGGACTTTGTGAATAAATCTGCAAGATTATCACATGACTTAATTTGCAAGATTTCTATCTCTCCATTTTTCGGTAGCTCACGAGGATAGAATAATTTAGGATAACCTGCATTCATTTGTATGATGCAAGCAGAATTATCTTCATAGATAACTGTTGGTTTCATGATTGAACTAATATCACATGACTGTTATATGTGATTAATCATTCTGCGAAGCAATACACATTCACATGAACCTTCATATAATGCAATTATTTCAGAATGATTAGTGAATGTGGCTACTATTTGTTTGGATGATTTCCACGATATAATCGTTCCAACACGTAAAAATACAAAGCCTGTCTAAGATATGGTATTATGGGGATCAGATAGATAGACATCATATGTATATCCAATTATAGCTTTATCTTGATCAAACTGGTAGAATAAACCAAGATCTTGTGTACCTTGGAGATATCTAAAGATATTCTTAATTCGTGTTCAATGATATTTTTTGGAGCTGCTTAATTCGTGTCCAATGATGTTTTATTGGAGCTACGCTATGTCTAGCTAGTAAGTTTTTACTGCAAATGCAATATCAGGCCTGGTGCAATTTGCGATATACATTAGCGCTCCAATGGCACTAAGATATGGAACTTCTGGTCCCAATAATTCTTCATCTTCATCCTTAGGTCTGAATTGATTCTTATTCATATCAAGAGATCGAACGACTATGGGTGTCTTTGATGGATATGATTTATCTATGTTAAATTTTTGAAGAATTTTCTGCATATATATAGACTGATGTACTAATATCACTCATTGATGGGAGATGTTCAAGCTGAAAGCCTAAGCAAAATTTGGTTTTACCCAAATCTTTCATTTTAAATTCCGTCTTTAGATGGTTGCGTGCTTTATCTATATCTCGTGTATTTCCAATGATATTGAGATCATCCACGTACATGTATATCATACAAAATCTATTTAAAGATTTCTTGATGAATATGCATGGGCAATCATCATTATTGGAAAAATCTTTCTACAGAAGGAATTCCTTTAGTCGGTTGTACCATATTATTCTTGCCGATTACTTCAAACCGTATAATGACTTTTGAAGCTTTACACAATACATGTTGCAAGAACGATTCTTGTTCGGAATATCAAGCCCTTCAGGAACTTTTGTATAAATATCCGAATCTAGTGAACCATAAAGATATGCTATCACTGTATCCATAAAATGCATGGATAGACCTTTCTGAGCTGCCACTGCCAATGATATTAAGAATCGGAATGTTACACCACTTATTACTACACTTATAACTGGGGAATATGTTTCATCGAAATCGATGCGGGTCTCTGCATGAATCCTTATGCTACAAGCCTCGCTTTATATCTCACCACCTTATTATTTTCATTCCTTTTACGGACGAAAACACATTTTGATCCCACAGAAAAAATATTACCAGGAGCAGGTGTAACCGACGAGAATACCTCTCATTTTTTGAGCGAGTGCAATTCTGCCTTGATTGCTTCCTTCCATTTGATCCAGTCCGAATGCTTGATGCACTCCGAGCGCTTGATGCACTCTGCCATGATCTTAGGTTCTGGATCAAGTTGAAAGTCATTTGCAATCTTAGAGGAGAAATTAATATCGCCAATTGTAGTTTTTCTATTGGATGATTCTTCGGAATCAATATAATTAGTGAAAATTTTATTTATCCTTTGTGACTCTTCTATATTTCCCAAAGTATTAGAGTCAAAATTTTCTGATATCCTAACACTTATATTTGTGTGCACATTTGTGCTAGGTATATGGTGTATCTGTTGAACATCCATATTGTTTGGATTTTCAGTATCCAATTGGTGTCTATCAACATGATGTTGAATTGCATTTACCGTTTTGGAAGTATCCTTCTTATTTCCGCGGATGCTGTTTTGGAATTTTATTCTTTGTTACCATACTTCTCCCCCTCTTATTTTGATTTGGGAGATTTGGAGTAGGAATCTCTACTCTTTTTGGCACATTAACAACAGGATTGTGTGATTTTGTGACACCTTTATGGTTAGTAAATGCTTC
The DNA here is from genome assembly GCF_002211085.1 of Panicum hallii. Lineage (NCBI taxonomy): Eukaryota > Viridiplantae > Streptophyta > Magnoliopsida > Poales > Poaceae > Panicum > Panicum hallii. Next base: position 67,810,194 of record NC_038050.1, on the reverse strand, counting down.
TGGCAGATTATTTGCAATGTTTTGCAAATTGATGATCTTTTGAACTTTATGTCCAGATTCCATAGTACGTGGATCATAGGAGTGAATATCTAAGGCATTTCAATTTATTTTCTGGTGAAGCGTCCCCCCATCAGGGAAGACTTAAAAGTGTTGATTTATCAGTCCCAGGAGGCTGATAACACTTTTATTACATCAGATGGTACATCACCGTACAACTCTACGCGGTAATGGGCAGTGAAGCGCCACTATCGCGAGGATCACAACCAGAACCCACACAACTACACTAGCTACGAAAAGAGAATCATCAGAGTCTTGCGCCATGCGGAATCCAACGGTGGCCTCAACCACAGGCAAGACTGGGTGCAGGACGAAACCCTACTCGTTGTCTTCGGGAACGTAGTCTGGGTCTTCCACTGTAAAAGTAAGAATGGGGTGAGTACAGACGTACTCAGCAAGTCCAATCACACCCACGGAGGGGCATAACAGAAGTCAATGCATAGGACAATCCAAGGATAAGGTTATGGTTCATTTGCGGAAAACTCTGTTGTATGCAGGGGTTGTTTTAAAAGCATTTTTAAAACGAGTTTTCTTGTACCAAGGAGCACACAGTGTTGATCCACACAGGATCCAAGTTTTTAAACTGCTACCGGACTCCCCGTCCGCCGTAGCACACGGCACATCTGCCGGACACTTTCCAAACAACCCACACCAGCCCATCCATTCCCAGAGAGAAACACTAGTTATGTGACCACACCGTAACTTGCCCAATACCGTGGGCACGGCTATTCGAATAGATTTTAACTCTGCAGAGGTGTGCAACTTTACCCACAGGTGGGGTACCACAGCACGAACACCTTAGTGCCGGTGCAGATCCCAACAGAGCCATTACCCACCTTAGCTAGACCTGACTAGCCACCACGGGATCCATCAAGGGGTCATTCGACCTATCTCCGAGGTTTAACCGGGGCATAAGTCACACAGAGCTTATCCCTTCTCCTTGATCACCCGTTGCTCTCAGCTCTCCTGATGACTCTCAGGCTAACTAGTGGGATTTATGCTAAGCCGTTGCCCATACAACGGTCAAGTGGTTCGCACGACAAAAAGCTAGGTGAGATGTCACATCAACTCGGTCCTTAGGGGTGACAAGATGGATATCTCCCTTCCTCGCTCAACCACACAGGTACGAGCACACCAACGGCAATTCACACAGAAATGCCATCCATCCCGTCTAACTCACTTTTCAAAACCACATTTTATCCCTTCCCACACACACGTACTTTCTTTATAAATCAGGCGATCAAAGTATGGCTATTTCAAACAAGGGTGGCTATCCTACCAGGTTTCCAGCATGCAAAACCATGCAATTTTATAAAACAGGCCATTGGGTTGTGTTTATAAAAACTAGGACAAAATATGCATCAAAGGGCGGAATTGAACTTGCCATCGTCAAACCCTTGCGGGAGGTCCTGATCGAAGCACTGTCCCTCGGGTTCGGGGTCGCAGTACGGGTCCTCGGTTGCTTGGTTGCAGTCGGGAACTTCTTCGTTCACTCCGTGTCCTACGACGCAAACAAACAGACATACAATCAAGCGTAAGAACTAAAAGTTTTTATCATTGGGCTTGAATCGGAAATAATTTAGTTACGGAGTTAGGGGTGATATCTTTGGGTGGTTTCTTAATGGCATGGCTAAAACTATACTAGAAAGGGCGTGGTAAAGTTTCGGGTCGATCGGAGGTCGTTTCGCACATAAAATGACGAGCCAAAGATGGTTTCAGTGGTTAAACGGGGGTTCGAGGGCTTGTTCGTAAATATCCGGAAAGAGTGTGGACCTATTTGTAAATCTTAGAAATACCCTAAGCATGCTAAAAGGTGTCAAATATGTTTAGGTTTATGTTCCGAAGGGTTTGATTTGAATTAACGGAAAGGGTAGGGCTATTTTTGCAAAAAGGGATAGATAAAGGGGTTTCTTTGGAGAGAAATAGAGAAGGGGAGGGGCTTTGGGTAAAACCGCCCCTTTCTTCCTCCTCTTGCCAGTAGAGAACAGAGGAGGGGGGGTACGGCGCCGGCCAATCCTCGGCGGCCGAGGCCCGGGCGGCTCGGGGTGGAGGGGGAAAAGAGGGAGGGGGGCGCAGGGAACCAGTTCCCGGCCTCACCTCGGGCCGGGGCAGCGCGTGGAAGCGGGGCAGCGGAGGCCGGCGATGGTGGCCGCGGGGGCTCGGCGGGGTGGTGCTGGGCGTGGAGGAGCGAGGGGCTGGGTGGTGGTGCAGGTCGTGGGGGGGGGGGGTGAGCCGCGCGGGGAGGCCAATTTATAGAGGGGAAAGGCAATGGGGCGGCGGAACCGTGCGGCGGCCGGTCACCGGCTCGGCGGGCGGCGCGGTACGCCTTAATGGTGGCCGTGTCGTGTCATGTGTGTCGCCGAGCGGCGGTGCGGCGAGGTCGAGGCGACGTGACGCGGGCACGTGGGGCGGCGCGCGCGCGGCGGGGCGGGGCAGCGACGGGCGGCGCGGCACGCGCGGCACAGAGCGCGCGGGGGCGTGGCGTGGCGCAGCGGGCGACGCGGCGTTGCGGGGCCGGGCGTGCGCGAGCGGCGGCCGACACGGCGCGGCGCGCGGCCACGCGGTGCGCGTGCGCGCGCGTCGCGGCGCGGCCGAGGCAGGGGCTCGCGTGCGGCGCGGCGGGGCTCGCGTGCGGCCAGGGCGAGCGTGCAGGAGTGTTCGTGCGCGTGTGCGCGGCACGGGCGCGGTTGGCCAGGAGCAAGCGCGCGCGCGTGCGGAGGCCGAGCAGGGGGCGGCGCGGGCTGAGCAGTGCTCGGGCAGGGGAGAGGAGAAGGGGAAGAAGGGGGAAGGGAAAAGAAGAAAGGAATGAAGAAAGAAAAGGAAGAGAGGGAAAAGGGGAAGAAAAGAAAAGAAATAGAGGGAGAGAAAAGGAGAAAGAGAAAGGAGAGAGAGAGAGAGAAAAAGGGAGGGCCGCGTCGGCGCCGGTCGCGGCGGCGACCGCGGCCGGTCGGCCACGCGCGCGGGATTCGCGCGCTGCGCGAGTTAGGACTTGCGCCGGCGCTGATTGCGGAAAGCGGTCGCGCGCGGGCGTTGTGCGGCACAGGGCGGGGGACGTAACGCGCACGTGTGGCAGAGGGGGTCAGGGTATTACGGTGAGTCCGCTCTTAGTTGGAACACCCTATCGCGTAGTTTAGACTCGAGATTTTCAGGGCGTTACAAACCTACCCCACTTAAGTGAATCTCGTCCTCGAGATTCGGCTGGCTTCTAAACAGATGGGGGAATTCTTTCTTTAGGGCCTGCTCGCGCTCCCAGGTTGCTTCCTCTACTCCGTGTCGGCTCCATTGAACCCTGCATATCCGTACTTCGGAATTTCTTGTCCTCTTAGTGACAGTGTCTAGAATCTTGACCGGCACTTCTTGGTATCGCAAATCCGGCTGCAGGTCTATTGTTTCCGCCGGCACGTGTTCTCCCTCGGGTACCCTCAAACATTTTCGTAATTGCGAAACATGGAACACTGGGTGTATATCTGACATTTCTTCCGGTAATTCCAGTTGGTATGCCACGGCTCCTATTCTCTTCAGAACTCGATACGGTCCAATGTACCGAGGGGCCAATTTTCCCTGTACCTAAAATCTCCGCGTTCCTCGGATAGGCGAGACCTTGAGATAAACAAAATCCCCTGGGTCAAATCTTATTTCTCGCCTTTTCTTGTCTGCGTAGCTCTTTTGTCGCGACTGGGCTGCTTTCAATTTCTCGCGGATTTCCGCTACTTTTTCTTCTGCTTCTTTTATGAGTGCGGGTCCTACTAAGGCACGTTCTCCAACTTCTAACCACGTTAGGGGAGTCTTGCACTTTCTTCCATAGAGGGCCTCGAATGACGACATGCCCAAGCTGGCTTGGTAGCTATTGTTGTACGAGAACTCTGCATAAGGTAGGCTCTGCTCCCAATCATTCCCATAGGTCAGGACACATGCTCTCAGCATATCTTCCATGACTTGGTTTACCCTTTCGGTTTGACCATCCGTCTGTGGGTGGTATGCGGAGCTAAAATCCAACTTAGTGCCCATGGCTTTATGTAGGCTTTTCCAAAACCTAGAGGTGAATTGGGTTCCTCTGTCTGAGACAATTCTGCTAGGCACTCCATGTAACTTTACTATGTTTTCCTCATAAAGTTTTGCCAGCTTTTCTCCACCGTAAGTGGTTCGTACGGGTATAAAGTGAGCCGACTTAGTGAGTCGATCCACTATTACCCATATGGAATCGTGTCCCTTCTGTGTTCTGGGTAGGCCTACTACGAAGTCCATTCCTATTTCATCCCATTTCCAGACCGGGATAGGCAAGGGTTGCAATAATCCTGCCGGCTTTTGATGTTCGGCCTTGATCCTTTGGCAGGTATCACAATGTGCCACAAATCGTGCAATATCCGCTTTCATTCCATTCCACCAATATTTTTGCCTTATGTCCATATACATTTTGGTGGATCCTGGGTGGATGGAGTAGGCCGAGTTATGGGCTTCGTCCATGATCAATTGCCGGAAATCTCCATTCTAGGGTACACAAATTCTATCCTCGTACCATAATGTCCCCTTATCGTCTACTCGGAAGCCCGGCGCTTTGTTTTCTCTAGTTTGCTTACGGACCTTCATTAACTCCTGATCCGAGCTTTGGGCTTCTCTAATCTTATCCTCTAATGTCGATTGGACGTTTAGCACCTGGCTGGAACCTCGAGGAACGATGTGCACATTTAATCGTGCTATTTCCTCGCATAGGTGGTCATCCTTGGGTCCATAGGTTTTTCGGCTTAAGGCATCGGCTACTACGTTTGCTTTCCCGGGGTGATAATGAATTTCCAAGTCATAGTCCTTGACCAACTCCAACCATCTTCTTTGCCTTAAGTTTAAATCCGACTGGGTGAAGATATATTTCAGACTCTTGTGGTCGGTATAAACCTCACACTTATTTTCAATCAGGTAATGTCTCCAGATCTTAAGGGCATGCACTACGGCTGCCAATTCCAAGTCATGGGTCGGATAGTTCTGCTCATGAGTCCTGAGTTGGCGGGAAGCATATGCAACGACTTTCCCGTCCTGCATCAGAACACACCCTAATCCTTGTCGGGATGCGTCACAATAAATGACAAAATTCCGATGAATGTCCGGTAGGGTCAGCACTGGAGCGGTTGTCAGCCTTTGTTTCAACTCTTGAAAACTTCTTTCACAACTTTCTGTCCAGGCGAACTTCTTCTCCTTCTTAAGAAGTTCCGTCATGGGTCGGGCTATCTTGGAGAATCCCTCAATAAATCTCCGATAGTACCCAGCTAATCCCAGAAAGCTTCTGATTTCACTAACGTTAGTCGGTCGCTGCCAGTTGGAGACTGCTTCGACCTTTTCTGGGTCCACTGCTACACCTTCCGCGGTTAAAATGTGACCAAGGAAAGCTACTCTCTTCAGCCAAAATTCACACTTGCTGAACTTGGCATATAACCTATGTGCCCTCAGCTTTTCCAATACTACCCGCAGATGTTGCTCATGTTCCTGAATACTCTTGGAGTAGATAAGTATGTCGTCGATAAAGACTACGACAAACTTATCCAGCTCGTCCATAAATACTTTGTTCATGAGGTTCATAAAATAGGCAGGGGCATTGGTTAGTCCAAAGGACATTACGGTGAACTCAAACTGCCCATAGCGGGTGACAAAAGCTGTCTTAGGGATATCACTTTCCCTAATCTTGAGTTGAAAATACCCTGACCTTAGATCGATCTTGGAAAAGTACTTGGCTCCTTTTAGCTGATCGAAGAGGTCATCAATCCTGGGGAGGGGGTACTTATTCTTAATGGTAACTTCATTCAGTGCCCGGTAGTCTACACACATACTCATACTCCCATCTTTCTTTTTGACAAACAGAACCGGGGCTCCCCATGGCGACGAGCTTGGTCTAATAAAGCCAATTCGTTGCAGTTCTTCTAGTTGCTTCTTTAATTCTGTCAATTCCGAGGCTGCCATCCTATAGGGTCTCTTGGCTATGGGGGAGGTTCCAGGAATAAGGTCGATGATGAATTCTATATCCCTGCCTGGTGGCATACCGGGAAGTTCTTCGGGAAAAACATCTGGGTATTCGTTTACTACCGGGACTCTTTCTAAAGGCTTGGCTTCCATGCTAAACATCATTGGGTCAAACTTACTATCCCGGGTATGGCAGATCACTTGTATTCCTTCGGGGTTTGTTAGGTGCACCACTTTATCAGTGCAGCCTATGAGACCATTGTGTCGGCTTAACCAATCCATCCCAAGAATTACGTCTATTCCCCCAGACTTAAGTACTACCAAATCTGCTAGAAATTCTACCCCACTTAAATTGATCCTTACCCGTGGACAACCTATTTGACAATTTATGTCGCCTCCAGGCGTCCGGGTTAATAGGGGTGTAGCTAGTAGTATTGTAGGTATTTTGTGTTTTTCCACGAAGCTTGAGGATATGAACGAGTGCGATGCCCTAGAATCAAATAGTACTGTTGCCAGAGCTGAGTTGACTAGGTACTCACCGAGCACTACGCCCTGAGCTTCTTGAGCCTCCTGCGCATCGATGTGATTGACGCGGGCTCGTCCAAACGACTGCTGGGGCTGCTTCGTCTGCTGACTGTTGTCATTGTTGCGGACGGGCACACGGTTGGCACCAGTCAGGGCTGGTCTGGGTCCATTTACTGTGTTGGAGAAGGCTGACGTGGCCGGCTTATTCTTGGCATAAGGGCAGTTGGCAATGTAATGCCCTATCTCGCGGCAGTTGAAACAGGCCCTAACATTGTTGTTGTCAGGGGCGGCCTGGCTTGCATTGCTCTGCGGGGCCCTCGTGGTATTCTGACTCCTAGGCGGGGCCTGTGATCCTGTCACTTGGGACTGAGTCCTATACTGCATTGGGGCCTGAGATCTTGGTGCAGTGTAGTTGGTGTTCCTCGGCTTTTGGAAGCGGTCCTGTTGGCGGGCCTTACTTTCCAGGAATTTGCGTTTATTATCCTTTCTATCTTCAGCTTTGGCCCTTTCTGTGAGGATAGCCTTGTTCATCAGGGTGTTGAAGTCCGGATAGATCTGGGGAGTAAGCAAGGTCCGGAGTTCTGGGCTTAACCCCTTCTTGAACATGTCTTGCTTCTTATCGTCGTCATTCACTTCTTCCGGCGCGTACCGGGCCAATTCTATGAACCGGTGGGTATACTCTTCCACCGACATGCTTCCTTGCTGTAGTGCGCGGAATTCATCCGCCTTGCGCTTCATAGTGGCCGAAGGGATGTGGTAGCGGCGGAACTCCCTTACAAATTCTCCCCAGGTGATGGTAGAGGCATCTTCGGCTGCGGCACAATAGTTTTTCCACCAGGATAACGCTGTTCCGGTGAGCTGGTGGGCTGCCAGAAGGACTTTATCCCGGTCCTGGCATTCAAATGGTTCGAGCTTGCTCTGAATTACTCGCAACCAGTCGTCAGCATCCAACGGGTTGCATGATCCGGCGAAGGTAGGTGGCTTGGTCCTTAGAAAGGCCGTCAGCTTGTCGTTCATATTCTGTCCTCGCGGCTGCCGGTTAATGAGGGCATTCGCCAGTGTCTCCAGTATGAGGGTCTGGTTATGGATGATCTGCGCTAGGTCTCCGAGGGGTGGGGGTGGTGGTAGTTGTTCTCCTTCTTGACTTCCCCCTCGGTTCTGGCTTACTTCTTGCTCTCCTTGGGGAAGATCTTGTTCAACGGGCTGTGCTCCGACACTAGCGGCTACGGGGTTCCGGCCACGGGAGGCCCTCGCGACGTTCCGGGGGGTCACCTGTTGATTGGGTAAATCGGGGTTACGTTTATGTGATGTTTAAGTTGTTTAATTCGTATATATATATATATGGCAGAATCTACCTCCTGCCGGTACTCATATAGATAATCAGCACACAACATCAAGTACAAACAACGTTATTACTACAAGGGGGGTACAGCTTGGGGTGAGGCTAGGTCTCGTACTACTCGTCCGGGATCACGTACAACTTAACAAAAGCGGCTGGGGACACATCACTAGGGTGGCGTCGGTCGTTTTACTCGCGGGGCAGGCCTTCTTCTCGGGCGGGAGGTGTGAGTGATCCCTGCTCACCATCCTCTGGGTTCCTATCCGTCAAGGGTCGCGCTGCAGCATCCGCTTCGATAGCGGCAGCGGAACTTTCAGGGTTTCCGGGTGGGGCTTGTGTGTTTCCAAAAAGGGGTCCCCATCCTATGATAGGCGTCCCGAGTAAAACATGATCCTCCCCAATTGCCGGGACTGGTGTCCCACTTCGGGTCCAATCTTGCATGCGCCGGTCTCGGGCTTGCCTGAGGCTTTCTTGGGCGACTGCCTCGTTACTGACCGCGGCCGCGGCTCTTGCCTCGGCGTGGGCGGCTCGGATCTGCTGTAATCTCACTGCGAGCTCCACTTGCTCGGCTCGATGGGTCTGCTCCCTCAGAAGGTTGGCTTGCTCATCAAAGAGTTGGTCCAGGGCGGCTAGGTAAGTAGCCACTTGGTACAGGGGTCCTTCTTCGTGGCGACGTCGTTCCAGGTTTCTCATGCGTGCTTCCCAGACTGGGGTCCTGATGGCCGGCGGGAAGAACTTCGCTGGTGTGGGGGCGAGGTGTTCATCAAAAATCCGGCACAAATAACGGAGTGCTTTTCTGATGGCCAGGGGGTAGGTATCTTGGTGTCTAAATCCTATGGCGGTCGCTCGCCAAGGCTGGATGTCGGGGTAGCGGTTGCTCCTGGCGATGACCAGGATCACCCTGCAGCGGAGGGTACCATGGTGCTCGTACTCTCGGCTGTAGTACCTTGGACGTTCTGCAACGCCAAGGTTCTCCAGGGTGTTGATTAAGAGGCTGGGAAATCCAGGTGCAGCTTGGCAATCGCCCTGGGTCCATCCTTCCTCAGCCATCTGAAACAGAAACAGGGTAAACAACCTGGTACAGGTGTAAAAGGGAGTAGATGATATTTATTATTACAACAAGGGTGGTACAGCTTTCATGGGTACGTGGACATTAGGGTAGGGTTCTAGCTCGGGGTGCTAATCCTATCATGGGGATTCTTCCTCGGCCCTGATAGAGCGCTTCTTTATTGGAAGGAACCGATCCATCTCATTTTCGGTCTGAGTACCCTTATCCCAATGGGTTTCCATGGGTTCTTCTTCTTCTTCCTCTATCCACCCACCTATTCCATTGCGGTTCTCGTATTCTTGTATCTGGACTTGGAGGGCGGCCACTGAATACTCGGCGTTCGCAGCTCTTGTTCGTTGCTCCTCCAGCTCCTGGGTTATCTTTTCAATCCCATGGATTAGCTGCTTCAGTTGTGCCGCCTGCTCACGGTAGAGTGCATCCAAGCCAGTAAGGTAGATGGACAGGTGGGAGACCGTATCTTCTAGGTCTTCTTCTTCTCGTCCAAGTCCCCTCATTCGGGCAATCCAAGTGCGCCCTCGTCCCTCAGTGGGTGGGAAAAACCCCATAGGAGTCCGCTGAAGGTGGTGCTTGTAGAGCACACGCAGTCGTCGCAGGGCTTTACGAGCGGCCTTTCGATAGGTGTCGGGGAAGCGGAAGCCAGTGGTGGAGATGAACCAAGGGTCCACATCAGGGTAGCGGGTGCTTTTCTCCACAAAAACCATTGTGTCGCACCGAAGGGTGCCTCCGGCGATGTACTCACGGTAGGCATACTCCGGTGGTTCCATAACCCCGACGCGTTCCAGGCTGAGCAATAGCAACTTGGGGAGGCCGGGCTCTGCGTGGCAGATTCCGCTAACCCATCCATTGCCAGCCATCTGGAACAAGGCAAAGACCAGGGGTGAGTGTTTGCAGAAAATTCCTAAATCGGGACAAATTCTAGGACCTGAAAAGGGGTTTCGCTCCTAGGGTCGCGTCCTACGGCCAGTCTACGGCTCTGATACCACCTGAAGCGTCCCCCCATCAGGGAAGACTTAAAAGTGTTGATTTATCAGTCCCATGAGGCTGATAACACTTTTATTACATCAGATGGTACATCACCGTACAACTCTACGCGGTAATGGGCAGTGAAGCGCCACTATCGCGAGGATCACAACCAGAACCCACACAACTACACTAGCTACGAAAAGAGAATCATCAGAGTCTTGCGCCATGCGGAATCCAACGGTGGCCTCAACCACAGGCAAGACTGGGTGCAGGACGAAACCCTACTCGTTGTCTTCGGGAACGTAGTCTGGGTCTTCCACTGTAAAAGTAAGAATGGGGTGAGTACAGACGTACTCAGCAAGTCCAATCACACCCACGGAGGGGTATAACAGAAGTCAATGCACAGGACAATCCAAGGATAAGGTTATGGTTCATTTGCGGAAAACTCTGTTGTATGCAGGGGTTGTTTTAAAAGCATTTTTAAAACGAGTTTTCTTGTACCAAGGAGCACACGGTGTTGATCCACACAGGATCCAAGTTTTTAAACTGCTACCGGACTCCCCGTCCGCCGTAGCACACGGCACATCTGCCGGACACTTTCCAAACAACCCACACCAGCCCATCCATTCCCAGAGAGAAACACTAGTTATGTGACCACACCGTAACTTGCCCAATACCGTGGGCACGGCTATTCGAATAGATTTTAACTCTGCAGAGGTGTGCAACTTTACCCACAGGTGGGGTACCACAGCACGAACACCTTAGTGCCGGTGCAGATCCCAACAAAGCCATTACCCACCTTAGCTAGACCTGACTAGCCACCACGGGATCCATCAAGGGGTCATTCGACCTATCTCCGAGGTTTAACCGGGGCATAAGTCACACAGAGCTTATCCCTTCTCCTTGATCACCCGTTGCTCTCAGCTCTCCTGATGACTCTCAGGCTAACTAGTGGGATTTATGCTAAGCCGTTGCCCATACAACGGTCAAGTGGTTCGCACGACAAAAAGCTAGGTGAGATGTCACATCAACTCGGTCCTTAGGGGTGACAAGATGGATATCTCCCTTCCTCGCTCAACCACACAGGTACGAGCACACCAACGGCAATTCACACAGAAATGCCATCCATCCCGTCTAACTCACTTTTCAAAACCACATTTTATCCCTTCCCACACACACGTACTTTCTTTATAAATCAGGCGATCAAAGTATGGCTATTTCAAACAAGGGTGGCTATCCTACCAGGTTTCCAGCACGCAAAACCATGCAATTTTATAAAACAGGCCATTGGGTTGTGTTTATAAAAACTAGGACAAAATATGCATCAAAGGGCGGAATTGAACTTGCCATCGTCAAACCCTTGCGGGAGGTCCTGATCGAAGCACTGTCCCTCGGGTTCGGGGTCGCAGTACGGGTCCTCGGTTGCTTGGTTGCAGTCGGGAACTTCTTCGTTCACTCCGTGTCCTACGACGCAAACAAACAGACATACAATCAAGCGTAAGAACTAAAAGTTTTTATCATTGGGCTTGAATCGGAAATAATTTAGTTACGGAGTTAGGGGTGATATCTTTGGGTGGTTTCTTAATGGCATGGCTAAAACTACACTAGAAAGGGCGTGGTAAAGTTTCGGGTCGATCGGAGGTCGTTTCGCACATAAAATGATGAGCCAAAGATGGTTTCAGTGGTTAAACGGGGGTTCGAGGGCTTGTTCGTAAATATCCGGAAAGAGTGTGGACCTATTTGTAAATCCTAGAAATACCCTAAGCATGCTAAAAGGTGTCGAATATGTTTAGGTTTATGTTCCGAAGGGTTTGATTTGAATTAACGGAAAGGGTAGGGCTATTTTTGCAAAAAGGGATAGATAAAGGGGTTTCTTTGGAGAGAAATAGAGAAGGGGAGGGGCTTTGGGTAAAACCGCCCCTTTCTTCCTCCTCTTGCCAGTAGAGAACAGAGGAGGGGGGGTACGGCGCCGGCCAATCCTCGGCGGCCGAGGCCCGGGCGGCTCGGGGTGGAGGGGGAAAAGAGGGAGGGGGGCGCAGGGAACCAGTTCCCGGCCTCACCTCGGGCCGGGGCAGCGCGTGGAAGCGGGGCGGCGGAGGCCGGCGATGGTGGCCGCGGGGGCTCGGCGGGGTGGTGCTGGGCGTGGAGGAGCGAGGGGCTAGGTGGTGGTGCAGGTTGTGGGGGGGGTGAGCCGCGCGGGGAGGCCAATTTATAGAGGGGAAAGGCAATGGGGCGGCGGAACCGTGCGGCGGCCGGTCACCGGCTCGGCGGGCGGCGCGGTACGCCTTAATGGCGGCCGTGTCGTGTCATGTGTGTCGCCGAGCGGCGGTGCGGCGAGGTCGAGGCGACGTGACGCGGGCACGTGGGGCGGCGCGCGCGCGGCGGGGCGGGGCAGCGACGGGCGGCGCGGCACGGGCGGCACAGAGCGCGCGGGGGCATGGCGTGGCGCAGCGGGCGACGCGGCGTTGCGGGGCCGGGCGTGCGCGAGCGGCGGCCGACACGGCGCGGCGCGCGGCCACGCGGTGCGCGTGCGCGCGCGTCGCGGCGCGGCCGAGGCAGGGGCTCGCGTGCGGCGCGGCGGGGCTCGCGTGCGGCCAGGGCGAGCGTGCAGGAGTGTTCGTGCGCGTGTGCGCGGCACGGGCGCGGTTGGCCAGGAGCAAGCGCGCGCGCGTGCGGAGGCCGAGCAGGGGGCGGCGCGGGCTGAGCAGTGCTCGGGCAGGGGAGAGGAGAAGGGGAAGAAGGGAGAAGGGAAAAGAAGAAAGGAATGAAGAAAGAAAAGGAAGAGAGGGAAAAGGGGAAGAAAAGAAAAGAAATAGAGGGAGAGAAAAGGAGAAAGAGAAAGGAGAGAGAGAGAGAAAAAAAGAGGGGCGCGTCGGCGCCGGTCGCGGCGGCGACCGCGGCCGGTCGGCCACGCGCGCGCGGGATTCGCGCGCTGTGCGAGTTAGGACTTGCGCCGGCGCTGATTGCGGAAAGCGGTCGCGCGCGGGCGTTGTGCGGCACAGGGCGGGGGACGTAACGCGCACGTGTGGCAGAGGGGGTCAGGGTATTACGGTGAGTCCGCTCTTAGTTGGAACACCCTATCGCGTAGTTTAGACTCGAGATTTTCAGGGCGTTACATCTGGCATTCTTTATGGTACATATTATCTCCCCCTAATACCGGGAAAATTGTCCTCATCTAAAATGCAATCAGCGTGACGGGTAGTGAATAAGTCCCCTGTAAGAGGCTCGAGGTATTTTATGATTGACGGTGATTTATATCCCATATATATCCCTAATTTTCTATGGGGTCACTACAGTGGTGAAATCGGTATGTATACAGCGCAACCGAATTTTTGCCGATGGGAAATACTTAGTTGATTCCCACGTACTAACTACAGCGGGGAAGGATATGCAGTATATCTTATTTGAATCAAGTCTGTGGCGTGTAAGACTGCATAACCCCAACAAGATGTTGGTAATTGCAATTCTGTAGTAATGATCTTGCGATTAATTTTACTCTGTTGATAAGAGATTCGGCTAATCCATTTTGTGTATGTACATACATACAGAATGTTCCACATTAATGCCTAGAGCCATGCAATAATCATTGAAGGCTTTCGAGGAAAACTCGGCGGCATTATCTATCCTGATGGATTTTATTGGATTTTCCGGATAATATGCTCTTAATTTGATAATTTGAGCAATGAACGTTGCGAAAGCATGATTTCTTGGGGATAATAAACACGCATGGGATCATCTTGTTGATGCATCAATAAGTACCATGAAGTATCTAAATGGTCCAGTTAATAGATGAATGGGACTATAAATATCGCCTTGAATGCGTTTAAGAAATGTTAGTGGTTCAGCCTTTATTTTAAGATAAGGGGGTCTTAAGATTAACTTCCCCGTGCCACATGCGGTGCATATGAAATCTGAATGTTTGAAAAATTTTAAAGTATTCATGTGATGAACAAGTTAATTGCTGGTAATTTTTCACATCATCCCAATTCCAGGATGACCTAGGCGATCATGCCAATCTTGAAGACATCAAGATTTTGAAAAATTATCTTACATGGAACATGTTGTACGGATTTGATGTATGTGAAATACAATCCAGTTGATAGTGAAGGAATTTTCTCAAGCAGTTGCTTGGCATATCCGTCAATTTTGGTGATGACTAGATATTCATCTTTGTTGTCATTATGAGTTTCGATATGAAAATCATTACGACGGATATCTTTAGAACTCAATAGAATACGAGTTGAATCGCTCGATTACTAATTGAGTACCCATAGCGAGAATTATTATGGCTCGACCTAAACCAACAATCACGGCATCGCGTCCTGCGATAGTCATGATATTTCGTTTGCTCTTAGTGAGAGTTTGGAAATATTTTATTTCCCTAAGTATAGTGTCGGTAGTAGCACTATCCACTAAACAAAATTCTTCCTCCATTTGGATTGTCCCCGTAGGATAATCTATAATGATTGAGTTAAAATATATTAAGATTAAATTAAGAGATTATATAATACATACTTTATTTATTAAGTATCATATGTCTTACAATACTTTGTGATAAAAAAATATTTATATTACAACATAATATTTACATGAATAAGGTTAGATAATCAAGTTTTGGGGATGATGGAGACCAGTTGTTGTCTCCAAATGTATCGTTGGATTGGAATTCCACAAGCATATCGTCAATACTGAATAAGTCATCTATCTGCGGAGGGATCTTTTCATCATTATTTTCCATAGGAGTGTCCTTGGAGTAACTGGCGTCAGTAGGTTGAGTAGTGAAGTGCGCTTCATACTTGTCCCATTGAACTTGTTTGCCAACAGAGTTCTGGTAGAGTTCAACCAAATGTTTGGTAGTGTGGGACTTCTTAGTGATGTGGTTGTGACAATCACACCTTCGACAAACTTGAGAGTTTTTATGGTGAAAATTTTTCTTTAAAGTGACTTTGCCTTTGTAAGAATTCTTGTTTTTTTGATAATGATGCTTGATTTTGTTGTTCCATTTTTTCTTGAAGTTCTTTTTGAATTTCTTGCCACCAAACTTTTTTTGAGTGTTCCGACTATTGTAGTGAACTTCAGGCAGAGGTGATACGCCCATGGGACGCATTTGATGATTCTTTGTTAAGAGTTCATCATATTTTTCTGCCTGAAGTAGATCATATATCAAGTCAGAATATTTGGCACAGTTATGGTGGCGCTATTGCTGTTGCAATAAACTATTTGCAGGAAGAAATATAGACAACATCTTTTCAATCTTTTCTGCATCATTAACCGGTTGATCATAAAAATAAAGCTTCGAACAAATCTTGTGAACGACAGAGTTATATTATTTGAGTGCAACCCAAAATGTTATAGGATTCTCTTCCATCATATATTCATTCTTGAGATCTGGGTGAAGATGGTGTCTTAAAAAGTATAATGTGGTATATTTGGCTTCATCTGAAATATGGGCTCGTGGATTTGGCTCTTCAATTGTATTAGTGAAGCCTTTTGGTGTTAGCATAATTTTTACATCCATAGCCCAAGTCAGATAGTTGTTACCATCTGCTGCAAGTTCAGCGAAATTTTTGTTGACTAAATGAGCCATTTTCCTACATGAGAGGTCATGTATAGGATTAGTTTATTGTGGTAAATTGAATTATATATGTGTGTAAATATATGCAAAATAATGAAGATGAATCTTGCAACATAATTTAAGGTATATTAAATTGAATAGTGTAACTATTGTATTTTTATTCCCGCGAGAATTAATGACTTGATAGTCATATTTTTTAAAAAAAGTTTCATTGTATAGAATATTTTGGATATACACTTTGTAGGTAATCATCATAAGATGTAGACCTCTCAGTAATGGGCAAGTTACTTGTGCCTAAAGGCATGATCTTAGAGCAAATAAATTCATAAAGAATTTATTGCAGCCGATATCAAGATCTCCATCACCTTGTGTTTCTTTTCCAAACATTCAAATTTATAAACCTTAATTTTGATTTTGCATATTACTACATGATGTAGAATATAAATCAAGTACCATATTTGTAAAAATACAAATAAATAAATGGCACATGAAAAAGATTATTCTTGAATAACATAACCAATGTGAGATCTGCGGATCACATAATGTACAATTACTACGATAATCATAGCATCCATATTACACTGGTGCTAACTTCCAAACCTGATGGTCTAGATAGTTATTTACAATATTTATGCAAATCCAGAATAGTTTGAGGACTAAAACAAAACAATCTAGGACCTCAACTATAAATATGCAGAACTTGATAGTTTAAGCATGTAAATAGATAGAATTATGTGGGTCTTATTGCAAGATTGCAATGGGGTTGGGGGCCCTGTGCCGCCGGCTCTTGTGGTCCAGCTCGGCCTGCTGGCAACCTGGCTTGGCCTGCAGGCGAGACGGCCTGCCGGCGGTGGCACGGCTCAGCCTTGGCTCACATTGGCGGGTCCAGCCTGTAGGCCGTAGTGGCCCAACTCAGCCCAGGCTGGCCTAGCAGCCCTGCCCGTATAAAAAGGGGAAGTGGGAGCGATTAGGGTTGCCGCCGCCGCCCCACGCCTAAAGCCGCCGCCGCCTTCAGGCCTTGGTGCCGCCGATGACGACATGTTGGCGTTGGGGATGACCCCGATGCCGAAGGATGTACATCCCGGTTGGCGAAGGTGGAAGATTAGAGGGTGACGAGGAGGCTCCTCGGGTGGAGTGGGCGTCGGAAGACGCGGTGCCGCTGGTGGCGTCGCCGTTCTGGTACGCTCGGAGGAGCCATTGGTGGTGCTGCTCGAGGCCGCTGCGGCGAGCGGCGAGGGGCCAGGCCCATGGCCTTGGTTCAGTGATGGAGCAGGGGCCTCTCGTCGATGGCGAGGGCTCAGATGGCGGGGCTTCCAGCACCTCTGTCCATTGGCGAAGCGTCATCCTCGACCACCGTAGAAACGGCAGCCATGGTGGTGACGGCATCCTGCAGGACGCCGGCCATGGATGGCGAAGAAACGGCCTCCTCTGTTACCGGAGTGAAAACGACGACGACCAATGTAGGCAGCGAGTGGAAGAACTAGGAAACCATCCTCCAGTGAGTGATAATATATTATAGAGTAAAAGTGAAAAACAGAATGAATAGAGTGAAAAGTGTAGTTTTTAGTGAGGGGGATCATTGTTTATATATAAGTCCAAGGAGCACGGGCCGAAGGGACGTATCCTTGGGGATGGCCTCTTCGTAATTAGTAACTGTAATTAATTATTAACTAATTAATTAATTACAGAAATTGATGACTAATTCTAATTTGTTCTGACCACTCACTTCACTCTCACCTCTCCGAGCTGATGTTTGCATGCGGCATGTATATGGATTCAGGTTGCTTTTAACATTTTATTTTTGCTGGCAGCTTGAACTCGTACGCCTGGAGGTGAATCTTCCTGCTATTAGTAGTAGGTTGTATTTTTCTCTTCTTTATCTTCCTTTCTATATTGATCTATATCCATTCACTGCAGAGGCATTATCTTATGCCAACGCGTGTTCCTCGAGGAAGGCGCCATCAGTGCTAGTAGATGTTGACACAAACTTGCAGTGACGTATGCTGATATAATTAATGATGAACTGGAACTTCTGACTATTTAATAGAATTCGTTGGACTGGAGCACTTGAAAAGATATATTATCATGTTGTAACGAAAATAATTGTAATGGAAATAAGGAGCATGGCATTCCGTAGTCTTTTGTCGTCACGAGTCTGTTTTGTGTTCTCTTCTATTTGTTGTTAATTTGTTCAGCATATTTTTGTGGACTTTTAACAATGCAATAATGGATGGTTGGGTGCAAGACTTATGGAGAGCCCGGAATAAAAAAGATTTTCCTTGATATCGAAAGTTATTTTGTATTCTGTCTACTCTCAATTTCCAGAACAGAATTGTTATTCTAGAGTTGTTTTCACTCTTCTGTCCAGCCAGTCTTTGCCAGTATATTTTAATCAGTATTCAGCAGGTATCAATACATGTCCCAGCCATGTTTCATCATTGAACAGATACTCGGATACCAAACCTCAACCAATTGCGTTAGATTCAGACGTTGCTGCAGATGAAATACCCTTTTTACATTCTTTACAAGTTACAAGTATACATGTATGATGTTGTGGAGTAGAACACCTCCCCTGTATCTATCTACAATATTGTATGTCTCCCACGAAGATACTCCCTGAAACCTGAAGCTGAAGTGATTCGACGTGGAGGCATGCATTACTCTGCAGGATTTACTACTCTGCTCCCGTGTAGTAGTAGCGCCTGGTTCAAGCCGTCTGCCGGAGTAGCGTTTGCAACTACACTTGCTTCACAGTCCCAGTCCTTGTCCTCCTCTGCCGCCTGCAGAGCGGCGACCTGCGCGCGCTGCCTGTCCGCGGGATAAGTCCAGTACAGCGCGGAGTACGTGAGGCAGCAGACGGCGATCGGCACGGCGACCTCCGCGAGCACTGCCTTGCCCAGCGCGGCGGCGTTCTCCCTGTCGACGTCCACGCTCGTGCCGGACGCGGCCGGCTGGTACCCGAAGACGCGCTCCGCCAGGATGCCCACGAGCGGCGGCGCGAACGACGCGAACACCGACTCGAGGCACCTGTCGATCGCGTACACCGTCGTCCTCGCCGTCTCCGGCACGATCTCCGCGAAAATTGGACTGCAAGCAAAGAGAAGGACGGCGGGCGGGGGTGAGCGAGTTGCCAGATGGAGCAACGGCAACTTTTCGCAGGGTCCACGGTGGTGTCATCAGCTCACTAGTTTGTGGTGACGGGGCACCAGGGCATGGCGAAGCCCAAGACGAAGAACGCGGCGGCGTACGCAGCCCCCGCCGCGGGGTCGTCGGGGAGCGCGAGCAGCAGGACGGCCGCGAGCGGGACGGTCGACGCGGTGCACACCTGTGCCAGCGCGATTCTCCCCGTGTTGGGGAACCGCCGCGCCAGCGGGTCCCCGACGAATCCCGCGAACAGCGCGCCGAGCGCGTTGGCGAGGCTGTTCAGGGTAGTGATCGCACTGGTCTGCCAGTGCGTGAACCCCACGAGCTCCAGCCACATGGCGGCGAAGCTGAGCGCCGACCACGGGACGGTCCCGGCCACGCCCTGCGCCACGATGATCTGGAACGTCGGCACCCGCACCACGTCCTTGGCTTCTCCGACGAGTCGGGACAGCGTGGCCGCGGCGGTCGCCTTCGTCCTGCTGGGGCGGGGGTCCGCGCCGAGGAGCCATGTCAGGGAGGCGAGCGAGGCGCTGACGAGGGCGAGGGCGTAGAACGCCAGCCGCCAGCCTGGGACGCCGAAGAAGCTCGTGGCCGCGAGCAGCACGCCGAGGGAGTTCCCCGTGACATGGCCCATGCTCTGTGCCATCACCATCCACCCGAACGCCGAGCCACGCGTGGCGTCGTCGCTGTAGTCGGCCACGAGGGAGTAGATCGCCGGCACCACGAGCGCCAGCCCAACGCCATTGAAGCCCCTGGCCAACGCCATCTGCAACAGAGCTCTTCATTACAGCCTTCAGGTAGGTAACGCCGCGCCCTAGCCTCTAGCAGGAACAGCAGAACCCAACGGGGAAAAAATGTTTCGGAGGCCCACTTGTCAGTGGGTGGGGGAACGGCGCAAAAATAACACGTGGCGGCCACTGACCTGGAGAAATGTGCCCGAGGCGCCGACGAGCAGCGTGGCCACGGCCCATAGGAATGCGCCCGCGGCGACGACGCGCGCGCGGTCGTGGCGCGCCGCGGCGCACGTCGCGAGCGGGTAGCACACGGCCTGCACGAGCGCGCGGCACAGCGTGAGGGATCCCAGCGCGGTGGGCGAGGCCCCCAGCGCCGCGCCCACCTCCCTGTACACCGCCGGCAGCAGCGCCTCGTCCGCGCGCTCCAGCAGCGCCGCCACGGTCACCAGCGCCAGCGTCCACTGCCGCCGCCGGCGCCGGCGCTGCGCCGCGCTGATCCCCATTTCCTCCGCAAACACTCTGCGTGCCGACGTGCGCAACGATTTGAAAGGGAAGGCAATTGAGGGTTTAGTTTATAGCACTAGATGGCACCGTTTTTCTTCGTTGCTCGTACGTGCAAGCATTGACCTCAAGATTTCTTGCGATTAACAATGCTTGCAAGGAAGCGATTGGCGAATATATAATGTATTCGCGCCTGATAGCTACGCCGGCTAGACTCAAGTTTCACGACTGAAAGCTTCGGGTTTGACTGTCAGTGGAGTCCTGGAGAGGTTGCGACATAACCTTGTAGGCAATCTAGGGACCATGTCCAAGATTGAACTTCTCTGAGTGATAGCCAATGCCCGGTGCTGAAGATTGCTGAAATGTTAGTGAAACCTTTGTTATTTCGCCCCCAAAAGATAGGGATTGGATCTGTTAATGAGATAATCAGCTGCTGAGCTCTTACCAGTACTGCTTGTTTGTTTCTAGGTTCACCGAACTCCGGACGTGAGGCCAACTTGTCGCGTCTACTCCCTCCGTTCCAAATTATTGATCATTTATCTAGATACATATTAATTATTATGCACCTATAAATACCAAAACGATCTATAATTTAGAATGGAGGGAGTAGCAATTAGCAACTTCAGATTCATATATCTTTTCATGCACCGACCAAAATCCTAATCTGTTTGTTTCAGGATAGATGTAATTACAAGAGTACATGTGAAGTAAATTTGTCAGATGTGCTCTTCAGAGAAATGGAACCAAACATCTGTATGCCCCTTAATTTCTACCCTTTTAGGTAGCAAAATTGGTGCCATTTACAGAAAGAAGTATTTATGGTTGTCGCATTTAACCATATTTTCTCCTTTTTTGAGATGGAGGTGGATTTGACAATATTTTCTCCTTCCAGAGAAATTGGGATTGGATTTGTTTATCAGGTAGCCAGGTGCTGAGGCGCGTCTTTGTATATTCTCGCGTCACAGCGCTCCAAGATCTGGCTTCAACTTGTATCTTCTTTTAGTTATTATACCGAACTTTGGTAACACTATTGCTTAGACCGGCTCAATCCTAAGTAACTGACATCACATGACATGAGTAGAAACTACTTAAGGACTGACAGGCAATCAGGTGGCTATTTATACCAAGATGTCATACAGACAGACGAGCAAAGTTATGATCTTCAGAGGAATGGAACTTCAGATCCGCCTACTGGTTTACACTGATCTGGTTATCTGGCAGCACCACAAGCAGGCCTTCAAGGCATCCATAGAAACAAGTACTAGGATCATCCGGCAAGTAACTACATCATCACAGTGCATTATCCTGAAAACCATACCTCATTTACACATCTAACTACTCGGCGAAAGCTCCAGCCTCCAAGTGGGCCAACGCAAATTGTACGCCCTGCACCTGCAATCCCAACTGCTGCAGGGCGCTAATCGCTACTACTAATCTGCTACTCCCACACGTCCGGAGAAGAGTCGTCGTCTTCATCCCGGTGGTTGGCCAGGGCCAGCTCCTCGGAGACGTAGGAGAGCCCCTGCATCAGCCTCACCACCTCCGCCGCGTCGTCGAGGTAGTACTTGGCCTTGCTGGGCTTGCGGCCGACGGTGCACGCGAACACCTCCGCCTTGGACGCCAGTGAGTCCCCGCAGGCCGCCGTGGCGATCAGCTGGAACATGTCCTCGTCGGACTTGTCGTCGCCGATGCACAGCACGAAGTCCGGGCACTGGCCCCGCTCCTGCATCGACGCCAGCATGCGCCGCGCCACCAGGCCCTTGCTCACGCCCTGCGAGAAGGAAATGATTTCCCCTTGTGAGTTTAATCTCGCATGCCTCGATTATTTATTTGCGCCAAGAACATGTCGATGAGATGAAGAACGAGGGTGAAGGCGTCACCTGCGGTTTCACTTCGACAGAGTGAGAGGTGGTCTTCACTGACACGGGCTCGTTCGCGAGCACGCTCTCGAGGTGGTCGACGAGCTCCTTGGCCTGGCACGAGCCGAAGTCAGGGTCCGCGTCCTCGTAGTTCCAGACGAGGATCGTCTCCCTGTCCTCGATGGTTGAACCGTCCGTCGTCTCCCTGTAGAGGCACATCACCGGCTCTGCGATCTGCTTCCAGCTGCAATCGGCAGCAGCGATGCAGGTCTGCCACTCCGCGTCCCTCTTAGACCTTTATTCAGTAAATTAAAGTTTCCGAGAGTAAGAGATCATTGAACTGGACAGTTCCTAGAATCTCAGCAACAAATAGACCAGGTAGCCAAATTCGTTGCATCCTATGTTCTATTCCAATGCTACTATGTGTTTGTGTCCAACTAAGCAGCATTCTGAAACATTTCTTCACAATACTGACGCAACGTTCAGCTCGGTATAGTGAACTAGAACATAGTCTATGATGTCTATGGAGAAGGTGAAAGAATGATCTTCACGAACAGGAAGCAGCACATACCTCAGGAAATAGCCATGCTCTGCCGCTATGCCAAGGTTCTCACAAGGGAACCACTCGTGGAGAGTGCGCCGGTCATAGCCACTGCAAAGGTACACCTCATTGTTCTTGTCCCGGCACAAGCTGTTCAGTATCCTCACCGACTCCGCGGACGGGCTCTTGTTAATCGCCTGTGGCATCAGCGTGCCATCGTAGTCCAGCAGAATCGCGCGCGTCTTCGCCCTCCGGTACGCCATAAGGATGCTCTCCAAGGAAAGCTTCTTGAAGCTCAGGTCGAGCGAGACCACTCTGAACCGCAGGCCGAAGCCAATGCCCCAGCACCGCCGCTTGTCGTGATCCTTGCAGGTCCTCTCGAGGTCCTGCAGGAAGCTGTTGGCCCAGTACCCCACGTCGTGGGTGCTCACGTAGCGGAAGTGCTTGTCGTGGCGCAACCTCTTCTCGCTCTCAGGCAGCACAAGGGCGCTCTCCATGGCGTCGGCCACGGCCTCGATGTTCCACGGGTTCACCCTGACCGCGCCACTCAGGGACGGTGAGCACCCGATGAACTCGGACACCACCAGCATACTCTTCTTCTCCTCTGGCTTCCCCTGCCGCAGCATCCTGTCCAGCGTCTCGTTGCCTTGCCGGGAGACGATGTACTCATAGGGGATCAAGTTCATGCCGTCCCGGACCGCGGTCACCAGGCACACCTCGGCAATGACATAGTACGCCACGCGCTCGTAGAACTGCAACGGCTCATCGATCAGAACAACGGGCTCATACCCGGGTTCACCATACACCTCGTTGATGCGCCGCATCATGCCGTACGTCTCGGCCTGCACCTCCGCGACGTCCTTGCCCCGCCCTCGGGCCGGGTTGGCGACCTGCACCAGCACCAGCTTCCCCCGCCACTCGGGGTGTTGCCGCAGCAGCTCCTCCATGGCGAGCAACTTAAGGCTGATCCCCTTGAAGATGTCCATGTCGTCGACACCCAGCATGACCACCCTGCCCTTCCCCATGTACTTCTCCATCAGCTCAGCCACCTTGGCCTCGGTCTCCGGCAACCCGAGCACCGTCTTGAGCTGCTCCATGTGCACCCCCACCGGCAGGATCTTGATGCTCACCGTCCGGCCGTAGTACTCCAGGCAAATGTGCCCCCTCTTGGACTCGTACGAGAGGCCGAGCATGCGGCCGCAGCAGGAGAGGAAGTGGCGCGCGTAGTCGAAGGTGTGGAAGCCGATGAGGTCGGAGTTGAGCAGGGCGCGCAGCAGCTCCTCGCGCACGGGCAGCGTCTTGTAGATCTCCGACGAGGGGAACGGCGAGTGCAGGAAGAAGCCGAGCTTGATACGGTTGAAGCGCTTGCGGAGGAAGGTGGGGAGCACCATGAGGTGGTAGTCGTGCACCCACACGAAGTCGTCGTCCGGGTTGATCACCTCAAGCACCTTGTCCGCGAAGATCTTGTTGGCGGAGACGTAGGCCTGCCACAGCGAGCGGTCGAAGCGGCCGCCGAGGTCGGGGGACAGCGGCAGCATGTAGTGGAAGAGCGGCCACAGGTGCTGCTTGCAGAAGCCGTGGTAGTAGCGCTCGGCGATGTCGGGCGGCAGGAAGGCCGGCACGCAGTTGTGGGTGTCGAGGAGCGCCTGCGCCACGGCGTCCTGGTCGGCCTGCGGGATGTCGTCGCGGAGGCAGCCGATGTAGATGAACTCCATCGAGGGGGGCGACGTGTGGTGGAGGTGGCGGAGGAGGGAGTCCTCGTCCCAGTCAAAGGTCCAGGGCTCCTCCGGCGACGCCGGGCGGTGGGACCGGATGGGGAGCTGGTTGGCCACCACGATGGTGCGCGGGCGCGGCGCGGGGGACGGTGTGGACGGCGACGCCGGGGAGTCGTCGATGAGCCCCGAGTTGGTGACCACGCGCGGGAGCCGCCGCCGGAGAGCGCCGAGCGCGGCCGGCGCCGGCGCCTGGTCCGCCGCGCCGGTGGCCAGGTCGAGGAGGTTGGAGTAGGAGCGGGACACCATGGCCGGCCGCCTGGTTCTTGCAAGGATCCGAGCGGTTGCCTGGATCAAATGTTTGGGCTTCTTGCTACAAGAAGCACCGTCCTTGAAGCCCAATCCAAGATTGGTGCCGGATCGACGCAAGGAAACTAGCAAAGAGCAGAGCTTTGGCACGCTGTTCCTTGCAGGATAGCAACAAGCTTGCAGAGCTTGCGGGAGAAGTGGCGCACACGGGATTCAACAAGCAGACACCTGTATCACTATGCTCACCCTACGACTACGAGTGATGGGAGCGAGGGCAGCCACAGATTCAATTGGGATTCAATTGGGAAGAGAGAGGGGGGGAATTGTGTGCTTTCAATACAAGGGAGAACCTTTTCTCCTGCTGCAAACTGACGTTGTTGTTCTCGCCTGGGTGCAGCAGTGGTGGAAAAAGGTCGGCTCAGAGACTGGCTGGCTATTTGCAGTAAAAATCCGACCGCTTTGAAGCGAGAAATGGGGGGTTTTCAGCAAGCAAGCAACTCAACTAGAGTAAAGGAAGCTGATAAATATCAGACGGGGAAAGTGCAGGAAAAAGTTCAGAGAAAGAGAAACCCGGAAGAATCTCCAAGCCGCAACCAGCAGGCTCGCTCCTCAACCCCTACGCGATCAAGAGCTGCTCATCTTGCATGAGGAGGAAGTGGAGGGGAGGGGAACAGAGCTTTATAGCAGCAGTTCCTACACAAGATCTTCCGAGCTCACCTCATGGAGATCCATGCCCTCGGATTAATCAATCAGAAAGACGACGGGGACAAACGAGTCGCATAGGACGCCATGACGGGGCGGTGCGGAGTGACAGGGACTGCAATGATCTCCCTGCCCTTGTGGGAGACGGATCGAAGACGAGCGAGAGGAAAGTACAAGAAACGGGAGCGGAAAAGAATGAGTTTCTTCGGGGATCGGCAGGAGGTTGTTTGGTTTTGGTGGCCTTGCGCTTGGATCTTCGGGCGGATCCCAGGGAGAAGAGCACAGGCGCCTCACAGGTGTACGGCCGCTGGAAGTAAATTGAGGAGGAAATTCACCGGGCGAGTCGGGCGGACAGGGTTCGGTGTGCGTTCCCGTCGTGTGATTATTGGTTTTATATCAGGCGACAGCGAAAGAGCCTGACGGTGTACACGATTGGACAGGTGAAATGAATAAGAAAGCCTGTTTAGTTCGGCAGGCGTAAAAGAAAATTTTTTTTTGCAAAACAATCTTACCAATTTGAAGTACTAAATAAAGTCTATTTATAAAATTTTTTGCATGGATGTGTTGTAAATCGCGAGACGAATCTAATGATGCTAATCAATCCATAATTAAGCAATAATTAGCGGGTGGTTAATGTAGCATCACTGTTGCAAATCGTGGATTAAGTAGTCTCATTAGATTCGTCTCGCGATTTACAGCCCATCCATGCAAAAAATTTTGTAAATAGACTTCATTTAGTACTTCAAATTAGTAAGATTCCTTTAAAAATTTTGCGTTTACGGCTTTTTTGCGTTTACGGGGTGGAAACTAAACAGAGCCTGAGTTTGTGTCTGTCTGAATGAATTTCGTGCTCTTGATTGCAGTGGAGTTTCTCATCCAGAGCTCCAGACCAACCGCTCTCTACGGCCCTACCTACAGCGTTCGCACTTCAGACTTGCCGACGCACGGATGTTTTTTTTTTACTGGAATAGCTTCATTCCTTTAAACCGTGGACACAGCACAATCGCTTACCACCAGAACCTCAACGCCTATCGGCGGAGAGTCCCAGTACGGGTTAGTACGGATAAAGATAGTTCATGCTTGGCAAAGCTCTAGTTCAATTTTTATTAGGCTATCTCCAACCGTCATTCTCTGTATCCTTTTCTATATCCTTCATTTATAGAATTCTCTACAAAATTCTCTCCTCTATATCTCATTTCTCTCCAACAACGTTCTCTAAATCTCGTTCTCTATACATTAAACCCTATATTAGAAAAGTATTTTGTTCCAAATTTTTATACGTACGTATTTATCATACCTCAAATGCTATGGACATATTTTATTTTTATTTAATTCAGTGTTTAAAACGTAAAGAAAAAATAGAGAAGAGGAGAGAGAATCTCTATATATAGAGGAAACCTGTAGCGTTCTCTATTTTAGAGGACCATTTAAAGAACGCTGCTGGAGCAATAGAGAACGAAATCTTATCTATATATAGGGTACAGAACGGTTTAGAGGCCACCGTTGGGCCTTAGACTACCAATTTGCCGTGTGAGAATTTTTTTTCTTTGTTCTAATAAGGAGCAAGGGCAAGGATGTGCCAAAGCTATGGTTCGAATGCATTTTAGACTGCTCGTAATGGATGCCTCTGTTTCGTCTGTAGGCAGGCCTGTGTTCTAGCGCGAGCATCTCTGCGTATTTTGTGAGACAAAAATACTTTATGTGCGTGCTGCCTAGTTTTGGTCCTTTATCTCTCTTTTTTCATAGGTTTTGGTCCTTTGTCTAGCTTGGCACGTTTGCAGAAAGTCACTGGTCCTCCCAAAACCATACCTCTCAGTTCTCACCAAGCAAGAAGCACTAGCTCGGATCATGGGCAAACATCTCTTTTGGCATCCTAACCACATCTCAATCTTATTTCAAGTCAAAAAAAGAAGATGCCCCTCGCATTTGGTTGGAGGCAAGAACCAGGGCGAAGCTCGCGAATGTTTAATCCGAGTGGACTTTTCCCCCTCCGCAGATGCGCGATGACCATTCTACCCCTCAGCTTTTTACCAAGGCAGCAGACGACGCGAGGTGCCCGCGGGTACAGTAAAATCGCGTGTGGGCAACCGGCAACGGGCGGGGCAACGGCGAGCCAGCCGAGCCGGGGAACCCGCGTGGCGAGAACGGAGTTCCCGACAGCGACCCAGGCTGTCCGCCGGCGACGTGGCGCGGCGCGGTACGTCGGAGGCGGCAGCGGCCGGGGGCAGCGGGCTAATGGGGGCCTGACAAGTGGATGTCAGCTTGTGACCCCGTGTCTCTTCCTGAGATGCGCGATGGGTCAGTGTGAAATTCAGTGGGAGGCAGCGGAGGGAATCTGACTGGGCTCCCACTTTCTGCCACAGATGCTGGTTGCCGGATCTATGCCGTGGGCAGATGGAGATGGAGATGGAAAATCATCAGAATATGTTTTATTGTTTTACCTAGTGTAAGAGTAAATAAATAAAGGCCTGATCTGATACAGAATCCCTCACTGCTACAGCTGCTAGAGTAGCAAAGCAACACCACCGAGCAGAGGATTGCAACGCAGGATGACGACATCATGTCGTGCGGCGAGCGGGGTCAACCGGGTAACAGACCGAAGAGATCAGATTAGGTTTCAGCTCGGGGTACGAATAACTTTGCTGCCGGTGCCTTTCTCGGGCTCAGTACCCCTACTGTCGCTCCATGTGGGGGGCTACCGCTACGGCACCGTCGCTTGTGCGCTCTCGTACCCGTGCCGCTCCGGCCACGGGCCACCGCTGTTTCTGCCCCCTCTCTCCGCACCCATCCGCTGGAGACCGATCTATCCTCTGGGGTTCATGCACCGGCGACGGCGCCTGGCGAGGCGACGCCGGCCAAGTCTGCGCGCCTCCTGACGCCAAATGGAGGAAGCTTTGCCCCCGTCCACCGTTTGAACTCTGGTGATGCGGCCTGCGGGCGGATGAGGCAGAGGACCACCAGCGGGCAGCGGCCGTGCCACACTGCCACCGGGCGCTGGCGGCAGCGCGATCAGGGGAGGGCGGCGCCCCAGCGGCGGTCCCGCCGGTCCTGGATCCAACGCTCAGGGAATCAGGATAAGATGTGCCTACCCTGTCTTGGCGTCCGGCTGCCGGTGCTCCGGTTAAGGATCGCTGCACCTGCATGATACTAGTACATGGTTTGGGGCATCGTTTCCGTTTCTAGATCGGATAGATTGCTTTCGGGACCCGGACCAGCCATGAACGCAATTAAACCCTGTTGCTACGTTTCTCTCCCACACAAGCTCAATGCACTGCACGCGTGGCGTCACATCAGCGGCTGCGACGGCATTGTCGTGTTAAAGCAATGGACAGGGCGACGGAGGCCAGTGCCTCGCCATCCATCGTTCACCAGCGGCTCCGTTTGGGTCCATCAGACTGTAGTCTGCAGCGAAGGCAAGTAATCCAGCAGATGAAGGGCACCCAAGCACAGTCAGTGCCTTGATCCAAGTAATAAATTAGTAAAGATATTTTCCCCCCGGGGCACAGGGGCGCGTGACGTGTGGGCGACCAATGATTTGGTTTCAGAGGGCCGGGCCTCGCTGTCAACGCCGGCGTCAGTCAGATCAGTTGGTACACCTGATCACGACGCCCCCAATTCTTTATCCTGTTGCAGCCGGCTCCCGCCGTAAAACCTGACGGCATCATCGATCAGCCTCACGAACTACACCGTGAATGTGAAGACGCCATGAGTTGCTGCTGCTGTGTGAGTGAGTGACTTGGCTTCAAGTCTCGATCCTGCTTGATTTTGGAGCCTGATTAGATGATCCATCCGTGGAGGTCGTCTCGGGCCGGTCATTAGTCGTTGTCCGCGAGCATTTCAGGACGATTAGGACTCGCGCAGATGCGTCTGGATAAGATCAACAGCATCTTGTACTGCTGCTTTTGTGATGACTTTTGATATTTTTCCAGCCGGAGCATCCTTAAATGATGTGCCGATCGTTGCTTATAGTGTCAGTTTCAGGGCCAAGCAAGAAGCAGCCGTGCAATCTGGTCCCTTTTCTTGATGGGCGCTTGTCGGGCACAACGCCGTGGGCTTTTGATCTCCACTGTTGGATGGATCTGGCAGGCACAGTTATCGCCGTACACTAATGCCTCCGGGCTAATCCGCTGCCTGATGCGTTTAACCGCCGCATTAACGGTAAACATCAGCAACCAAACAGCTAAGCGCGTGACAACGATACGGCAGTGCACTTGTTTTTTCCTCGCAATGTTTTGCGGTGGCGTTTCCAATGTCGTCGTATCCTGAGTTGGAGAGTGTATCGGAGAACTCATTTCTGAATTCGGATCGAGCTCTGGTGGCTTCATGCTGAAGCAATAACCCGTCCAAGGGAGGGTTGTTAATGTGGGCGAGATTCAATGAATCTGTGACGGTGATGGCAATGCTCCACCGATTGAAAAGGAAAACGATTAAGAAACTAAGCACCACGGGGCAGTCTTTGGCCACTGGGCTTTGCTTTTAGTAATAGCACGATTTGGATAAGCAGCAAGGGGAAGTTGGAGCTCCTCGATGCTGATCTGCTTTTGTTTATTGTCGCTGGTGATAGTGGACAGGTAAACCACTGTTGTCATTATTGGGAATCCGGGCATCACTGTGCTACATGGCCCCACAGCAGAAACATTGTGATGGCATCCTTCACTTTTGGAACTTTGACGCAGAGCTCACTCTGCCCATGAGCACATGAGAGGCCATGACGATGCAATCAATCTGCCATATGAGCCTAAATCTTAAGTTTCTCTTAAGTCTTGAACCATCTTAAGTTTTTCTCTTAAAAAGATAGAAATTACGGAAAGGGAGAACTCCATTTACGTATTCAACGTGTCAAATTACATTCCACAGTTAAAAAAAACTCCAATACTCAGTGGAGCCGTCGTTACGGAAGGAAAGCATTTGACAGGCTAGTGAATTCTGGTCCAGGTGCTGGAGAAAAACAGAAGATTTCTGGCCTCGCCGGCTACACCTGGAGTTTGATGGCGATATGCATAGGTGAGCACGTACGTTTCCAAGGAGTTCGCTACATAATTTAAGTAGCAAGCAACAAGTATTGACAACATCACTTGGATTGTACGGCGTCTGGTTTGACTAGTAGATGTTTTTCTGTGGGCAAGTTTTGACTGAAATGTTTTCTTAGGTTGCATGTGCGCGCGCGCGCGCACACACACTCTCCTACCTACAAAGCACTAGGTTCCAAATTTTCAGTATTTTACAAAGGCAAACCGGCGATCAAAAATCCTGCTTGCAACAGTAGGTTTTGGTCGATTAAAGCCCGTAGATTTTTACAAGTATAGTAGCCTCCTGCCCTGATCATGCAATACAGTATATGTGATGCGAGATGACGAGGCAAAAGTGCCAGCCCGTAGGTCAAAAGGCGGGCAACTAACCCGACTGGAATTTTGCAACCACGGAGAACGAGGATCGCTGAAAGTGGCACGAGCTCCTTTCGGTGTCGTCCGTCAGACCAATAGTCTAGGGGTTTCAGACACGGCGGCCAGTGGCCACTGCCTACAGAAATACCACGCCTTTCGGTAGTCGCTCGCTCGTGCGGTTCTCGTCGACGCCGCAGCACGCTTTTGCCACCGAGCAAATCATTCGTTCGGAGCATAGTGGGGTTCAGCTCGGGCCTCCCCTTTTCCTCGCCTTCGATTGCCGCGAGGGACGACGCCATGAGCAGAGCCGAGCTCGTCAACGTTGTTTAAGACCGGATCGCGAGAAGTCGAGAGCACACCGGCCGCGACGCCGTCGTCGCATCTCAGATTCCGGGCGATTACCAGGCGGCGCCGTGCGCCGTACGCTTTTTTTTTTAGTGTACGCGTCAGCTACCTGGCGCGCTGGATCTGGTTCGTTAGTTAGGCCACCGTCTTGATTAAACCCTAGAAATGCATTAGACTTCCAGGCTCCAGCACCGGGCTATCGGTGCGGGGTCGTGGACGATGACGATGAGTGGTGATGCGGGTTTTGGGAGATGCCCGTGGCCCCATATGCAGGGACACGGAGCCGTGGCCTGGCCGGCGCGGTCAGCTCGCACTACCGCGGCGGAACGGCGCATTCGCGTTGCATCTTCCAGGTCGACATCCAACCAGCCAGTTGTCTGCAAGCATCCACGGCGCACGTCCAAAAAGTGTCACCAGAAACTTCACCAGATTCCTCCAGATGATGGCTGCCGCAGCTCTCGTGGAATTTCAGGAGCTGCGTGTTCGTGAGGGGAAAAAAGTTTGTTTGCAGCGTGGTCGTCGGGCCGTTGGGATCTGCAGTAGAACCGGCACCCCGCTTCATCATGGGTATCCGATAAGGACAAGCGCCCAGGCCACCACGCATAGTTTATGAGCCTGATTGCAACTTGCAAGATGCTCCAATCCCAACAGCGGGGTAGCACGATGGTGAAAATTCCATGTGCTCGCATGTGGCCCCAAGGGCGAAAGCAGCGATAAGAAATTGTTGGGAGTACTGCTGTGTGTACTGTACTACTGTACAAGCACACCAACATTGGGGGATTTGGGGTCGAGCAGATAACGAAGATCCAAGACTCCACACGGGCTTGTGGGCAGCGAATGAAGTTCGGCCCGTACATAACTACAGAGAAAGCAGGTCTATGGGTTCATTTTAGCTTCCACTGGGCCCAATTAGAGCGCACACATCGGCGAAAAATTTTCTACCGGCCTGGGTCGCTGCGATCAGCTCGGTGGGTAGTAGGCCGGCCTAGTTTAGCAGTGTCGTGTATACGTTCGGCCTAGTTGAGTCCAGGTTGAAGAGGGCAGCTCGCTCGTGAGAACGCGAGGAGGTTGCACGGATTCTGCACTGACCCACCGGTCGGTAGGACACTGGAGACTCGAGCTCGGCGACGAAGAACGGGAAGAAAGCGCGTCGCTCCTCGACACGGTCGTGTCGAGCCAACTTCAACCTTGCGATGACGTCGTCAACGACGACATATACCGCCTTGTCTCCGTTGAGGTACTGCTGGATTCAGTGGAATTTGTCTCCTGGGACCACACGTCAGAGACGTGACGGCTGCGGCGGTTCTGCTTCGGCGCTTCCTACCAAGCAGCTTCCTGCTCGGCCGGTCGGCCCACGGCTTCTCAACTTGCCTCCTGGGACCCCCCCTACCACTGATCAAATCCTTCAGCTTTGCTCAACGTGTCATTGCCCAAGAGTCAAGTAAAGAATTCCGAACGACATCCCACGCGCGACACAGGCACTGACGGTCCTGTCCCACACGAGACACGGCCCCACCAAATACGGGAAAGTACGCGGCACTGCTACCACGGTGCGACACCGCCGTTCGCCATCACAGTCACCGACATATATGACCCACCAGATTTCGGACCCACAAGTCAGTAGGTTGGCCAGGAAAAACGTACCGTAAAGTATTGCCCGGCCACGCGCCTTTCGTGATCCAACCAAATAAATATCCCCTTCCACATTTTCCTTTCTTATCGCAGAAGGCGAAGGCGAACGAAACCCCCCCTTCCCTTCCCCTCCCCTCCCCTCCCGTTCCCGTACAGTTCATCAAAGAAATCTGAAAACCAACCAACCGACCCAACCAAAATACCCTCGCCGCCTCGCCCCTGTCCCGTCCCTTCTTGTCGCGCGGTCGCCTCAATCTCGAAGCCTCCAACGCCGCCGCTCATTCCCGAAGCCTCCAGCCAAAAATCCTAGGGTTCTCGCATCGTCCGTCGCCATGGGCTCGAAGAAGCGGTCGCCCCAGCGTCCCGCCTCCCCAGCCGGCGGCGAGGTCGCCGGCGATGTCGGCGCCCCACTGGCGGGTAAGGCCCCACCGGCGGCGGCCCCGGTGGGGGTGGTGCCGAAGCCTCCGGACGTGGCGCCGTTCCTGACCAAGGTCTACGACATGGTCTCCGACCCGGCGACCGACGCGGTCATCTCCTGGGCGGCTGGCGGCGGCAGCTTCGTGATCTGGGACTCGCACGCCTTTGAGCGGGACCTGCTGCCGCGGCACTTCAAGCACAACCACTTCACCAGCTTCATACGCCAGCTCAACACCTATGTAAGTTTCCCTAATCTTTGTTTCCAATTTACATGTGTGGCCATGTTTGTTGCAGGTGCGCGAAATCGATGCTGTTTTCTGCTGACTAGTGCGATTGGTGGTTGACACTAGGTTCTACAATATTGTGCTTATTGCGGGTAGCTAGTTCTTCGGTTTCAAATCTGCAATTGCTTGTTTGGAGTAGCTTCTGACCACAAATATGCACAATCTCCTTGGGTTGCTAGTAGCTTCAGCTATCTTCATGTCATTTTGGTATATTCTGTTGCTTTGCTCAGTTTGGTTCTTCTTGTATTGAGATTATATGACTTATTCTGGTTATCCCATTTTGGAGATGGTTCTGGCTGGACTTCCCGAACGAAACTGAACTGTTGAAATGGGTTGGGGGTGATATGCTGATACTCAAATATATATTTGCCTTTCATCTCATTTGCTCAATAAGAGCATCAGCGCATAAAACACACGGCATTGGGGGTTATTTTCTCTCCTTTACCATTGTAAATCTGTGCACCTGACCAAGTGAATATAATTGGCTTCTAGAGCTATGTTGATCTTGTTCCCTTTATTAGCAGGGAAAGAATGTTTTCTGACATTTGGTAATTTTTCATAATTATATTCGATTGAATCACCTCTGGTACTTCACAACCATAGAAAGGATGCTGTCTTACTACTTACCTGTATCCTAGCCTGATGCTTTACTCGATGATGCCCTTGCTAATATTTTGCTGAATCATACTGTATGCTTGCACTGAAATGGTCTTAGTATACCATTTTTTTCTATGATTGTTGTAAATTTTTTATCCAGCTCCATGTTGCTTGATGCACTGATTTGTGCAAGTCTAGTGTTTCTCTTGTGATACTGTGTTTGCTTCTTCTGTCTCCACATATTTACATAAACTTGCTCATGAAGATTGCACCATATATTGTAAATAGAAATAGAAGCATTACTATATTATATTATGTTTAAAAACCCTCTGCACAAAATTAGCTATTATTTTGTCTTGATGTTCTCTGTGTTGTGTGTTCATGTTGAATATTAAGTTTTTAATCAGGTGGATTTAATAATGTTCTATTTCATAACCAGGGATTTCATAAAGTTGATCCTGATAGATGGGAATGGGCCAATGAAGGTTTTGTTAAGGACCAAAAACATCTTCTGAAGACCATCAAGAGAAAGAAGAAATCTGCTCAGGATGCGACTAGTGATCTGCAGCCGGCACCTGTCAAAACTGCACCTGGCACTGAAAATATCGAAATTGGAAAATATGGAGGTCTTGAAAAGGAGGTTGAAACCCTTAAGAGGGACAAAGCCCTTCTAATGCAGCAGCTAGTAGATCTCAGGCAGTACCAGCAATCATCTAGCCTTGAAGTGCAGAATTTAATTCAACGCCTACATGTGATGGAACAAAACCAGCAGCAGATGATGGCACTTTTGGCAATAGTTGTCCAGAATCCAAATTTCCTCAATCAGCTGGTGCAGCAACAGCGCAGGAGTAATTGGTGGAATGATGATGGGAGCAGGAAAAGGAGATTCCGTGCTCTGGAACAAGGTCATGTGGCTGATCAGGAGACTTCTGTTGCTGGCGCACAAATTATTCAGTACCATCCTCCCATTCCTGAAACCTCCAATCAAGTAATAAGAGTAAATGGAGCTTTTTCTCCAACTACTGCGCAGCCAGTTTCAAGCCCTGAAACTGCCATGCCCATGGATGTAGAAACAACTTCTAACAGTGTGGATCCTCTGGCTTCAACTGGGGACCTTTTGCCTAACACCTCTGCTCTATCTGGCTGGGATGATATGTTTCTTGGTTGCGAAATAGAAGACATACTTCCATCAGAGCAGGACTTTCAGATGGGAGAACAACAGAACTCTCAAGTGGAGCCTCCGTTGACTGTTGAAGATTACACTGAGTATCCTGTTTTTCATACTTCACAATTAGAGCAGGAGCAGCAGCTGCAGGACTGTCAGATGGAAGCACAACAGGGCCACAAAAATCTTCAATATGGTATCCACTAATTGCCGTAAGCTTGTCTCATGCTTACCTTTTGTTCTACAAGACATGCATATGTTATTTCTTTTATTTAACCGTGGAACTGCTATGCCCAAGTGCCCATGTTTGGACTTTGGAGGCTAAGGCCGAACTATGCATTTGATGTGCACAAGTACATGCCTGTCTATTAAAAGTTGTGCTGGGTTTTGCGAAAACGGAACACCTTCCGCGTCACATTTCTGTTTTTTGTTTGCTGCTTGCTAGAATGTTCATGCTGACCCTTTCTTTATCTTGGAAGAAACAATGCGCAACAAGCAGAGCAATTACTTCTATTTGACTAAATCTGCCGCAGGGTCATTTTTTTAGAAGTTAATAGTTGCAGGAGAACAGAAAAAAAAGAATTGTGCAATATTCAATTTTCTCCATGCAAACTATCTGGCGAGTCTTTGAATTACACGAAATTGTTTCCATTTTAATCGATGCCATGCAAATTCTGATTTGAAAGCTATTCATTTGTTGTATTTGTTATAATCCTATTTTGTTTATTCTTTTCTTGGTCTGTTCTATCCAGTTCTAACAAATTTAGACACTCTTGTTTCAGCTGACATCATAACCGAAGCATGAGTGATAGTCAAGGAGCCCATCATTCAGTGACATTAGGTGGGTAGAGATGCTTTACCATAAGAACTCTTCTACACTTCGTTCTGTTTATGAACTTTACTATGAGTTTGCAGAATCAAACATAATACAGCATCACTGGCACTATACAATAGGGCTTTCTTTCAGAATCTGAAGTCAGTACTCGCTGATTTTCTTCCTATATCATAATTATAGCTGCTATGTGACTCTCCTCTAATCTCTCAGCCTTTATCCTCTGTGGCATCAAATGCATGTTGATATGGGTATCTTCACTTTTGTATATCCAATGCTATATGCAGAATCTTCTCATTTAGCTTTTGCAGGAACGTATGCCTTTCTTTGATGCTGACTAAATAAGCTTAATTAATTTCTAAAACACAATGAAAGTGATTGAGCATTTCTTGTAACTACATAGAAACCCTAGAAACTATGAAAACTGCCCAGAAAACAGTTTATTTTCTTTCTCCTATTTCTTTCCTGAAATGTATTTGCCTTCTTGTTGAACTCAGTGGTTTCTCTGGCATTGTTGTAATGCTGTTCCTGTTACTGATATGGTTTCAATTTCTGCAGATTTGTGATGGACGGAGTCTTCGAACCCAGTGTGTTCCACCAGGTGGCTACCATTGACAACCTGAAGACGTTTGAAGTGCTCAGGATTCAGTATACTAAGTAATAATACACTAAAAAAAGACAGTAACACATGTTGACTATAGAATTTTTATTTTCCTTGTCCGCGCGTTCAAGGTTATAGGACAGGGATTTTGTTTTTGCCCCAACTTTCTTTGTCCTAGCTACATGTATAACGCAAGGTAGCATCCATCATCTGTTGTATATACTGTTGTATTGGATTTATACATGAAGAGCAATTTTGTATACGTTATTTTAGTATACGACGAGTCTTCATAGGTCCTTACTCCTGTCCCAGTCCTGTTGTATACGGGGAGCATTACAGGCTTGCAGCCGCTGTTCAGGTCTTAAGATATCATGTTCGCTGCTCTGCTAAGGTCTCTTTCGGGGAACGCTTAACTGGTAAATTTTAGCTGGAAGGGCTGGGCCCGGGTTTGTGATATGGCCATGCTCCAAAACTTTTGACAAAAACCTATCCATCAATCAAGCGCATCTGGTGTAGTGGTATCATAGTACCCTCCCACGGTACTGACCGGGGTTCGATTCCCCGGATGCGCAGTTCTATATTTTTTTCCCAACAACATATTCTGCGCCAAGCAGCAATCTGTACAGCCGTGCTCGTCCTGACGGGCTGAGCACAGGGGTCTGGTCTGTTTCGACGTCTCTTTCGGGCTTCCGCAGCGACGACGGGCAGGCCTTTCGGCCCAGCACGCCTAGCCGAGCGAGCGAGGTTGAGGCTTGAGAGCCCTCCCAGAGCCTTTGAAATCGAAAGGAGTGCGCAACCGCGCAAGAGATCAGAGCGCCAGCGTGACAGCAACGGGTGAGCTGAGCAGTGACTTCACCCGTTATTGTCGTAATCAAGCCCTACTTATCGTCACTGCCAACGACTCCAGTGGCCCAGCAGTGCCACACCGGTGCTAATCGCGCCTATTTCTTTAAACAACCCCATCACATCTGATGGATTTCGGATTGGATCTACATCTCCTCCAGCCATCCATTGAAACTCGAAAACCAGACGAAGACACGTCATCTCGGGCCACTAGAGAATCTACAGTCCGGAAGAAGTACGGCGAACTGTTAACGGAAAAAAATCTACCACCACCCGGGGTATGTTTTTCCACGCCTGCGATGCTTCGCCCGTCCACGGTGTCGTACCGCATCGGCTGGTGCTACGGCGGAGGAAGAGGAAACATGCAGGTGCCGAGCCGCCCGTGCGACACCGGATCCGCTTCCGCGAAGCACCCAACCACCCCAAAACCTCCGCCGGGCGCCCGCCCCTGCCCGTGGCCTGCCTGCACGGGCAGATCCGCAGATCCTCGCTTCGCGGAACGATACGAGCACGCAGGTATCCGTAACCGCCCACTGCAGCCCGCACCTGAAGCCGTCACGTGGTTTCCTCTCCCGACCCTGGCTCCCCCCAGCTCCCGGGCCGAACCATCTCCGATGATTCCACTTCCACCGGCGGTTCCGGCCCGTCCGGCGGCGCGGGTCAGGGCCGCGACAAACAGCGGCCGGCCTGTCGCGGCGGCCGCCACGAGCTGCTCCGGAGTCCAGACCATAATTGCATAAATATCCAGTATCCACCTTGACAAAACGGCGACCCTGGCTGCCTGCAGTGGCGAATCGTACGTGCCTTCCCGACTGCTGTTCGCTTCGGCCGTGTCAGATCTCGAGGACGACGACGCAGAGCGTGGCCGGTTGGAGACCGGAGACGGGAGGGTCTGGTGTCGGCCCGGGTGTGCGTGTGCGCTTGAGCTTGGAATTTGCTACTGCCTCGAAGGAAAAATGCTGGAGATGATGAGGATTTTTCTTCTAATACATTTGTGGACCCTAGAGCCGATGCCGAACTTTGGTCAGAAGCAAGCAAAGCAAAGGGGTGCGGTGAGGATCCCACCAGGGGATTAAGCTTACAGGGGATGCGTAGGTGCATAACATAGCACCTCCACTTTTGTACATGTTCTAGAATCTAGAGTCATCAAGGGGAGATGATGCATCATCTGCACGCTTCTACCAGATGGAATGAGTACTGACAATGAGACAATTATGTGCCCGCGGCCGACCTACTAATGTTGTGTGATGTCCTTGATCGGTCGGTCGAACGAAGTTGTCAGCACAGCCTCTTTTTGTTTGCTTGCTTGCTTCTTCTGAGAGCAGTACACCCCCTTTTCTGTTCTTCACGTTTTGGTATAGCCATTGCTCGCGAATTTGTGGTGGCCCAGCCATCGCAACAGTTTTGTAGCAGTACTCTGCCACATGACATTATGAAACGTTCCAGAAATGATGGCGCCCAAATGCAACCACCCCAACAGAAAAGTAACGCATAGCGCCACTCATGCGTATGCTAGATGTCAATCATTATTCGTTAAACTGAACTACTCGATACACTTTACAGATGAGAACACAGCTAATCTTTTTCTTTCAACAATATTTGCAAACTAATGACCTAGTTTTCAGGTGCAGTGCCCTTAATTTTCGATTGCTGACACGACTACTACAACAGCCATACTAAACATGCTTAGATTTGTTCATGCTGCCGTAAAATCTCCTAAGCATCTCATCGAACATTCGAACGGATGGATTAACATTTCATCGAGCAACGTCGTTCGAAGAATCTGAATCGCACAAATTTCGGCACATTTTTGCTAGATCCGAACGAATTTGGCCCTTGCGATTTGCGAAATGAACTCAAACAACGAACGAATGATTGGGGTCCAGAAAACCGATCAAAAAATTGCATAAGAAAAGCAAGAAAACGCCACCTATGACAGGTTATTCGTCCACGTGGCGAAGCTCTTATGTACACATCGGCTCGTCCCTAGATCTCCTACTAGTGAATTAATTAACCGGCCCGGCTGGCACTTGAGCTACAGGTCGCCCTGCTCCGCCTCCGCGACCAGCGCGGCGAGCACCTGCTGCGCGCCGGCCGCGTCCCGCTCGGCGACGAATGGGTGCTCCAGCAGCTCGGCCACGGACGCGCGCTGCCCGGCCTTCTTCTCCAGGCACCGCGCCACGAAGTCCCGGAACTCCTCCGACGCCGCGGCCGGCGGCTCCGGCGCCTCGCCGAAGCATATGGCGCACATGAGCGCGGCCCAGTCCGGGCGCTGGCCCTCGGGCAGGAGCGGGAAGTGGCCCAGGTACAGCTCCAGGATGGCTACCCCGAGGCTCCACACGTCGGCGGCGTAGGGATCGTAGTCGCCCGAGTACGCCTCCGGGTCGAACCGCTCCGGCGACATGTACGCCGCCGTGCCGACGTAGGACGCGCAGGGGTCGAGCCGCCGGCGCAGCACCTTGCCCGCGCCGAAGTCGGCGATCTTGACCTCGCCGCCGGCGCCCACGAGCAGGTTCGACGGCTTCAGGTCGCGGTGCACGACGCGGAGCGCGTGCAGCGCGGCGAGCCCGAGGAGCGCCTGCCGCGCGACGGCGGCGATGGGGTGCTCCGCCATCGGGCGGCCCAGCCGGCGGAGCAGGCCCGCGAGGGAGCCCCCGGGCATGAGCTCCAGCGCCAGCGCCGCGGGCGCCTCCCCCGCGGCGGCCGCCGACGCCGACGGGATCACCGCGTGGAGGCGCACGACGTGGGGCGCGTCCGCGGCGAGCTTGAGTATCTCGGCCTCGCGCGTCGCGGAGGGGTCCCCGTCCGCGAAGAGCTTGAGCGCGAACGGCTGCGCGGAGCGGCGGTGGCGCACCTTGTAGACGGTGCCGCCGTTGCCGTGCCCGAGGACGGAGATCCTCTCGTAGTCCGAGAGGCGGGCCTCGGAGGCGGAGGTGGACGGCGCAGTGGCGGCGGCGGGCTGCGGCTGCGGTGGCAGGCGCAGAGCGAAGTGGTCGAGCGGGAGGGTGAGGTGCGGCAGCTGGCGGCGCTGGCGGACGAGAGCCATGGGTTTGTTGCTTGGAAGGGGCGAGGACTGAGGAGTAGGAGCTCCCGAGAGAGATGGGTGAGGTGAAGAGGGGAGGCAAGCACGAGACGAGAGGGAGGCTGTATATATGGAGCAGGAGTGGAAGACGGGCGGGTGAGAGTGGAATGCGGTTGGAGCACCGGCGGGTGAGTTGTTTCGGTTGCATCTCCACCTCTCCTGCATGTGTGCCCATCATCTGCCGCGCCGTGCTGTGCGTCCCCTGCCCGCAATCTGCGTCATGTCACTTGCGCGCCAACCGTGCTATGCATGCTTAGTCATTTCTCCTACCCCACTTGAATATCTCATTTCGAAAATTCATAAAAAGCAGCATTTCGTAAGACATAGATTTCCCAGAACACTACTAGATGTTAGTAGAGTATAATAGAGTTGTTTTTTTTCAAATAAATTTGTAAGGGACATCCTTCCTTTTTGCAGAGCGAAGCAATTTACATGCCCCACCTCATGTAAAATGAATCCAGTACATTATTGAGACCAAATGGTTTCGAACGTGTTTTGTTTCTATTTCTTGAAAAAGATACATCACTGTAATTATCAAAGAAAATTGAGGCGCCGTGGCCTGGCTACCTGGTCCTTTCAAGGTAAATTAGCATAACCTAAGACAATTTAGAGTTCTGGACCAGGGAGGTCACATGTTCAGAAACGTTCGGAAGCAAATTTCCAGCTCGACCGATGTTTCTACTGAGGACGACAACATTTTCTCACGAAAATGCACACCTCCGGGTTTACAAAATCTATGCTCCAGCGGAGCAATTTAGGTACTTGTAGCACCGCACTGCATTCCCGGTTCGGTGTTTTGTCCTTGAGCTGAATTTGGAATTTCGCTCCCAAGTCGCGAAGCACGTGCCATATTGTCACGTCCCAGGAACTAACGACCTTGTTCCGTAATCATCACGCGAGCCAGGATTAGGCCGCTCCCGCGCCGGCCAGCCGCCGACGCCCTCCGTTTCTTTCCATCTTCCAGGCTCCGTCCCGTCCCGCCCGGTCCGGTCCATTCCAGGCGGCCGTCACGAGCCGGCCGGATCAGCGCTGCGCTGCCGTCTCCGCAGGTGAGCGTGGCGCCGAGGCGCCGGCGGTGAGCGCACCCGGGTAGCTCCGCCCATTAAAAAACAGGACGGGATCGCGGGGGAGGAAGAAAACGTGGGGAGGGAGGTGGAGCGAAGGCGTGCGGTGAAACTGGCAACGGTGGCAGGAAGACGGGAAGAACTTTCTAACGCCACGTTGGGTTGGGGAGCTTGGGATGGGGGGCGCGCTGGGGTCGCCGTCGGGGCCCGCGCGGGGGCGCCTAGTGGTGGCTCCGCGACGGCGACGGCGACGCGCGGGCGGGGCGGGTGAGTCACCGAGCGCGAGCGCGAGCGCGGCTTCGTCTGGATCTGGCGCGGCACGCACGCTTCCTCCCATTGGTGTCGCGTGGCGCTGTGCCGTCGCTCCCACCCAAACAGCGAAGCGTTCCGTGTCTTGTTTTTTTTGGCCCTCCTCCGGCTGCTTTGCTGCCACAGGGGCGCTGGGCAAGTGGGCTGTTTGTCCTGTACTTGAACCGGCAAGTTGCGAGCTGGAAATGGACGCGCCGATAGATTTTTGTTCGTCTGAGATCCGAATCGGAGGATGCAGGAATGCAGGTAAGACGAGCAGGGTTGTTACTTGTTAGTGGCAGTGAGGGTGATTTTTGGATTAGAATTCCCTTTCGTGCAGGGAAAATTCTGTAATTCAGTACATGGAAAGGCTCCTCGCTCTGTCATCTAGCACTTGCGATAAACCTTTCTGAACCCTTATTTTGGTCTCCCGGGTAGCTGAACTTTCATCAAATTGCAAAACGGGATTTAGCTCAGCATGCGTCGCGGAGACAGCGATGCCTGATCGATTTCAGAACTTTCTATCCTTTATGCAGCAGAGGCCTTCAAGGATCAGCTTTTCTATCAGACCTAAACGGCCAGGTGAGTCTTTCCCAAAGATCTTGTACCTACAACTTTCTCCCTAA
Organism: Panicum hallii; assembly: GCF_002211085.1. Taxonomy (NCBI): domain Eukaryota; kingdom Viridiplantae; phylum Streptophyta; class Magnoliopsida; order Poales; family Poaceae; genus Panicum; species Panicum hallii. The sequence continues at coordinate 67,768,058 of NC_038050.1, read as the reverse complement.
GCGTGTGTTCGTTTCCTACCCTCTAAATTTTAGACCCATCACATCAAACAGAATCTTGTCATTTAGAAGTATTAAATAAAGTCTAATTACAAAACTTTTTACACAGATGGATGCTAATTCGCGAGACAAATTTAATGAGCCTAATTAATCCATAATTTGCCACAATGATGCTACAGTAGTCATCCGCTAATCATGGACTAATATACCTCATTAGATTCGTCTCGTGAATTAGCCCTAGGGTTCTGCAATTAGTTTTGTAATTAAATTTTATTTAATACTTCTAAATGACAAGATTCTCTTTGATGTGACCCCTCTAAACTTTAGACCCCAGGAAACGAACACACCCTAAGTAATATAGAAAAAATGCTAATTTATAGTAGTTTATTCCCGCCTGGATTCTGAAGCATCATCCAGCGCGACCCTGCAAAGCAATCTTCTCCGTATATACGTTTCTTTTCTAAAAAAAACTGTCACTATCAGCTCCCCCTTCTTCCATCGCCAGCGGCAACCATAAACAAAAAAACCCATGACGCACGCCTCGTTCGTGATAAGATACACGTCCCCGTCCGTCCCGGTTTTATTTTGCGCGCGACCTGTCACGTCACTTGTCCCCGTCTCGCTCGGCGTTTTGCGCAGGAATTTTTAAAAAACTGACACCCTGCCAAGCGACCGGACCGGAAAACCCGAGCCGGAGGCCAGGTACCACTAGCACACTACTACACGTGACGGAATGGAACCGGCCCGCACGGGGACAGGCGAGGCGGGCGGAGCGCGGATCCTTCCCGCCCCCGCTCTTCTCAGCTTCTTCCGCAACCGCCAGTTCCTGCCGCCTTCCGCTCGGCCGGCGGCGGCCTCCCCCTCCGGCTTCCTCGTGCGGCGCCCACCTGCGCGCTACCTAGCCAGCCTAGCCGGCTGGTGCTTCAATTCGGTGCACACAGGTGCCAGTGGTCACTGCTGTGTTGGTTCGGTAGGTGCACGTCAGATGGCACTAGCAACACCAAAAATGTTTGCATCGTGCCGTCTGAGTTAATGCGCGGTGCATAGCAAACCTTTTTGCAATGCGAAAATTTCACTTGCATGTTTCGAACATGGTGCTAGCAGCTAGCATGTGCTGACCATTGGTACTAGCTTTCTCAGCTCAGGCAAACAAATTGGGGTGTTGGCCGATGTAACGTCATTAACATTGTGACATTAGATTTGGTGAATATTATTAATTTTGGAGGTTACTTGAACTAGCAGCCGCCGAGGCCTGTAAAGGGGATCCCAATCCAACCATATAAAATGGGTGTTTTTGGTTGTTTATGGGGTTAGGTATACGATTACCAAATTCACGAACTAATAATTAAACAACGTACGAAATGGAGTCTGAATTTGTCAGATTGCGGCGTTTGTACTCGAAGAATCTCGCCCGTTTCGCTGGACGCGGTCCGCCGCCAAGACATGGAGGACGAGGAAGTCCTGTGCGCACGAAGCTCTCTACGAATCTAGCTACATTCTTCTGTTATCTGCGGTTCCTTGTTTAATCATAACCATTTTTAAGTCCTCCCTAATCATCTTTAAAAAATAGTAGCTCGTATACCTGTAAGTCCTTAACCCATTTGTGCCCCGTTTGCCTTTCTCGCCGCTCCAAAACAGAACAATCGATTTCTTGCGGTTACACGCAGCACTAATTATTCGTACTACCTCATGAGAACTCAGATGTCATGCAATGATGTGAACAGTGACACGCCGCCACTAGTATTTATGGGAGCAACTTTATCGCTGCTACGGGTGACAGGGAAATTGAGGCGATCGTGGCAAGAGAGAGCGATTTCCCTTTTTCCTTTGGATCATATATCAAAAAAATTAAATTGCAAGCGCTCCATCTACAGATGATGCTGCCACAGCGGTGGTTGGCTAGCTTAATTACGTGTCATATTCGTCGTGTTGCTACTGAAAAGATCAGAGGCTGCCGACTACACTGTTGCGGTTTTAACTTTGGATGTAGACGGCCAGCTGGTTATCAAGCACTAGTGGAATGCGGAATGCCCAATGCTTGCACACGGGAGCTCAGGCTGAGCAGTGCGCTGCTACAGTGTGTGTGTGCAGTGCACACACATCTAGTGCAGTGAAGTGCCGTAGAAGTCGTGGCAGAGCCACTCATCCATCCGCTATCTGCTTTCACCACTTTTTCCCCCAACGTGGCGACAACCAACCCTAACTTACTCGGCACGAGAAGGCAGACTGCTTCAGTGCTTCCCCCAAACCGCAAGTGGGGCGAGAGGGGAGATGCACGCTAACGCCTCTGGTCCTTTTTGAGTTTGAGCACCCCAGCTATCCGGGGTATATGCATGAACGCACAGCTGATGGAATGGAATGATGGCAGAAAATGGCACGCCTCCGGCCCTCCCTTTCGTTTTCCTCATTTAAGGCGTGCAGGTGCAAGATAGGAGCTCCCTCGACCCCTACCAGGCTTACCCTATACCTAGCCTTAAAAGGTAGAGCCGCAGCTGGGTCCCCCGTCAGCAGCCCCCACACGTGAAAGTGAAACCGATCGCTTCCTTCCAAAGCCGGACTGATTCGTGATAGGTCAGCGACCCGGAGCCGGAAAGCTTGCCGCTGCTGCTAGTACCACTCGATGAATTGAGGAAAGATGGTTAGATAAGAGCCGGACTGATTCGGGATACGGTGTGGATCCGAGTGTGCAGGCTTGTGTTGCTATCCGAACGTGCAGCAGCTGCAGTTAGCTGAAACTTTATGAGTTGAAATCTCCAGTCTGCCAGACAAGCTGACAGATCTGAGGACAGGCGTTTTGTTCACCCCAGAAACCGGATACGGGAGCATCTTCCAGGATCACAAGATCACGCCCCGATCCGCACGCAGGCAACAAGTTTTCAGTCTTACATCAGGTATCAACAAGACCCTTTTCTAAAGCAAAAATTATCAACAAGACACTGTTTAGAAAATTGCATCAGCCGGTGAGTACAACAGAGCAGCCTTACTTGTCCATAAAACAGCGAAGAAATGATGTAAAGATATACAGCGCAATACGGCAGTTCAGTAGTCCCTAAAGGCCGACAGCTAAATACCTCCTAGCCAGAGTCTCGTAATCACAGGCTACCTTATGCTGCCTTGCCTTTTATCTTATCTACCATACAGGGCAAACTAATGGCATGTACAGAATGATCTGTCAATGCTAAGATTCACGTATGGCCTAGACATTCCCATACCTGATCGGTTGTACTGTGTTATATGTAACTGGGAGTCAGCAAACATGTGGATCAATGTCATCATTTTGGAGTTATGGTTATAGCGAAGCGTAGTTGATCAGCCAATCTAGGCTCTGCATGAAAGAACATTGAACAGGTAGTGAAAATTAGGTGTCGTAGCGTGACAAAAGTCGATATTTGCCTATAGCTGCAAACTGTAATGAACATGGTTCATGAAGCCCGGTATTTTTTATATATAAAAAAAGAGGAGAAATGCACCATTAGGCATTCAGGCAGATCGTCATCCTGCGTCCTCATGTGAGTCTGCATAAATGTAAAGAGCTACTCGTTAGGCATTTCCAGTCTAGCTAGAATCAGAACATGTAAATTTGGAGTCGGTATGTGTTTAGAAGCTAACTGAAGAGAGGTTCTGAAAGTTACAGTTCATCCTTGACTTATGTTACTGAGTTCTAAACAATTACAAGTGTACCAGCAATTTATAGCTAGAAATGGAGGAATTGGGTGTTCACCTCCATGACTAAATGGCATGAGGACTCATTGTCTGTGGCAAGGCAAGCAAGGGCTACCATAGCGGCTGCCACAGTTGAGGGCCAGAAGGAGAGCTGCTTATGGTTCAGAAGTGAGAGCAAGGACAGGTATTTTGCCAGCTCTGCTACCCTGTCATCTGCTTTTGCAGCCTTCAGATAGAACCTGCAAATTTCGAACAGAATGGTGTTAGCCTCTCCTTTTTGTTCAGCTGATATAGACAAGAAAGCAGGAAATTCGTGGTACCAGAGGAAATGGTCAGTCGTTGTGACAAAACACTTAAAGTTGAGGACCTCCTGAACCAACCACTCCATGGCAACAACATCACTCCGGCTGTAAATATTCATACCAACTTTAAATGTCTTCTGAAGGACGCTGAAAATAATCAAGCAACCACATTACTGTTGCACATCAATCTTAACAGATAAATAATCGAAAACAGGTTATGATCAGGAGACAAACTCATAGGATACATTTCAGGGCAATTTCAGCTAAAGAGATGCCTGAGCGTTGTCTTACAAATGCAAAATGCAGGAATGCAAGCCATATATCAAAAGATATTATCAAATAAACTAAAAAATGCCAACTAGTATGCTCAATTCTTTTACTATCAGGAAACTAAGGAACTTCTGAAATGCTCACCTTGTGAACATTTCTAAATGCAAGCTACAGAGTGCTAGTATCAAAATGGACAAATAAAAGATGAAAGTGACATGAAAACCATTGTCACACGCTAATATGATTCAGATTCATAACATGATTAAACAGTGAAATAGTTTAACTGAATCGAACCCAAGCCATATTTCTGCGAGGTAGTGATGCAACTGGTAAAAGAGACACAGTTATGACCTTGCAGCATTTATTCGAAATCTGAGGGAATGTCCAGCACCAATGCATGGTTAAAGGAGGAGCTAATTTGGAGTGCTAAGTCAATTAATTATGCACCAGTTGCTTCTGAATGTTAATGGTGTAGTTAATTATGCATCAGTTGCTGCTGAATGTCAATGATGTATATATCAAACTAGGCAATCTGACAATACAGGATCACCAACTTTGGTCAGTAGTTATTATACCGAAATAGAGCATGGAAGGGAGTTAGCTGTCTACTTAGGATTCACCAAATATGCAGAATAGCATAGCTTAAAACCAGACATAAAAATTAAAATATGTAATACAAGGGAGAACATTACCAATTGTACGGCTGGTTCTCTTCTATGCGGGTGGCCAGGGTGATGCAGGCAATACCCAGCAACTGCAGATTTCTCAGACCCTTCATGTATCCTTGTGTCAAGAAGCGGTCCATCAGTCCAATGCCCATGAACACGGTCACTGGCTGCAACTTCATGAGATGCGAATGCTGCCATTACAAGGGAAAGAGTCATTCTTCACAACTGAACTTCAATTTTGGAACAAACTAAGAAATGAAGGAGCATGAAATGTTCATGTCATGTTTTTGAGTAGTGACACAGTAGTAGAGTGCATGGAAAACATCTGTAATGATTAATTTCAAGAAACCTTCAGATGGGAAATGGTGATGGCAATGTTTTCAGGAGTTCTCCGAATCTCAAACAAATACCAAATGCATAAAAAATGTTCAAATTTGTGGGGACGCATATGCAATAAAGGGCATATTCAGAGTTACAGATAGACAATTGCATTTAGAGAGCGTAGGTTCAGCTATCCTAATTGCTACAATATGTAATCCCAGACATGGAAGCAATATGCCAATGAAATGGCGTTCCAGATGCCAAATGGGAACTGCAGAGAATTTTTTTGTGCAACTCAACCAGTTGTTTCTCTCTTCCTCTTCAAACAGCCCATGTTAGACATAGCTGATCTCTGGGACCAGGACGATTTGGTTGCAAAAATGAGTGATCAACTGCGTCAGTACAATCATGACTACTCACTGATAAAAAGCTACAAGGACACCACTGAACCCTGATATCTCAATAGTGTCGCCATTTTCAAATCCACTCATCAACTAGTGCTAAACTAACAAACTTTTAGATAGTAGATAATTTCGCCAGCACAAAATACGAAAGGGAACCAGATGTGCTGCCTCAGCACAATAATCATTAATTAAAAAAACGTTCACACCAGAGAACAGCTCCTTACGCAATTATGCAGTTACGGTGCTTGCTGAACACTGGAAACAAATTCTAGACCATTGAGTCTGACAACAAACCAATTAACCAACAGAGGATCTAGAGTCGTATGCCACCAATACAATGCAGTCATAAGCCTGTATAGCTCCTACCAGTGCAACAAATCTGGTCACATCCGATGCTTAACCTGAGGTGTACTGTTGATCGCACCGTACGCGCACAGCAGAGTGTAGTATACACTGACCTCGATGATCCAGTTCACCATGACGACACGTTGCTCCACGACCAGAAGGCCGTCGCTGCCGGGCATGGAGCCGTACACCTCAGTGTAGTCGCGCGCAACCGCCTCGCGCCGCTCGCGCCGCCGGAACCGCTCGTAGCTCTCCTCATCGTCCAAGTCCTCAAACCGCCTCCCCTGACACAAGCATTCCCATCACAATTCACAACAATTACCAACTTAACAGATCGATTACAGCACTGAACAATGCAGTCAAATCCAATTCCCAACAAATTTTGACAGAAATCGCGTGGAAACCCGCTCACCGTCAGGAGATCGAGAGCGGCATTGTTGACGGCGCGCGCTTCGGGGTGCACACAGGGGACGAACTGCTTGGCGAAGTCGAGGAAGAGGGAGAAGGTCGCGGAGGGCGCGGCGTCGCCGCCGTCGTCTTCGGTCAAGGGGAAGCTGATCAGGGGGCTGAGGGAGTACTCGGCGCAGCGGCAAGGTCCGCTGAGCACCTCCTCATCCTCCTCGGGCTCCGACGGGGTCAGCTCCTCGAACGCCGAGGAGTACTCTGTCGCCTCGGCGGTGTCGGCGAGCTGCTCCGGGCAGGCGAGGTCGGACTCGAGCACGGAGTCCAGGCACGACGACTCGGAGGCCTCGACCTCGGCGGGGCACGCCCTCGCGCCGCCGATCACCTCCGAGCACTCCGAGCCGGCCGGCCGCGCCTCGTCCGCATCCTGGTGCCGAGGCCTCTTCTCCGGGCGCTGGTACTCGGCGAGGGAGGTGGAGGAGGCGGAGATCACCTCGCTGTAGAAGCAGGAGGACGCCGAGGTGGACGACTCGGTGGGCCACTTCCCCGCCGCCGCCGCAGTCGCGGCCTGATCGAGGAGCAGCGGAGCCGCCCCTCTCCGCCGGCGGAAGGGGTTGGAGCGGGGCCTCGTGGGCACCGGCACGAGCAGGGTGAGAGGCATTGTGTGATCCGTGTGTGCGCGTGCCCCCGGGGTTGTGCGTGTGTTGTGCTACTTGCTACGGCTAGATGTTGCCGTGTTTGCCTTGATTATATAGCTCCGACCTGCCGCTGCCTGTGTGGAGACCACTGAGACTTGGGGAAGGGGAAGGGGAGATCAACGATGAACGCCCAGCCCGAAAAGCAATTCGAATTTAAATCCTGAACGGTGATGGACGGGTGTGCTTCACTGGTCCCACCTGCAGCCAGAGTAGATTGACAGCGTGCCGGCGACTTGCGATTGCCAGAACAACGGCCGTGTCAGCCTCCGTTGGGAATGTCCGGGGCTGTTGCAGACTGAGCAAACGCCAGTTGTCTCGGACTGTCACTGTCATGCCGTGATTTACTTTGCTGCGATGTGTGATCTGCTGCTTGATTCGGGGTGGCAAGAGGTACGCGACTTTTCTCTCAGCTGCTGTCGAAGTTCTCCTGAACTCCATTTTCAGAGTTCAATGGCTCACTGCGGTCCCAGCAGCAAATCCCAGCAACTAGTCAGATTTCGGTTGCAAATCAGAATGGTCCCTGATTCCTGAACTTGAAGAATGCTAGTGTCTGCAGTCTGCATTAGGGTTATGTGAAAACAATCTCACTCGACCGCTGCCTCCAGCGCCCACCCACCTGCAAATGCAATGTCAGATTTGACCGCGGTTTTGTTTGCTTGTCCTTCTTAGTTGGATTTCTTTCACACCGACAAGAGCAGAATGTCAGATTTGACGGACACCAAAATTTTCAACTAAATGTTCCTAAAAAGCAATGTGGGCAAACCTTGTTTGCAGGTGCAGGTTGAATACAAACAAATTGGAAGAAAATGAGAAAGTAAATTCTCTTTTCAGTTCCTTCAGATGAGGGGACAACAAAAACTGAGAGTAACTCGAAAACGTTACAGCATGTCAGAGTAGGTGCTTATGGGCACGTATCATGTAAAATGACTTCAGCACCGTTGTACATAACTTCCTAGGATTACAGCACATGAAACATATCTAAAATGTTCGACTGACAGGCACGGCACTTGTCCAAGCATGTCATCAGCCTGGGAGACAAGGTGATGTACCTGAGAAGTGATCAAAATGGTAGTTTACATGACGCCAAGTGTCTTCTGGATCTGCATCATGTTCTTCAGCAAATTTATACAAAAGAAGCAAGTAGTTCAGTGGCACTTCGGTTGAATTCTGTTCCATGCTTTATTCAACAACAGTAAACTTTTGACTGCACTAAGCCATTTGGCTAAATCAGTTCTCAGGCAAATTCCCAACAAAGCGGTGAAGCACTATTCTTGGCACACCCCATGACTAACCACGACGTGCTTCATGCACGAGGGTTGTGCAGAATCGCGCATTGCTTAAAATGACAACCCTCCAGGGCACTGTTTCAATCCTAATAAATGAGATGCTAGCTCCTCATCACCATATTGCTTCAGTAACTCCACTAAACGTTCAGCACAAGATGCTTCTATGTGGATCTCTCTCTCGACAACCTTCCTCCCCAATGCTGATGCCTCATGGAGATGCCCTTCCTCACACAGACCAAGCAACAGAGTTCCATACACATTGGAGTCACACAGCACACCGTTCTCCTCCATCATTCCCAACCAGTGGTAAGCATCCAACGACCTCTTCCTTACACAGAGCTCCCTCACCATCGAACTGCCAGCAAGCGGGGACAACTGCACCCCTTTCTTCATCATCCTCTGCGCCAATCCTTCAGCTTCAGCTGTCATGCCAACCCTCCACAAGCAAATAAGTAGAACATTGTAGCACTGCTCACTCGACATGCCCCGATCACCAACCACACGCTCGACCACATTATATGTATCGGCCACCCTCTGCTCCGTGCAGACACCTTCGAGGAGTGTCTGCACAAAAACCCGGTTTGGCGTCACCCCTCTACCTGCCATCCTATCCAGCACGCCAAGCGCCTCTGCCACCCTCCCCTTCCCAAAGAGGCATTTCACCAAACATGTATAGGTCACCACGTTGGGTGCACAATTTGCACCCAACCCACTGCCCTCCATCTCCTCGATCAACCTCACCGCACCATCCAAGTTCCCGAAATTGTACATACCATCGAGCATCGCGGTGTAAACCACAGCATTGGGCACGCACCCGAACTCCGGCATTTTGTCGATCAGCCGGTGGGCGCTCTCGAAATTCCCAGCGGACGCCAGCTTATGCACCGCGGTCACGATCACGGGCACGGTCGGAGAGGCGCCGGACCCGGACATGATCTCAAGCACGGCGGAGACATCAGCGGCAGAGCCCGCCGCGCGGAGGGCGTGGTGGAAGCAGGCGGCGTCGGGGACGAGGCCGAAGGACCGCATGTGGCGCAGGACGGCGAGGGAGGCGGGGAAGAGACCGGCGTGAGTCGAGAGGTTGAGTAGGAGGGCGTAGTGTTGGAGTGGAAGGGGCTGTGGGGAGGAGGAGAGGAGGAGCGGTACAGATGAGGAGAGGTCGGGGAGAGAGGTGGCGAGTGAGGAGAGAGCATGCGGGGAGGGTTGAGGCGTGGAGGCGGTCAGGCGCCATAGGAGGAAGCGAAGGGAGAGAAGCGGGGAGGGGAGCCGCGAGAGGAGGCGGGGCAGTGTGCGGAGAGGGAAGGCGTCGGAGGGGGACGGGAAGGCGCTGGAGAGCGCGTGCGGGAGCGGAGTGGAGGACGGCGGCGGCGGGTTGAGGACGTCAAGCAGTGCAGCGAGTTTGGGGTGCTCCCGGTGGGGCGGGCGGGTGGAGAGGCGGCGGCGGAGGAGGAGCGGCGACGCGCATGGTGGCATTTGGCGGTGGTTTCGGACGGAGATGGCGGAGAATGGGGGAGCGCCTCATCCGCGTCTGTGTAGGCTGGCTGCCTAGATCGAGAAGAGGCCCAAAGGGAAATACATCATCCATCATCGACGTCGGAGGTCCCACCACACAGCCACACTCCCACTACAGCCCATGCGCGCGTGAATCAGACCCACGTAGGACCATTGGTCGGGTGATATCAGCCCAGCAGTGTGGCGGGTTTCCAAAAAAAAAAAACAGTGGGGGAGGTCTCATATTGTTTCTTTCTTTCTTATTACCATTTTCCCTTTATAATATTTGTTCATTATTTTTACGGGATCCCGTACCTTCCAACATTGAAAGGTCTAATTCATTTTCTAAATTTTTAGATTTTAGACGTTGGTTGTACTGCGCAGGTCACAAAAGCTTCCATAGCGGATCTAGAATTTTAATTTAGGGTACGCCGAGCACACTCCAAGATACAATTCAATAGGAAACTATAGGATTTACCGACAATTTTTCTATACACAATACAAAACAACTAAAAATATTATCATATATTTAGAAGGTCTCGCAATATTTTAAAATTGCTCAATTAAGTCTGAAACAAGCATAAATTACAATATGAATAGTTTGAACATATTAAGTCTAAAATATGTATAAAAGAACCTTACACATCTTGGATTTGCGCCATGGAGTCAGTTAGTCAGGCTCAGGCTCTGTATAATCGACATGTGCACGTGCAACTGTGCATCCATCCATCATAATTCACAAATCGATCATATGATAATAATTAATATCTCGACCACACACGATCCTTAGCTAGCTAGCTGGTGAGGACCACCCTCTTCCCCCCCTCCTCCTCCCCTCATCCCCCGCACCCAACCATGCTTCCCCACCTCCTCTGTCGTCCCTTCTAGCTCGAGTGCCACTAGATCCGCCACCACTGTCACTGTTTCGCCTCCCTCTCCCCGCCACCGGCCCTACCCAACTAGCCTCTTCCACCACCTGACCGCCAGCGCCATCACCACCGGTCTAACTGCCCTCAACTCACCGCCGCCGTCGACCATGAAATCTCCCAAACCTAGAAATCCCAAAACCTTAACCGGAACCCCTCCTTCACCTCCGCCCGTCCACCGCTATTAGCTGCTGCTCCACCCACCTCCCACCGGAGTTAGAAGAGGTCGCCGTAGGAGGTGCAGCGCCGCCCATCGTTGGAGCCTCCATGTTTTTTTACTTCTTCCTTCCTTTCCTTTGTTACCCCCCCCCCCCCCCCCAAACACACACACACATCTTTCCTTTTCTAGCAGCAATGTTTCTTACATGTGCAGAAATTCCCAAATTTAGGGCTTAAATGGAGAGGCCTCTCAGTTACAGCACTTCGTTTTCTTTTCCTTCCACCCGATGATGCAGGCAACCAATCTTCCATTTTGTTTGCCCCCTTTGCTCGACACACAAGCACCTTGAGGTGCTTGACTCAACAAACCAAATTCCTGAAACGGTCATCATAGCTAGGTACTACACGCCTTCTTTTAGGAATCAATCATCAGATGTTTGTTTAGCCCACATTTTACTCGAACTTAATCCGGTAGTGTGTGTGTGTGGGGGGGGGGGGGGGGTCAGTGGTGGTGTCTGTTGTGTGTGTGTGTGTGTGTGTTGTGTTGTGTGTGTGGTTTTGTCAAACACCCGGTTTTTGCTGACGTCTACCATGCACGACCGTCACCCCTGCGATGCGAGCACTGCGAACACGAGACGGGAGCACCAACGCCTGCTCGAGATCTATCGGCACTCGCGGGCACAACTGCAGTGTGGCACGCTCCACCTTACAGCTTTGTGTGCCTGTTACGTGTGTGGTAAAAGTGTAACGGCTCCGGGATTCCGTCCACAAAATACGGTGCGGCCCGGGGGAGAGGTGCGTGTTCTGCCTCGACTGCTACGAGGTGACATGCCCGCATTGCAGCCACGACAAGCCCGGCCGTCGCCTCCTCAAGGTCCGGCGCTATGTCTACCGCTCCGCCGTCCTCGTCAGCGACATGCAGACCCTGGGCGTTGACGTGTCAAATGTAAAGGTATACATATGAATGTTATCCAAATTCATTTTAAACTTTTTCCATCACGACTTATTTATAAATTAGCTGGTCAACACAGCACATCTAGACACCATACCTAGCTAGCTAGCGACACCACATACTACGTGTGCGTATCATAGGATCGTGGAATAAGGACGACATGATGATCAAGTTTAAAGATGTTTAGCTCTTATTATTGGATTACTCGATGTATGGGGTTTTCCAATTTACTTTCGTGCTTGCAGCATTACACCATTAATGCACGAAAGGTGCTGCATCTGAGGCCCATGAAGAGGTCCAAGCTCTTTAGGCCTCCAGCGGGGACACCTCGCTGCAAGACTTGCCAGTGCTTTCTCCAAGGTGACAAGAGAAAAGGCTACGACTAATGCTCATTTGTTTGCCAGGTTCGCTAGCTCCTCTTGCCTATGACTGTATGCCATCGTCGACATCGTCATATATAGACTTATTAGACTTTTTTTTTCAAGCTATGACTCCAGATGTTTTAAGCATGCTGCTTGTCACATCGTAGCTCACATTAAAGGAATCATAAGCAGATGATGTTTAGTTTTCACCTTCTCGTTTGAAAAACAAGCAAGGTGTGTTCAAGGATTCTAAAATGTCATTCCTTACCAGGGGGAGCAAGATGTGTCGCCTGATGATTTCTCGGGATCCGAAGCTGAGGATCGCCTGAAGAGCCTTCAAAACAACACGATGGAATCACCACCAGTGGCTGAGGATGAACACGAGCCGGGACCCATCGTCGACAACCCCCCGGAGCCATCTGAAGTACCACCGGTGGCTGAGCATATGGAAACGAGCCGGGACCCATCGTCAACAATCCCCCGGAGCCATCTTACGCACCGCCGGCGGCAAACCCGGGGCGCGCGGAGAGCAGCTCGTTTCGTAGGCGGCTGTGCAAGCAGGTGGTGTCGAATAGGGCACCATTCATGAGCTCAAGCCGACCTAGCGGTGATGGCTAGGTTTGATATCATCCAAATCCAGATTGGCTTTGCTCGCTTTGATTTGCTGTCGTTCTCTTTGAAACTTGTAGTGTGTGTGGAACATGTATGTGTCTGTTTAAGGTGAACCAATGTTGCTGTGATTTCCGTGTTGTGGTACCGGGTTGGCACAGTTAAAGACTGTTATTTGATTATGGTTTATTACATAACTTCTTTTTCTATACTCGTGTCTGATGGATGCATTTGAACAATCTATGACTGCTTTAGTCAGTTTGATTTATGCATGTGACGTTAGCTGCTCAATGTTCTTTCTTCCTCTTAAATTACAGGGTTGCAAAAAATGAAATAAAAGATCTATTTGCACTGGTTTTATTTTTTTTCCTAGTACTGTACTGGTTCACTCAGTTGGCAGGTGAAATACACACAGAGCATTCAACATTAGACCATTCAAATATCAAAAACACAGGCTCTAAAACATATAGCTTGCGCTGCCAGCTAGTAAACCCCAAAATATAAATTCCAGATGATGTTATCCTTGATTGACATATATAAGCAGCTATGCAAGGGGAATAACAAAGAACAAAGAAACTAATCGACTGACTTCGATTTCCATACATACCACTATGAGTGTGAACCAACTCGCAGTTGGAGTCTTGGACTACAGCTTTATCAAGGCAAAAAGAGGTCAACAACAAGGGATGAAGGGGATATCATTTCTAAAAGGCTTAGGGGGTTTTCTAGTAAAGAATTTTAGATTGATTTTGGACAGGATACGTGTAATGGTATCCTATATATATATATTACAAGTTGAGACAAAGAAAAAAATATTGGTCATGGAATACACCTATCTTTTCTTTGATGTAGTAAGAAGCATAGTCCTACTCCTGGCAACTAAAAGCACTGCTAACTTAACCAACTCCTCTTTTACCATAAAGAGAACTGAGGCGGCAAAGACACTTTGCACAACCTTTGTACCCATTCCTTTATAAAACCCATGAAATCCTTCGTAACGGACCATCTTTATTATCGCATCTATTGTACCTGGTGATCGAACATAGTCAGTGTAATGTTAACAACAACATGATTATATATACATGACATAAGATAAGTACGATATCACATATATTATCAAAGCGCAATAGTTCAGAAAATATCAACTATATAGTTCTCAAATAAAGCATATAAACAGTTTGTTCTAGACGAAACTGTAACACCCCATCCTCCAAAGCCGCATAGCCCAGCCCTTCCGAGGGTCGAGCCCGCATACGCATAGCATCCTGCTTACACTTTCATCCTAGCTTCGTGTAAAAGGGTCAACCTGAAGATGCTATGGCTGGAGGACAAAGGCTTATAAGTTGGTTCCACCTTTGCTCAACTAGCAAGGTGGTCACATACACCCCCTCTCAAAGGACCCGACGTCCTCGTCGATCCAACTCTATGGCCATACGTCCAGTGTTGGCGCCATATGCCATGCCGTGTGTCCCATCTGGACCCACACGCGCCATGCGTCATATGCTCGCACACTGACCCGTATCCAGGAACGTCCCCTCTTAGCGCACGATCGCACGTCCAGTGCCGGCGCCATATGCCATGCCGTGTGTCCCACCCAGGACTACACGCGCCATGCGCTATATGCCCGCACACTGATCCGTACGCACAACCGCGAGGATCGACTCTGATACCATTTGTCACACCCATCCTCCAAAGCCGCACAGCCCTGCCCTTCCAAGGGGCGAGCCCGCATACACATAGCACCCTGCTTACACTTTCGTTCTCGCTTCGTGTAAAAGGGTCAACCCGAAGGTGCCATGGCTGGAGGATAAAGGTTTATAAGTTGGCTCCACCCTTGCTCAACTAGCAAAGTGGTAAACATGTGCATGCAGCACTTATGAGCCACTACTGGGCCACATCCAAATTAGGCCGGGTGTCACAGAAACTATATCAACAACTTGCAATTAGTTTGGTTGAGCAGTGGAGAAAGATACCTGTGTATATGGACATCACATTCCTGCCAATTTCTTGTTTTGCTTGCAACCTAGACTGCAGTAATTAAGATATAATGAGCAAACAAGAAGCCTCCATCCCCAAGTACCAGTCCGTTCAAGTGAAAAGCTTCGTTACATAATGTGTAATCCCATGTAATTGGAATTCAGGCAATGGTCAAAATTATTAGCTGAGTCTCCAAAAGAAATGTACCTTCACAACTAGCAATGGATAAGTGACAACAGTAGCTCCCAGTTTTGCTATTGCACCCAACAAGAATACCTGCTCAAGGAGGAACTGCTGAGAAAGACAGCGTAAAATATGTATGAAAATTACCATGAGCTTGCGCATTCATACTGTTATGTTTAATCTGGAGTACTAACAAAGGACATGTAAGATCTAGATAGCGCAACAGGGTAGAGAAGTCATGAAGTTGAATTCTTCTTTCTTGAGTTCGTAGAAGTGCACAATATAAAGATATGACATTTGCTGCTGGTCCTCTTACAAATACGTAGTTATTAATGACAAAGGGTACATCCACACTTATTAGTTTAACTTGACAATCATATCCATTTCCAGTCAAAAACTAAATGGAACGAAATCAAAGACGACAACAGAAATTGCTGCGAACCTGTATTGCTTGTTGCAAGTAATTGTGTCTGATAAAAAAAAGAATTTAAGGCCATAATTAAGATCTGCGCTACTCAGTAAATGCATCACGCTCACCAGTCACCATCAATGCAGCAATTTAATCTCAATGGTTTCTGTTAGCTGGCCACTGGCGCCACATCTGAACACATACCGTATTTACATAGCAATCCTATGGTACTAACCCAGGCATTTCACGTAAAAGCAGAATCTTCCACAAATGAATCATGTGGATCATTATTCAGAAGATACAGCAGAGATGTTCTGGATAACAAACTAATTGTACCATGTATACAAATTTGCCCATAATTACGCCTAATTCTCTTGTTTAAATATTCATATTTTTTTAAAAAACCCACCAATATAGCATATCATATGCAATGACTGTGTTACAATCCCATTAAAAAGCGCTACACAGTTGCAGACAATTGGTCTGATTCTGACCTCTGAAGGTAATAACGGCCCTTTTATGTGAAAATATGTAGTGTAACATTATACCATCATCCAAAAATAAGTTTCTAGGAGTGGGGTAAGCAATTAAGGCGACCAGAGAGTCCAAACAATCACAGTTTCACAAGGCAGGCTCCTGCATCATTTCATAAGACAAGAACATGACCTGAATCTGGAATTTATACCTCCATAGCAGTGAGGTTCCTTTTAGGTAGCTGCTTTCCAGAACCCTTTGATTGGAGACACTTTGCCAATGTTTCATATATCATAAACTGAATCGATGGGTTACATACCTGAAATTTGACATGTTTCAGTAGCTGTGGACTTGCATATGTAACCAATAAACTTTGTGTGTGATATTTCAAAAAACAAAAACAAAAACCAACCATGATTAACGTTGGAACAAGTCCTTTCCAAAATCCTCTTATGCCAGACTCATGATAAACCTCCTGGATCTGTCTAAGATCGATAGAAAATAGTAAATAAATGTCTCGTAACTTTATTTGTATGTAAAAGCAAATTAGAAGAAGGCAGGACTTCAGACTCCAGTTACAGTAACTCCTCAATCTATTCAGATGCAAACTTGATGAAATCTATAATATTGTAGGGTACTGAACTAATGTTACCAATAGGAAAATAAACTCTTTTATTCTCTATATCCTAATTAATAGGCCAACCTATTTAAAATTCCTGAACTCAAAAATTGAGCCATTTGAAGTTTATGGAAAACAACTGACACACTGGCATGTTGCATACTTTTAGATTCTTCTTTTTTAAAAAGATCTATACCATTCACCAACTGCCCTCTTCATGTCTCTACTGAATAGTTTCAATACCAAAATTCAACACAAAGGCTTAGAATGAAAGATTGGCAACTTGAGGAATGAGAACTAACCGCTTGAAGTGTACCGTATGGATGAGGTTTTTCAGACTCCAGTTTAACCAACCTATCCTTCAGAATCGAAACCTCCAATGAATGGGCCCTAGATATTTCTTTCAGTAAAAGGTCCTTCTTAGACTCCAAGATCTTCCTTTCTGCTTGTGTATGTGTCTGAAAGAAGGCCAATGTTAATTACTGGTTTGATGCACCTTTTATTCTCAGTAGTATAGAAGCATATTCCAGTTTAGTTTAGCCATTGAATTTTCTGCGTAGTCTTGGTAAAAGCAAGCCACATGGAATTCAACTATATAAACAAGCAACATTTGTTTGTCACATAACTACCTTTGCATCTTACTGCAAGAATCTGGATGTTGTGTCATGGCAAATGTACCAGTTATAGTTCATAGGCAAATAAAAAAAAAACTAAGTATGGAAATACTTTTGGGAGGTATAAACAAAAGGAACAACCATCTAGGTCATAACTCATAAGAGCTTTCCTGCCCCCCAAAAATAATTTTGACCAGGGCAAAGCTATGAGGAAGTGGAGGTGACACATGTATAGTTTTGAAGGGACACCATTAGCTTGAGCTGTTTAACATGGTCAAAATAAGCCATTTACTGCTAGCCAATTTCTCTAGAGTGGTGCCAATGCACCATCATGGATGAACGTGACATCACCCCTTATTGTGACTCAGTGAGGATCTTATTCAGTGCAGTAGTTGGAGGTTAGGAGCTTTATAATTAAATGAGATTGTAGCATATTTTTGGCAATAAATGTCCTGCATAAATACTATGCATATATTCCCATAGCTGCTCATGGAGAAGACCATTTCGGTCCCTAATTTTCATCACCCATACAAATTCCTATTATGGAATTAATTGGAGGTAATGGAATATTAGCTCTTTGCCTGATTGCTCATACAACTTCATCATCTCTAAATAGCATATAGGCTCATCACGAAGGATATGGGGGCAACATAATGTACACTTACACAACACTGTGTCAGTATAACAGAGTAGGATGTAACCATCGCACTAATGTAAGCATTCCCTGACAATATCAATGCTGGTAATCTTAAGATAGTAGAACTCACTAAACCTGTTCATACTCTTACTTAGTGAACTTTACCGGTTCTGTGTTCTTCTTGAAGAAAAAGAGGAATTGTAAGTAACCTAGTTAAGTTTACCTGCATACGTGTCACAAGAACCCATATTGGATTGGTAAGAAGAACATTGATTGACCTGAAACAAAGGAAAGCGACCATGAGAATACCAAAAGATCATTAACTCAGAAAATTAGAAGTAAATAGTACAAACTATGGAAACTATACTTTTTGGTACCTATTTCACAAAATCACACAAACTATGCACATTGGTCATAAAGTACACATATTAACCCCAAACTCCATTAGTTTGGACGTCCAGTGACATTACAGGTCCACACATAAGAAGATTGACCAGCTCATTGATCTGTTTTAATTTGTTCCAACATTTCAATAAAACAAGTGATTGCAGTGGGAGTAGACGGCTTACCCAGCAACAGCAGCAATACCAAGCCAAGAGAGCATCCCAACAGTACCATCCCCGAGGCCCTTCTTACCACGAGCAACTGCTATATTTTCAACTTTGTTCTTCAAAATCTGGTAGAAGTAGTAATAGATTCCCTGAAGCCACAATTGGAATTTAGCTCGAGTTCATAAATAGTACTAATCAATAGATATTGTTGGGAGAAAATGTTCTGCGCAACCCACTTAGAATAGAAGAAGTGGGATTTAACCTGCGATGCGGCGGTGCCGATTAGAGAGGGCTTGAGGCCGCTGTACAACCCACCCCACCCTTCCGTTTGGATCAGCTGTTACTTGACTCCACACTTGGTCATTAGTGGGCATTAGCAGCTACTGCGACAAGTAGACGACAAGCCCGCTATGAATCACCTGGAGCAATTGGAAGAGGGCCGAGGTGTCGGTGGCGCCGCTCCCGGGCTTCCTCTTCTTCGCCGACCTCTCTGTCTGCTGCCGGGTGTTCACCTGATCGAATCATCATCGAGCCGCAGAAGTATTTACCGAATCGGAATGGGACAATAGGATTAACTAGAGCGACTGGGCGCAGGAAGAGAATAGGATGGTACTGTTTGGAGAGGGTAGGTGATGATCTGCGCGATGATGCCACCGCCGGCGCCGGCCAGCCCGTTCACCACCGCGCTCGACATGCTCCCCACCTGGCAATCAGACACGATTAGCAAGCAGCGGCGTATGACGGCTTGCTCTGCACACCGTACCACGAGCTAACCGAGTGCGCGCTACGCTATCGAGCCACTCACCTTGGCAGTTGCTCGGGCCTGTCCGGTGGAGCCGCTCGGGGCAGGCCAGCGGGCGGAGGCGCGCGCCGCGCCGCCGCGGCTGCGAGATAGGTAGAGACGGCGCCGAGGCCGGGGGACGACCGGTGCGCGTCGTGCGGAGGCGGCCCTCAGCGCGCCAGTGCTGGAGGGACGAGCGAGTTGGGGGAGGGGATCAGGGGAGGCGTCGAATTGAGAGCCGCCGAGCAGGGAGGGAGGCGGGTTCGCGGGTAGCTAGTGCGGTGGCGCTGGTGGAGGAAGGCTGGAACTGGAAGGGTGTGTTCCGCGATTTTTCACGTTTCCCTTTCCTTTGCTGCTTCCTGCTTGGTCTATCCGCTCGCGGGTCGACTTTCGAATCCCGCTCGAGTTTTCTCACAGGTAGCCATGGTCGACCGGTTGTTGACTTGTTTCCATTGGAACTCGTTTGGATGGTAGGAAACTGGCTTGGAAGGGGGATATAACTTTATCAGACTTCTTGCTTTTTAAATTATAGTTATTTTTTAATATATAATTTTTCTATATATCTAGGCATAGTATATATCTAGAAACAGAAAAATTAACACGATCTATAATTTAAAATAGATAAAATACTATAAATTCATGTTTGGATCAAGGGAAAGGAAAAATTTGAAGTTTAAGGAATATAATATGAGGAACTCATAAGTAAAATATATGTATTTTCTCTATATATTTATTAAAGAGCCCTTAGTAAAATAATATATAATAGTATGAAAATGTGATATTTCATATTTGGAACAAAGTCGATGAGAGTTCAACCTCTTGGATGAAGCTATGAACTTTTGTCGTTACTTCTGTGTTCATTGTGCATAGAAAATTAGAAACGTTGTTGCAAGTTTACAAATATTATTTACATTTTTGCTAAAGCTTGTCTTAATAAATACTCAAAGTTGCTAAGGTTGCAAGCATATTTCGGGACCCAAGAGAAAAGGAAGTGCTTTCTTCTACATCCTCGTTAGTAGGATTTTAGGATTAATAAAGACTTTAAATAAGAAACAAGAGGTTAAGATTATTTATTAGATTATATAGTTAGAAGTTCCCTCAACTCAAGAGGTATGGAACTCAATCATACATGTACCATCTTCAAGCACAATCTCACTTCTCACGAAACTAGAAAAGTAATTTACAGTCAGATTTGCTCCTGACTTCAAACGTTCAAACCGTTCTCCCGGTTTTTGATCATTTCGGAAAAACCTGCCTGTTTTTGTGTCCCACTCTAACTAAGCAAAGCAGGGGGCAAAGCGCAAAAAGAGAGAAAACACACTCGCAGAGCAAAAACTCTAGTAAAACCCTAGCCCACCGGAGAGAGCGCCGAGACCGAGAGGCCGGCTGGTCGGAGAAGGGGAGGCCGTGAGGGTGCTCTCTGCCCAACCGCCGCGCCGCCGAAGATGTTCTCGCCGGCGATCAGGAAGCCCCACCTCCTCCACCGCAGGGACAGGGAGGAGGCATCCCCTTCACCTCCACCTGCTGCTCCCGCCCACTCCCCATCGCCTCGCGGATTCGCCATCTCCGACCGCCCTGCTACCGGCACCCCGGCCCCATGGACCTCCTCCTCTCTCCTCGCTAGGTACCCCTTTCTTTGCAGCTGCTTTGCTTTCACCAAACTCATCGCATTTTTTCGAATGTCCGTGTCTAATTGAGGGCGCGAAAAGCAAGTGCGGCGCGGGCATCTATGATTTCGTCATTTAGATTTCCAGCAGCCTCGCACGTTTAGGTCAGGCAACTGAGCTCTGTTTGCTCTACTTTCTGCAAATTTCCAGGATTTCAACATCGAAGCGAACTGACAGGGTTGGTGACTCGGACCAGATCCAACCGGTGCACGTAGCAGAGTTTCCCCAAGTCGTTCGGAATGCCCAAGCCAGCCTTCTACAGAAAAATTTCTCTGGTAACTATTTCAACTCAATGCACGTTTGCTATTTCCCCTGATAATAGTTTGCTTGTACCTTACTGAACCATATATAACTGTTGTGCATCTCTTGTAGGCAAGAGCATGTTTGCTGGTGGCATTGATAAAGAAACATCCCTTGCGTGGATGATATGCGGAAATGAGCTTTTTTTCTGGAACTACTCAGCTTCTGTTGCTAAAGACTGTCTAGTACTTGATGTTCCATCTTCTCTTATTGGATACAAAGACGTGAAATCCCTCTCCGGTATTCAGTGGGCAGTTTGTATAATGAGATGGCATAGTAGCGGTGCATCAACAAGAAACAGTGGAGAGATATTGTATAGAAAAAGTTCTACTGGTGTTATCCTCTGCAACAAAAGAACACAAGCAGTTGCTTATTGGCCTGACATCTATGCTGAATTTAATAAGAGTCTAATTCTTAGCTCACCGGGTTATGGTGAGGTGTCTGCAAGTGATGGTGCATCTGATCGTTTCAGGTTTAATTCAATTATTGCAGCTGCAGTTCCAGGAGGCACTCATGAGTGTATTGCAATAGCTTCTGAGCCTACCGGTGCTTTGTGGTTGTTCCAGTGTTCACCAGAAGGAATTCGTCGAAAAAAAGTCCACGGAGATACATTAGGAGATGGTGGTGCCGATCATTCTCAGAAAAGTAATGGTGGAAGGTCATTGGCTTGGCTACCAAATTATGTCTCATCTGAGGGTTCTGATCGGAAGTTCTTTTTGTTGACAAACAATGAGGTGCAATGTTGGAGTATCTCGCTCTTGCATGACATTGATATAAAAAAATTAGGGTCTCAGGAAATTGTTG
This sequence comes from Panicum hallii, assembly GCF_002211085.1. Classification (NCBI taxonomy): domain Eukaryota; kingdom Viridiplantae; phylum Streptophyta; class Magnoliopsida; order Poales; family Poaceae; genus Panicum; species Panicum hallii. The sequence continues at coordinate 67,746,187 of NC_038050.1, read as the reverse complement.
GTACTGATGGGGATGTGAGCATAAAGAAAGATATAGCTGGGCAGAAAAATGTATGGCTTTTGGACATGCAGATAGATGAGCGTGGGAAGGAATTTAGCATTCTTGTTGCTACATTTTGCAAAGATAGGGTTAGTGGGTCAAACTACACTCAGTATTCACTTCTAACGATGCTGTACAAACCTAACCAGAAGTTCTCATCTGAAGATAATGCTGTTAAAGTTGAAAGATTTTTGGAGAAAAAAGCTCCTTCTCAGGTGATTATTCCTAAGGCTAGAGTAGAGGATGAAGAATTCTTGTTCTCAATGAGGCTAAAAACTGGTGGTAAGCCTTCTGGTTCTGTAATCATCCTGTCAGGTGATGGAACAGCAACAGTGGCCATATATTGGAGAGGTTCCACCCGACTTTATCAGTTTGATCTGCCCTGGGATGCTGGAAAGGTCCTAGATGCTTCCGTTATCCCATCAGCTGATGACAGAGATGAAGGTGCTTGGGTTGTTCTAACAGAAAAGGCAGGAGTCTGGGCGATTCCTGAAAAGGCTGTATTAGTTGGTGGGGTCGAACCACCAGAGCGCAGCTTGTCACGAAAAGGTAGTTGTAATGAAGCAGTTGCTGAGGAGAAAAGAAGAACTCAAGTCCTCAGTGCCGGTGTTGTTCCCAGGAGAGTTAGTTCTGAGGCATGGAGTGCTGGTGAGAGGCAAAGGCCCACATTAACTGGCATAGCTCAGCAGGCTGTGGTTGATGAAGAGTCGGAAATACTACTGAATCGGCTATTTCATGATTTCATAATCTCTGGTGCAGTTAATGAGGCACTTCAAAAGCTTAGAGCCGCAGGAGCATTTGACAAAGAGGGTGAGATGAACATATTTGTTCGGATGAGCAAATCCATTGTAAACACACTAGCTAAACACTGGACAACAACCAGAGAAGCTGAATTTCTTGCCTCAACAATTGTTTCATCCCTTGTTGAGAAGCAGCAAAAACATGAAAAATTCCTCCAGTTTCTTGTCTTGTCAAAGTGTCATGAAGAACTCGCTTCAAAGCAAAGTATGGATTCACTCTTACCATCATTTTTGTTTGATATCTTCTCAATTAATTCGTTACAGGAGCTTCATATAAGCTGATTATTAGTCAATTCCATATGATACCACACTAATGAGTAGCCTTTTGCTTTACATGAACGTAATAACGATAACATTATGTAGGACTACTGTGACAATGCAACAAGAAATATCAATTCTGTTTTTTGAATTTAATCATTGCTGATTTATTTTATTATACTTCTATTGGACTAAACAAGCAATTTATTCATTCTGTAGGAGCTGCAATGCTAATCATCATGGAGCATGGTGAAAAACTTTCTGGAATGATTCAGCTTAGGGAATTACATAATACTCTTATCCAGCAACGCTCAAGTACTCATTTATCACCTCAGTTAAAAACCCAAATCACTGGTGCCCTATGGAACCTTATTCAGTTGGTTGGTGAGAAAGCTCGAAGAAACACAGTTCTCTTAATGGACCGCGATAATGCAGAAGTGTTCTACAGTAGAGTTTCTGAGATAGAGGATCTATTTTATTGCTTATCTCATCAGCTTCAATACATCATTAGTAGAGAAGAACACCCTTCTGTTCAGATGCAACGTGCACTTGAATTAGCAAATGCTTGCATCACCTTAGTTCATGCAGCATTGCACTACAGGAAGGAGCACAAGGAGTGGTATCCTTCTCCTGAAGGACTGATAACATGGAACAGCCACCCTGTCGTACGGTCTGGAATCTGGAGTTTGGCAACATTTGTTATGGAGCTTTTGGGAGAATCAGGAGCTGCAGACATGTCAATGAAATTTAATCTATGGTCTCAGCTGGAGGGACTCACAGATATTCTACTGGAGGCATATATAGGTCTTTTAACTGCCAAGTTTGAACGTGGGGATGAACATGGCGCGCTAGTCCAAGAATATTGTGAGCGAAGAGATGAACTTCTCGGATCCCTCTACAACGTTGCTAAACAAATAGTGGAGGACAAATACCAGGTTTGGTTTAGCTAAGCATAACTGATTTCCTAATAATCATCTTTGCTGTGATAATGTTTAGATTTTTGCAATTTGGTGTTGCCCCTTTATCTGCCTGTTCTGTCATTTCATTTTTTTGCCTGATTAGTATTTGTCTGTCGTTCACTTGGATAATATTGTACTTGTTTAATATGAGCATAGCTTATCTAAGCGACGAGCACTGCTGTAAAGGATTAGACCGCAAAAGTTATAGCTAAATTTAGTATTCAGGTGACCATGCTTTCATACTGAATCCATGCTTTCCAATTTCATTTGATGATTTTAGGCTTGACTAGTTCTGATTATTTTCCACAATACTCATTCTGTGATTCTGTCTATTATTCATTATCTGGCCTTTGACTCATAATAACCTCTGATGACACGAGTATGATACAGTGATTTGCCAAGAGTGTAACTGGGTAAGTCTTAAGTGTTTAGCTTGTTATAATGGGCAAAAAGAAAGTATTTTCTACTGGAATGATAAAGAAGTGTGGCAAAGGTCTATTTTGATGATTGTCAATTTTTCTTACATGTTGGTGTATAGGGCTTGATGCCTTCCCCTTTGGTACTTGTAGAATTTCTGGTTTTTAAGGCAGTAGTTGTAGAATTTCTTGAGCTTCATACGGATCAACTAATATCTTTTCCTTATATATCAGGAGTCAAGAGATGGTACAGACAATCTGGATCTGAAAGAATCTATATTTAGAGATGTTAGTTCTCCAATTTTGGCAACAGCAAAACGGCATGAAGGTTACCAAACACTGTGGCAGATCTGCTCTGACCTCAATGATTCAGTTCTCCTCCGTAGCCTAATGGTATAATATCACAACCATGTCTGAAATTTATTCCAGGCACCTTTTTCTGCTGCAGGGCATAAACATGTTGCACTTTAGCTCAATGGTTTAGCATCAAAAGAATAGGTCATTCCCTTTCTAGCTTCTACTATACTAAGAAATGTTCTAGGACATGTTACTATTACTAACTGGAGGCTTCTTTTGAAGCCACCACATGAAGCCACCTAGGATCCTATGTGGACACTCTAAAAAATTAGAGAAATTCTAGAAATTTTCACAAAAATCAGAAACATCTAGCCATCAATCCGACAAATCTAATCATAGTAGCCATTGGATCTGTTATCTTTTCCATTAAATTACCCACCTCTGCCATTATGAAAATAGGCTAAAGTAACCCCCTAAACATGTATCTAAATTACCTACCTCTGCCATTATAAAATATAATCTAAAATAACCCCCTAAACATGTATCTAAATTACCCACCTCTGCCACTCTAAAAAATAATCTAAAGTAACCCCCTAATCTTCATGTAAATTATCCACCTATGCCAAATGCAAATAACCCCCTAAATTTGCATATAAGTCCAATTATGTCATTATTAAAAGTTAAAGTAACCCATAAATCTGAATCTAAATTATATAATTATAATAAAATATTAAAGTGCACCAATATAAAATTCTAAATTACTATTTCTATCATTATTAATATAATATTTATGTTATTTTTTATATAAAAATACTACTCATGATATGTGTCACCATGTATTCATGTATGAGGAAAGAGATAAGAATACTAATTTTTCATGTTATTCATATAGTTCAAACAAAGGGTTCAATTAAATACATATTAAACACATATGGAGGTGTGATGCAAAGTAAAAAAATGTTACTAAATAAACCTATTGCAACCAGATAATGATAAATATGTATATTTTAGAGTATTGTGTTAGAATATTTAATAGATGAAAGAGAGTATGAGATAGATAATTATAATTATTAGCTATAAGTCTTACTTTTATATTAGTTCTAACTAGTCCGTGCGGGAGCACGGGTTTATAGGCTAGTGGTTCTAATGTTCATCTTGTTGCAGCATGACAGTGTAGGGCCTCATGGGGGATTCAGTTTCTTTGTTTTTAAAGAGCTAGTCAACAGAAGACAATACTCTAAGCTGTTAAGGCTGGGTGAAGAATTCCAGGAAGAGCTAGCTAGTTTTCTGAAAGACCGGAGTGATCTTCTGTGGCTTCATGAGATATGCTTAAATCAGTTCTCATCTGCTTCTGAGACTCTTCATACCTATGCGCTGCATGGTAGTCCTGATGAAGATGCTAGTGTCACAACCAGCAGAAAGCCACTGTCCTTTGCTGAAAGAAGACGTCTTCTTTATCTCTCTAAAATTGCTGCAACAGCAGGTAGCTGTTTATTCCTACTTTCATGTTATACTCTGCGCTGAAACAATATTCAGGAACATGTCATATTCTCTGCATAAATTTATGGCATTATGGAAAAATATACTTATATTGTCTTCTGGATGATGGAAAATGCTAGCTTATCTATTGCAAAGTTTGCGTGAGGAATTCCATGCAGATGTTTTTTTTTTGAAAGACATTCCATGCAGAAGTTAGTGGTTATCAAAGTTAATTCACATGCTTCCATGCTTCCTGTGACATCTTACTCAAAATCTCATATAGTTTTCAAGAAAATCAGCCTGATTCTACTGAAGTTCCTGCAGAATAAGAGATGCTTGGTTACTGATGTCTAGTAGAGAACTTTAGAGTTTAGAGGACTGAACATAAGCTTGCATCATTATTTGCACTAAATGCAGACGATCTAGTTTTTTTTCTCTTCTATTGATAAGGCATTCCTGATATATTTTTCATCAACAAATAGGTAAGGATATTGACTATGAAGCGAAGGTTGCACGGATAGAAGCAGACTTGCGGATTCTAAAACTTCAGGTGAATTTTCCTATGCATAACAATTTTTTTTAACAATTCTGTTCTAGTCCCATCACTGTAAAAATGTCATCCTCTTGCTTCCTGGGAGCCCAGAATCAACTCAGCAATAGGTCGACATCCGTGCGGCCTCATGATCTAAATGCATGACACCATGGATATATCTTAACGTATTAGTTTGAGTATTCAAACTACATTTTTAGTTTGAGTGATAGTAGCTCTATTTTATGTAGTGTGAGTAATCAAATCCAAGCTGTACAAGATGGAAACCCTGCAGGCTCACATTTAGGGTATACATCAGGTTTCCAAATCCTGACGAAAATCCTTTAATCCTACTGGGTACCAACAGCATTATAGCTTCCAGTGAGACTGTTACTTTTGAGCAATTTTTGGTTGTTTTAGACCCTGGAGGCCATTAGATTGATTGAGAGTTGTTGGATGTTTGAAAGAAAAATTGAGGACTGTATGAAAAGTGAATGGGATTATACTGGGAGCAAGCATGTAACCTTTTTGGGTTATGAACCCCTGAGGCCCTAACCTGGCATGGGCAATTCTTAAAATCTGGGTTTGAAACCATAGTATCATTGTCTTTTGTGAATTAATTAGGGTGATCATAGCAGACCAGAATAATTGAACCCCTCTCTTTCCCGTGCAGGAAGAAATTGTTCAGCATGATCCAGAATATGCTCAAGTCAAATATACAACGACATTGCTTGATCCATCAGAACTGATTGACATGTGCCTGAAGAGAGACCAAGAGCTCTCCCTTAAAGCTTTTGAAGTATTTGCTTCGACAAGCTCATCGTTCCGAAGCTCCAACAGAGGCCTTCTTGAGGCATGCTGGATGAATGCAACCAACCAGGATGATTGGGTGAAGCTTTCGGAGGCATCCATGTCGGAAGGTTGGAGCGACGAAGTCATACAAGAATCTCTTCAAGGAACTGTCCTCTTCAAAGCTTCCAGGCTGTGTTATAGCCCGGATTCTGTGGTGTATGATGGCACTTTTGAAGATGTTCTGCCTGTGAAGAAAGAGGATGTACATCCGAGGGGTTTGGAGAGCAAATGCTTGTCAGTGGAGGAAGTACTGATGCAGCACAAGGATTTTCCTGATGCTGGTAAGTTGATGATGACTGCAGTGATTATGGGCAAGGAGCTATCATATACAGCTGCAGAACCTGTGGAGATGGACTCATGAATGATATTGTCAGATCTGTGCTATAGACTTCCAAGTTTCATCATTGGAAAAAATCTTGACTTGGCGACATCGGATATGTGGTTTTGGTTGTATCTGCTCTGCGCAGTTGCAGAAACATGATTCCAGATATTCAAAGATCATCAGTTCACGCCATTTTTTAGCATGAGCTGTGACTTGTAAACAGGCTGCCTTTTCCTTTTAGTTTTCTGGAGAGGAACATCTGTGCTGCTGCGTTTATCATCCCTTATACACGCCATCATGAATAGTTGTTCTTGTTTGGTGGATTAAGGGCTTAAGTGCCAAATATTGTTATCAACTTCGACTAGCCAAAAAGTTGTCCAATGTGCTTTGATGGGGGCTATCAGCTTAAATCTAAAAAAGAAAAGATCTGTCTGTCACTCAGAGTGTTTGTGCCCTTCGCCCTCATGTTCATTGGGTGAAAAAAAAACAACGTAGAGAAAGGAAGAAACACGATTGTGTAGTTTCTTATACTCCGTCCAGTCATGAAAACATTAAGTTAATGTTTTTATAACCGGAGTGAATAGAAAAATTAAAGATAATTTCTGACAGTGGTTGATGGGCTTATTGGGCTCTTATTCTTTTCTGACAGTCTATTCTTGAAAGGAATAGCCTTATTGGGTTTGTCATGGGCTTAATAAGTTAGCCCAACGATCCACCCAGCTCACACGGCCACACGGCAGAAGGCTTGTCTCCCTCGCGTCCGGCTACCGCCGACCTTTCTCTCACCACTCCTCTCAGATCCCGAACGACCCTTCTTAGGCGGAGGAAGGCGGGGGGTCACGATCGCGAGCCTGTGACTGCGGCGGACGGGATGGCGGCGGCGCTGGCTCCGGGGGTGTCCCGGAAGCTGAAGAAGGTGCTGGAGACGCGGACGGACAGCCCGGATCTGCTGGCCTCGCTGGGCGCGCTCTCCACCTTCTACGTGCAGAACACCCCGCAGGCGCGGCGCAACCTCAAGTCCTCCATTGAGCAGCGCTCGCTCTCCATCAACCGCCACTTCCTCGACGCCTCGCTCCCCGCCCAGAAGGTGAGGTGTTGTACGCCCGCCCTCCGTACGCATCCGCCGTGCCCTGTTTTGTGATCGCTCTGCTCTACTGTTTTGCATGTAGGCGCTCGATCGCGTCGAGGGGGAGGTGCACGCGCTGAACGACTCCTGGAAGAAGTGAGTTGCTTTGTCCATTGCTCCCCCGTGTGTTTCTCTGCTCTGCATGCCCGGAAATGCATCCGGGAATCCTAGCATTAGCTTGTGTCCCGATGTACTTAAATCAGTTTGAGCAAAATGCTATGTAAACCACTATATATAGGAACGGCTGATTGTTACAAGTTCACAGCATAAGCTGGATTTTGAATTAAGTATTGGTGATGCAATTAGGGGAGCTACTTAGGTCTGCACTATAGTTGCAATGGGCTTCTATCCTGAAATGTTATACTTGCTCAATCTCTACTAGCAATTCTGTTTCTCGATTAACATTTTTTTTTGCTTGTCTGGATACATTTTATCTATAGATTAAAAAAAATGCTTAAACTGTCATGACATGGATTCTTATGCTACCCAAGTTTGATTCCTTAATTGTCCTTTTCATCTCAAGGTGTGCTTCTTTTGTCTGCTATTCCTTTATATTCTTTTTAATTATGTTAGGATTGAGGAAGCATTGAGCAGTTGCAGTGCAAGTACTGGGGATATCATTAGTACAACAGAGAGGATGCAACAGGAACTTGAAGTTATTACTCAGCGGCAAGAAATTGTGTCATGTTTCCTGCGGGATTACCAACTATCAAATGAAGAGGTACCATTTCCTATCCTATTCGAACAAAAGTAATTGAATTAAAGATATTTTGCTGCTAGATTTGATGCCTCAGCCATTGTCTTAAGGTGGATATCATGATTATATTTGTTCACAATGTTTGATGTGTTGCTCTTTTGCTAATGATTAATAGATAATTGCACTCCGTGAGGAAGAGATCGATGAGAAATTCTTCAAAGCATTGCTGCATGTTCAAGAAATACACTCGAACTGCAAAGTCCTGTTGCGAACACACCACCAGGTACCATCTCTTTGTCCTCAAAGTTTTGTAGATCTGAGTCCTTGATTTCTCAGAAACCGTAATCAACTTATGACATCTGATGTACAAGTTGTACAGTATCACATTCTCTTCTGAGCCCTTCAATCACAGTACAAGAGTGCATCCTTAACTGTCTATAATAAAGATTGTCATGTTCATGAAACCCAAAAGACAAAATGCTAGCACTACACATTTTTTAAGGAAAAAAACACATAACAGGACATCTCAATTGTGAGGTTTAATTGTAGCCAAATATGGAGTGTACTCAACAGTGCTTTGACATTTCTTTCCATAGTTAGTTAGACTTCCACTAGGTAGTTTCCTTATCAAACAACATTGAATAATCTTATAAAATGTTCAAATTTTGGATATTTATTCAGCGTGCTGGTTTGGAGCTTATGGATATGATGTCTGTGTACCAAGAGGGTGCTTATGAAAGATTATGCAGGTAGTTTCTTATATTGTTACTTTTTTTAATTCCTCTTATTCTTAATTCTTCATGATACTGCTTTGGACTCCACATGCTTTTAGTGCTAAGTTTATTAATCCTTCCCTTTCACAGTGTTGGTCCAAGCTCAACATGCTCATGGACTAAAGAAGCTCTAGATCTTAGAAATGACTGCACATGGCTTTATTGAATATCATGCTATGAAAATTTAATCTGTTTCACAGCAGTAAAGTAGTGGTTGGAAATATTGCAGTTACTGTACTCTTGATTTTTTCAGTGAACACAAATTGTGAATCACCGGTTACTATGAAATTAGACAAATATTGTGACACAAATGAGTACAGTGCTTGAAAATGCTCATTTGCAATGTTACTATGTTAGTGATTTGTGCTGTAATTTGACCTTTTCAGGATAAGTAAGATTGCAATATGCTCATTATTATATCATCAGATGGTATGAACATGCTGGCATACAATGATAGTATGATACAAGTTATTTCTTTTTCATTCTTTTGATCAGGTGGGTTCAAGCTGAGTGTAAAAAGTTAGGTGATACTGACAATCCTGAAGTAAGTGACCTTTTGAAAAAGGCTGTTCGCTGCCTGAAGGAAAGACCTGTTCTATTCAAGTATTGTGCAGAGGAGGTAATTATGTACCTTTTACATAGAAAAGTTACCACTTACTCAAATGATATCTGATGGTGCGCTATCTTCACTTACAGGTGGCCAACATGAGACACCATGCCTTATTCAGGCGGTTTATAAGTGCTCTTACTAGAGGAGGACCTGGAGGGCTCCCAAGACCTATAGAAGTGCATGCCCATGATCCTCTTCGTTATGTAGGCGAAATGCTGGGTTGGCTGCATCAGGTTTTTCACTTGCTCTACCCTTACTACTAGACATACAAACCAACATTAATCATTCTTTTCAAATCATGCACCTCTACTTTTAGATAGCATGTTAGCATTTCCTGAGTGTTCATTCTTTAATTTGTGAAGGCCCTGGCATCAGAAAGAGAGCTTATAGTCGTCTTGCTTGATCCTGATGCAATGACTGACAGTGGTCCAACTTCTCGACGTCAGTCTGTAAGAGATGGTGATTCCTCCAGAGGAGAGCATGATGTAACTTTTGTGCTTGATAGAATATTTGAAGGGGCATGTCGGCCATTTAAAGTTCGAGTTGAGCAAGTTTTGCAGTCACAACCAAGCCTGATAGTTTCTTTCAAACTTAGCAATACCTTGGAATTCTATGGCTACACGGTGAGTCTGAAATGCTACCTTTTGGAGTTTAGTAAATTAAAAAGTGTTTCTGTTACATATATTTTCCTTCTCATTTAGATAGCAGAACTGCTGGGCGAAGACACTGCACTGTGCAATACAATATGGTCTCTTAGAGATGCAGCGCAGCAGACATTCTTCAATATCCTGAAGAGTCGAGGAGAGAAGTTATTGCGATATCCTCCACTTGTTGCAGTCGACCTCTCCCCCCCACCAGCTGTAAGAGAAGGAATATCTTTGCTGCTTGAGCTCATTGATACCTTCAATAGCATGATGGTTCCTGCCTCTGGAAAAAGACCAAACTTTGACCCAGTTATTTCTGCATTACTGGATCCTATAATTCAGGTGAGCTTTCTGTGTCAACTGTCAGGTGTGCCTTATAAATTGCCACCATAGCATTATGTTGAAACTCAGTTGCCAAAATGCCACCCAAGACATTGCAAAAATAGCATTGGGCTGATGCCATTTTGGCAATGTCACAACTTTTTTTATGGTATTTTGGCAACCACACCGTCAACTAAAATGTATGGAGGCAATTTTGCCGTGTCTTTTAAATTGTCATAGAATTATGTTGAATATAATGTCTTGCTAATATCTAAAAGAGTTCTTATCATATATAAAACATTGTTATTATATTACTAATTTTACCCATGGTATGATTTATAGAATTATTTTAAACAGTAGCCCCTGATAACAACATGTTGCTTCCTGTACTCATTATCCTTGAATTCATGCATTTTTTCACGCTTCAGTTGCTTAATTTATTTCTCCTTCACCTTTTTGCGGTTTACCCTCATGCATCAATGTCACTAATAGTAATGCTGACTAGAAGCAAATGGAAACTTAATGTAATGATCTCGAGCAGTGTACTTCACAATTAAAAAAAAAGAAACAGCCAGAGAAGACTTGGACTTGTGGAGGGTGCTTACTGGCCAGTTAGGAATGTCTTAAGATGCTATTTGATCATGATGATGAGCTAATTGCATAGCTATGCCGACTAGGCTACAAGTACCACCAAGACAGAGGAAGTGATGTTTTGGGGCTGTCTTAAGTCAACCTTTCAAACTTAGATTACAGATTATTTTGTGTGTTTTGAGTTCCAATATTTGAAAATGATATGAGGAGATTTGAATCAGAGTAGATTCATAATAGTATACTTTTGTTTACAAACATGTTACTACAAAAAGTATCGGTCAAAGTTATTTTTTGGGAGACCATGTCGGTGTCCAAAATGTCAGTTATTGTAACTCAAGAGAGTATATATTTTTTTAAAATAGCACTATATGAAGTAGTACTAACCTTGCCTGGAAATATAATAGCGAGAATATTCTCACCTAGCTCCAGCCCACTTGTAGCAATTAGCTGCAACATATATCTAGTCATTTGGTTGCTGAGAAACTAATATCTTGCTTCAGTATAACTAAATGCTCACTGAACTTTTTGGTTACTGTGTTCATACGTATCAAGTAGCCAGTTATTACAGATGATATATGCTGCTTCTACAAAAGTTGTAGCCTTACTGAGAGATAGGCTTATATTGGAGCAATTTCATGCAGGACTAGCATTTATTGTTTTCACAGAATAATTTGATATTATCTGCAGTATAACTTTCATGTGGTGTTTTTACTGATATTTCTTACTTTTCAGATGTGTGAGCAAGCTGCAGAAGCGCAAAAATCAAAAGGTTCACTTGCTCGGCGTGGTAGAACAAGCTCTGATCCTAGTGGAAATAGCAGAGATTCAATATCAGTTGATGCTATTCTGTCTAAGAACTTATCTACATCGGTTCTGGTTAGTGGCATACTTGTAATATTTACCATGTATAGGATGAAGAGATCATATTAGAAAATATGTAGCCACTGAACAGAGCATATTGTATATCTTGTCTATAGCATGGCTTAAACTAACAGAATATGGACATGCAACCCTTAAGTGTTTCTTCTAATGCAATACTGAAAGCAGCATCCTTTCTTTTTCCCATATTTCATTTCTAATTCTTCCACAACTGCTTATCACATGGTCTGATGAAACATAGATATTGTGCAAGAAGCCTTAAAAAGTTCCTTCTTGTTGCAATACTACTATTCTGATATTTCCTACTTTAATTCTAATTCTTCTTCCAATGTTATTAGATATTGGGGAAACTGTTATGATTGTTCAACCGCTAAGTTGTAAATATTTCTTCCATTCCTACACTAGCTCTATGAGGAAACTGCACATCTTGCGAATCTCATGATTGGTTTTGCAGTTTAGATGTTAATTTCTACCTCTTCTGTTAAATCTAATTAAAGAAGGGATGAAACTGGTATTTCTTATGTCGCACTAAAAAAACCTTTATTATAACCTGATGGATTGTTCACTTTTGGTTTCACGATAAAATTGGATATTTGCTTTTCACCCAAGAAACTTAAATCTTATTTTATACTTCACCACTTGGGCATTTCCCCTTCGCTTATTCATTCCATGTAAAATGCAGAGTGCTGAATCTTCATCCAAAGTCTACCTCATCAACTGCTTATCAGCTATTCAGGAACCATTGATGGGCCAGGAGGTTGCTACAAGCTATGTAAACAACCTGCGTTCTCTGATTGAAGCGCACATTCGTGCCCTTGTAGATAAAGAAGTTGATGGCATTCTTAGGAAATGTGGACTGTCGAATAAGATGCCATACATAAAGGACTACGGCAACAATGATGATGCAAGGCCTCTGGCTGATGTTGTCGAGACATCTCCGCAAATGCTTCTGGAATGCTTGAAGGCATTCTATGGCATTGTGACTGGAACAGAAGGTTCCTTGCCTGAATTCGAGCAACTGCAGGTTCCAAGGTTACGTTCAGATGCCTGCTATGGTTTGGCAAGAGTTCTAGCAGAAACATATGAGCTCATTTATAAGGCAGTGATGGATCCGATGAACAACTATCCTGACCCAAGATCATTGGTTAAGCACTCTCCTGAGCAGATAAGAACTATATTGGAAATATGAGTTGTATGCTCATGCCTTTCGATACAATGTTAATTTGAGGGGAACCATGTGAAGGAAGCAATGCGATGCAAGTCTCCAACTACAAGCTGGGAGTTCAATTGATTGACAAGATATTGAACTGATGACTATTGTACTGAAATCTTGTACCATAGCGTCTCTTGTATTCCTTTTTGCATTATAAAACCACATGGATCATTATTTTCTGCGGTGCTGTAATTTTGATGTATGGGTTGACCCGTTTGATGTACGACTTGACCGATTAATGATACCAGTGGTATACCAGAAGCAGCTGAGCAAGCATCTTATACTTCAGTCTGGCAGTCCCTTTTTTTTTGGTCTCCAGCAAACATTAGTCATCGTGCATCTTTGTTGATTATTTTTAGTAATCACACATTTGCATAGATGCTGTTTTTGGTTTCCATGCAACTGATTCTGTGTAGGCTTGTTTCTACGCAAATTTGGTTGAACCAGCTGGAATTGTTGACTAAGCCGAGGAATGTACACTGAAGTTTGGCAGGGTATGAAGATATTGCTGGCGCTCAAGAATTCAAGATCTAAGGCTGTCAGGGGAACTATTTTATCACTTATCTGGGACATGTTCACGGTTTGGTTGAAATAGGCACACCTCATCGGAATGAGCGTCCATCTTATGTCCTTACTCCTTAATTTCCACATTGCACATGGATATATGCTCTCAGGTTGTGCTACGGAGTTTTTGTCAAACTTCTATGCATGAAATCGCTGTGAGCAAGATTTTGTTTTTAGATTAAAGAGTCGTTTGGATCCTCTTATTTTGGAGGAATTAAAATCTACTTAATAAATTAGATTATTTAGCTTAGAATTTGACATACCACCATTTTTTAAAGTTTAGATATAAACCTTCCTAACTTCCTAAATTTATAAGATTGAAGATGAAAATTGATTTTATACATAAGTATCTTCCTTGTATGGCCGCGAATAATATACAAATTTATTCCGTATATAATTATATTAATTTAATATATTTATATTTAAATTATGATTATTAGAATGGAATTTAATTTTAAGGTTCCAAACAGGACCTAACCATAAAGTTCCGGCCTCCATCGTTCGTAGGTGAATGTCTATGGCCATCTCTGAGCAAGATTAGTTTAGCAGATTGCCTCAGCTTCCATGCTGAACTCATAACAGCAGCAGCAATGAGCTTGAACATCTTTGAAAGGATTCGTAGTCTTCATACAGGGGCTTGGTTGTTGCCCCATCGTTTTATCGGAGTAGCAGCATTAGCTTCATCTAAATCTGGTAACGTTGGTCTGCTTGGTAATCTAACCACTGCTACTACCCAACTCACCTCGTAATCTAAGATGCCGCAAGGACTTTTGAACCTCCGCGGTCGGCGCATTAGTTTTTTTTCCCCATATATTGTACTTGAAAGATTTTCCAATTGCTGCCGGTTCTTCTCTCCCATTCGGTCTGGTCTGACCGTGGCTGTCGTCTCGGCATGGATGAGGTCGGCTCCGCGTTCCGTGCGCTGGCGGGCGGACTGGCAAGTGGTGGTGGCCTGGTGGGCAACATGTGTGGGGAGAGGGTGGGATGGAACTGGAGCGGACGCGGTCTGGGTCGCCGGTCCACGGCCACCCCCACCACCACGGGCGCAGCCGTGCGGGCAGGCAGCGTGATGTGAGACGGCCCGAGCCGTGAGCGCTACGGGAGGGGGGCCATCTCTTACGGGGCCGTGTGGGAACGGGCGCCATCGAGCCGGCAGATGACGACGCCTCCGCACTCCTCCGACGTGACACGGCCCCGGAAGAAGACGCCGAGAAGACGAAGCGATCGTAGATGCAGATGGAGCAGAGGTGTACATGCGGTGGGGCCCAGCGATGTGCTGCGTGTGCAGTACACCATGGGGCAGGAGCAGCGGTAGCGGTAGGAGTAGGTTGGTCGCTGGTCCGAATGGCCCCGGCTTTAATGCGGAATTCTGCGGCAAGGAGCCCAAAAACAAAGACAGCAGCAGCCAGCCGCGGCGGCAAGCAAAGCGCACTTGTCCTGTCCAAGCGCGCCTCAGCCAAACCAAACCCATCGCCGCCTCTTGTCCAAGCTTCTTCGCCGCGGCCGCAGCATCCTGTCCTGTTGGGCTAAGGAGCGATGAGGCGCGTCGCTCGGTGCCCAGCCAAGTACTAGCCGAGTCTCCGTTGGAACGCCGATGAGGCGGGGCACGCCGGCGGCGGCGGCGGCTACACCGCTGCTTCTCCTGCTGTGGCTCCTGCCGCTGCATGCGGCGGCGGCGGCGGCTGCGGGCAGCGGTAGCTGCGCGCGGAGCTGCGGGGGCTTGACGGTGCGGTACCCGTTCAGCTTCTCCCCCGGCTGCGGGATATGGCTCGAGTGCGACCAGGCGAACGGCACCGCGTGGCTCCGGGCGGCGCACGAGCTGGGCCTGCGAGTGAGCAACGTCACGGCGCGCGCCCTCGTCCTCACCCTGCTCCCGGACTGCTCCCGCCGGCTCAACGCCTCCGTCGAGGCGCTCTTCTCGGACAACTACGCGCCCGGCCCCCAGAACACGCTCCTCGTGAGCTCGTGCAACCGCGACGACCGCACCATGAACTGCGGCGTCCCGCCCGCGACCTACCTCAACGCCTCGTCCCACTGCTTCCACGGCGCTAATAAAGCCGAGAACTTCAGCTGCGTCTCGCCCATAGGCAACCGTTTCTTAAACGAAACCAAGATACGGGCGCTCGGCTCGGAATGCACCGGGCTGGTGTCGGCCGCGAGCTACTGGGACGCGCCGGCGCCGGTGCTGGCGGTCCAGCTGGGCGTGATGGAACTGGAGTGGTGGATGCGCGGGCCGTGCAGCTGCGCGCCCAATGCCAACTGCACCCCCCTCACCACGCCGGCCGCCGGGCAGGGGTTCCGGTGCGAGTGCCAGGAGGGGTTCGAGGGCGACGGCTTCGCCGGCGGAACCGGCTGCCGGAGAGGTCAGTGCGCCGCGCGCTACTCAATTAATTGCTGTTTAATTATTAGTTCCCCGGTTTCGTGCGTCGTCGGTTGAATTGGTCAGTCAAATCATGCGAGCTAGCGATTTTGTTAGAATGGTTGACTCCGCGCGATGCCGCATCCAGCTCGCGGCACCAGAATGGCTTGGACCATTGGATCCGACGTATAATTATCGTTGTCTCAGCAAACCACGTGCACTTTTTTTAGATGAACCACAGGCAGGCACGGTTAATCAAACCACGAAAAGTGTTTTTTTTTTTGAGTTATCAAACCACGAGAGGTTCTGCCTCCCAACTTTTCTAGGAAAAATCTGGCTGATGAACATCTCTGCCTCCGTTCTTGTTGGTATATTTCTGAAAGGGCCTACTGTCAATGAACACTCATGCTGTTTCAATAACGTACTTCAAAATTGGCTGCTAAAAATGATTATCACTGGTGGATTAGTAGATTTTGTGATTAGTCATTGAAGAAAGAAACAAATTGGCTTGGAAAGCGCACACCTGCAAGGGATTTGGGGACTCTATGTGTGTGTGTGTCAGGGGGAAAACCGATGGTACATGGCACCGGGTTAGATGGTTATAATGCATACACAACCCGCGTGGCATGAATCCAGCCCATTGCTTCTGGCATTGCTGCCATGTACCCCCTTGTTTTTTGTTTCCGGTGGCTACTTCGATCTCACACTTTGATTCAATGGTTTCAGTTTCAGCTGCCAAGTGTAATCCTTCAAGAAACCTAGCAGAAGGCTGTGGCAAGACGATCCAAATCGCCCTTCTTGTGGCAGGTAATATAAGTTGCTCGTAACAACTAGCTGAATAGCTCATGATTCGAAATAATATATCTGGTATACCTAAGCTTGTCTAAATGTGGTCGAATTGATATTTAGCATATTGCAATGGTAGTTGCACGACACCATATCCACATATCAGAACTTCTTTCTTGTCTTAGAGAAAATGTCTTTTCGCCTAGCTTCAGTCCCACACCAGGTCCCGTAGATTATTTTAGCGGAGGTGGTGGGATACAAAGAGCCTTTTTGCATGCCCCCTGACCTAATAACACTGTAATAATTCCTGAGCTCAAGTCAATGCATATTAGTAGCAAACTTCACTGAAAAGTCCCAAGACTTTAGATCTCATGATATGTGGAGGTGGAGGCTCATGTAATTAAACAGCACATCCAACATTGAGAAAATTAGCATCTTTCAGATACGTAGAATTATTTGACTGAATACACCGACAAATTTAGCTTGAATATTTAGACAGAATCCTTTCAAAAACTATAGAAGAGAACGCAAATAATGTCAAGCCCATGACACATTCAGCCAGACGGCCTGTTGAGTACCAAAAAGGTCATGGGCCTCAGATTCATTTATATGCCCCAACGTCAAACTACACTGCAGTACCTAATCGGGCCTATTATCTGTTTTGCTTTTGCAAAAGGCCCAAATTATCTGGATAGTGTAGTGCAAATAAAAGGAAAAAGTCCTTTTTACATCTCTAAACTTTCGATAATAAAACCATCCGTCTGGACTCCTTAGACTCGCGATACCGGATATATGACCTCCCTAACTGATTTCTCTCATTGGTTTTGCTCCTTTTCTTTTATGTTTATTTTGACTGAATCTTTGAAAATCATAGTAAATAAAAAAACTCATAAAATGAAAATTCCAATTTTGTTGGACTCCACATGAGTAGATATATACAATGAATACATATATATGATATGATATAATTTAGCAAAAAATTATTGTGCTTTTAGATATATAATTTTCTGTAATTAATTCATAGCTACAGTTTTCACGGTCCAATTATGGTGAAATTTTTAAGGTGGGTAATCATTATATGCTTCAGTTGTAGTAAAAATTTTATGCTCATTTGATCATTTTTCCTTGAGCAACTAAATTCCAAGCTATATTAGAGATTCTTTAGTTGCTCAAGCATGCATGATCCAATGAGCATGAATTTTTTACTAAAGATCAAGAATATAATCCTTAGCACACCATAAAAATTTCACCATAATTGGACCATGAAAACTGTAGTTATGAATTAATTACAGAAAAGTATATATCTAAAAGTACAGCAAAATATTTTTACTAAATTATATTATATCATATGTTCACCGCATAGATCAACTCATGTGGAGTCAAAAAAATTAAATTTTCTATTCTATGATTTTTTTGTGATTTACTATAACTTTTTAAAAATTCAGCCAAAACAAACATAAAAGAAAAATACCAAAACCACTGAGAGAAACCAGCCAGGGAGGTGGTATCACGAGTTTAAGGAGTTCAGACAGGCAGTTTTATTGTCTATGGAGGAAATGCAGATTCAACCTAAAGTTTAGAAAGGTAAAAATAATTTTTTCCGGATTCAGCAGGGCCATCAATGGCCTCTTTCTGCTAACCCGAAACCAGCCCAGGTTGAGCTGGGCCTCATTTTCCGAGCTCGAGCTTTCAGCATTCTCACAAGTTACAGCATCACACATTCACACTCGAGTGTAAAATGAATTTTTTGCAGGAATCGTGTTTGGTGCCCTTGTAACGGGCGTGACCTGCGTGGTGTACCAGCTGCTGAAGCGCCGGTCGGCGTCCATCCGGACGAAGCGCAGCACGAAGCGGCTCCTGTCGGAGGCCTCCTGCGCGGTGCCCTTCTACTCGTACCGCGAGATCGAGCGCGCCACCGACGGCTTCTCCGACGCCAAGCGCCTGGGCACGGGCGCCTACGGCACCGTGTACGCCGGGCGGCTCAGCGACAGCCGCCTTGTTGCCGTGAAGCGGATCCGGCAGCGCGACAACGCCGGCCTCGACTGCGTCATGAACGAGGTGAAGCTGGTGTCGTGCGTGTGCCACCGCAACCTCGTCCGCCTCCTCGGCTGCTGCATCGAGCAGGGGCAGCAGATCCTGGTGTACGAGTTCATGCCCAACGGCACGCTGGCGCAGCACCTGCAGCGGGAGCGCGGCCCCGCGGCGATGCCGTGGACGGTGCGCCTCCGCATCGCCGCCGAGACAGCCAAGGCCATCGCGTACCTGCACTCGGAGGTGAACCCGCCCATCTACCACCGCGACGTCAAGTCCAGCAACATCCTGCTCGACTACGAGTACAACTCCAAGGTCGCCGACTTCGGGCTGTCGCGGCTGGGCAAGGCGCCGCTGGGGGACTCCTCCCACATCTCCACGGCGCCGCAGGGCACGCCGGGGTACGTCGACCCGCAGTACCACCAGAACTTCCACCTCTCCGACCGGAGCGACGTGTACAGCTTCGGCGTCGTGCTCGTGGAGATCATCACCGCCATGAAGGCCGTCGACCTGACCCGGGCGCCCAGTGAGGTGAACCTGGCGCAGCTCGCCGTGGACCGGATCGGCAGGGGCCGCGTGGACGACATCGTGGACCCGTACCTGGACCCGCACCGGGACGCGTGGACGCTCTCCTCCATCCACAAGGTGGCCGAGCTGGCGTTCCGGTGCCTGGCGTTCCACAGCGAGATGAGGCCGTCCATGGCCGAGGTCGCCGACGAGCTGGACCAGACACAGCGCAGCGGGTGGGCGCCGTCGGCGGACGACGCCGCGTGCATGTCCACGTCGTCGTCGATCTGCTCGTCGGGGGCGTCGACGCGCGGCACGGACAGGTCGTGGGGCGCCGGCAGGAGCCGGACGGACAGGGAGAGGGCCGCGGCGAACGCCCTGGCCGCGCAAGAGGCTGCCAAGGGCGGCGCGGCGGAGTCTCCCGTGTCCGTGCAGGAGAGGTGGTTCAGCGACCGGAGCTCCCCTTCCTCCAACAGCTTGCTGGGCAGTCGCCCCCTGCACTGAACTGAGCCACGACATTGCTCGATCTCCTCCTGTATACTCAACACGTATCAGCTAGCTAGTTAAGTTGTACAAAACATTGTGCATGATTAGTTGGGCAAGAACAATGAAATCGAGTCGGAGACAATTAGTTCGGTTGCAACTTCCAACAATGAGATCGAATCAGAGATACTGCAATGTGATGGATGGCAACCGGCATGCATGCTTGTGGGCACCTCCCTGACTGCTTGTGTTACTCTTCAGGCCAGTATCGCTTCGGAATTCTGCTAGAACGCTGTAGTGTAAATGTGTAATAATCGTACTGCATCTAGGAGTTGCACATAGGTTTTGTTAGAAATTAGCATTAACCACATGATTAACACGTGGACTGGTCAGTTAATCCCGTCATTAGCGGTTGCTAATGACGGGATGCGTCCTTAACAGAGGCATGTTCGGAAGGGGCGTGACCCTGCGCGTTGGTTCGTTTGAGCCCATATAAATATGTAATCACTGTTCATTGATGATTAACAAGAGAATCATTTACATCCAGTTTTAGATTAACTCAAAGAGGGTTATTGCTCTGTGCTCATGTATCGTGCATGTGGGGATGACAAACCGTTGGAGATCGTTTCAGTGTGACGACGTCTCTAGCAACGTTTAGTCGCCTTGTTAGTAATAATAAAAATCCAATTTTCCTGTAGCCACAAAAAAGAAGTCCAATTTTCCACGTTGTTTTGCGCACTACTTTTCCGTTGCCGTCTCGCAATCGAGAAGGGGTCCATTTCTCTGCTGAATAAATAAAAAAAGCGTGCCAGCTAGACGTACGTACATAGCATGCGAGTTGATCTTTTTTTTTTGAAACGTGCGAGTTGATCTTTCCCCCAAAAGAAAAATCGCAGCAACAGTAGACTCCACAAAAATGTGTCCGTATAGATCATGCATGTATACGCTTACGAAGTTACGATACGAGCAAATCAAATCAAAAATTATTTTCACAGGAAATCACGCCTTCCCGATCATTAGCGCTAGCTGCCATATCCCGTTGCTCGGCGCATCACGCTACGCATCCCTACCGTATATGTTTTATACTGATGCATAGAAAAAAAATATAAGTTTACATCACCATCCCCACCAGTCCAGTCACGTGTCGCCACATGCATTCAGCCGACCAGTAGCGCATTCTGTATCAAACGTTGCAGCCATATCGTACCCTCTACTGAAGTCTGAAACACATGCAGGGTGAACCAGAAATGCCTCATCAGCTGCAGCTTCAGTTCCGTCTCCCAGCTATCGCCCCGTCGCCCATCAACACACTGGCGATCCGATGCAGCCCGTGCCCGTGGACACAAGCTTGGATGCCGTGCTTAGATCCTGTGCCAACACTTAGCACATAGCGGTGACCAAACATCTACGTCAACGAGAACACCTGCAATCAGCAACAGCCAGTGTGCATAAGGCCGCGATTGACGCCTCTGAACTTTCTTGCAAGTGTCCGGAGAAAAACCATGTACCCGCTGCTTCAGGAACGAATTGTCTTTCCTTGAATAGTACTAGTGTAGGAAAAAAAACATCGTAGACCCGAATGAAAATGCGAGGATGGCGCGTCGTCTACTACTTTTTATCTGCGCATGCAGATCGAGGCCGGCTGAGAAAGTCAAATAAATGGCAGGCCGCTTCTCTGTTGCGGATCGTTTTAGGTTACGGTGCGGGATTAGATTCCCCGATTTTTTAGCTCTAGAAGATCGACCACGACCTTTCCTTAATACCTCGCCATAACTTGCAGCCGTCAACTTGAGATTTTTCTCGGTTGAATTCGCGTCCCCCGCCCCCGTATTCCGGGTGCCCCGCGCGTTCCCCGCCAGCCCTCGCGGCCGGTCACCGCACCGCGCGAGCAGAGCCAACGAAGCGAGCGCGCTGGAAGCACGCGCCGGCGAGGGGCGCAGGCAGCGTTCCGGACCTCGTGCCAGCCGGCGATCGCGATCCGCCCCCCGTCGAGATCCTCGCCGGCCGCTGTCGGAACAGTCGCCGGATCTGGCCATGCATCTGCGATCCACGCACGGCATGCGGAACACGTACGTACCCGCGCAAGCGCACGTGGTGCTAGTTGCCGTGCCTTCCCTCCCGCACGCCGGCCGGGGCTATTTGTACCCCCCGCTCCTTGCGCTACCCAAGACGCAAACCACATCCTCTCCATTCTCCTCCCTCCTCAAAACCTTGCGAAGAGAGTACGTGGCAAGCAAGGGGAGGAAATTGTGCTGAAGCTAGCGGCCGCGAGCACCGATCGATCGATTAGAAGTGAGCATCCGGGCAGCCAGAGAGTTTCCGGCCATGGCGAGCTCCGATCAGGGTTCGTCCGGCGCCCCGAAGCCCGTGCCGGGCAGCTACGGGCTGCCGGTGATCGGCGCCGTGCGGGACCGCCTGGACTTCTACTACTTCCAGGGCCAGGACAAGTACTTCGAGTCCCGCGTCGAGCGCTACGGCTCCACCGTCGTGCGCATGAACGTGCCGCCGGGCCCGTTCATGGCCAAGGACCCGCGCGTGGTCGCCGTCCTCGACGCCAAGAGCTTCCCCGTGCTCTTCGACATGGACAAGGTCGAGAAGAAGAACCTCTTCACGGGCACCTACATGCCCTCAACCTCGCTCACCGGCGGCTACCGCGTGTGCTCGTACCTGGACCCGTCCGAGCCCACCCACACCAAGGTCAAGCAGATGCTCTTCAACCTCCTGCTCTCCCGCAAGGACGAGGTCATCCCGACCTTCCGCTCCAACTTCTCGTCGCTCCTCGCCACCGTCGAGTCGGAGCTCGCCAAGGCCGGCAAGGCCGAGTTCAACAAGCTCAACGACGTCACGTCGTTCGACTTCATCGGCGAGGCCTACTTCGGCGTGCGCCCCTCGTCGACCGACCTCGGCAGCGGCGGGCCGACCAAGGCCGCTAAGTGGCTCATCTGGCAGCTCCACCCCCTCGTCACGATCGGCCTCCCCATGATCCTCGAGGAGCCGCTCCTTCACACCTTCCACCTCCCGCCCTTCCTGGTCAAGGGCGACTACAAGGCGCTGTACAAGTACTACTCGACCGCCGGGAAGCAGGCGCTCGACATGGCCGAGGGCCTGGGCCTGTCGCGGGAGGAGGCCTGCCACAACCTGCTGTTCGCCACGACGTTCAACAGCTACGGCGGCCTGAAGGTGCTCTTCCCGGGGCTCCTGGCGAACATCGCCAACGGCGGCGAGAAGCTCCACGAGCGTCTGGTGGCGGAGATCCGCGGCGCCGTGGCCGAGGCCGGCGGCAAGGTGACACTGGCGGCGGTGGAGAAGATGGAGCTGACAAAGTCGGTGGTGTGGGAGTCGCTGCGCCTGGACCCGCCCGTCAAGTTCCAGTACGGGCACGCCAAGAAGGACCTGGAGATCGCGAGCCACGACGGCGTGTTCGCGGTGAAGAAGGGCGAGATGCTGTTCGGCTACCAGCCGTGCGCCACCAAGGACGCCCGCGTGTTCGGCTCCACGGCGGGGCAGTTCGTGCCCGACCGGTTCGTCGGCGACGAGGGCAGCAAGCTGCTGCAGTACGTGTACTGGTCCAATGGCCGCGAGACCGAGAGCCCCAGCGTCGACAACAAGCAGTGCCCCGGCAAGAACTTCGTGGTGCTCGTCGGCAGGCTCTTCGTCGTCGAGCTGTTCCTCCGCTACGACACCTTCACCGCCACCGTCGGCACGGAGCTGCTCGGCACCAGCGTCGTCTTCACCGGCGTGACCAAGGCTACCTCCGGCCCTGGCAGCGAGTAGATCGGTCTCGGCGGTAAAATCAAACCTGCACCCGCACGAACTTTGTCGCGATTGGATATGATTGGATTGGGTTGCAGACTGCACCAGGTACGGGGCCCCCCTTGTAATAAGATTTCTTCCTCTTCACGTGTGATCGGACCTGTTGATTTGACGATTTGTAATGCAATGATGGCATGTTGCATGAATGCCTCGATGTTACCTTTCTCACGGATCTACGCCACACGCAGGCGTGCATTCACATTGTAGGATGTCACCACGTGCGCACTGCACTCCGCGCGAACCGATCGGCGACGGAATCTCTTAGCTGCCTTGCATACTATTCAAGCCCGCTGACGACACCTTGCACATGCGTACTAGCTTAAATCCGAGCTACGACTTCACGACGGTCTAGAGATCCTTTACAGTTTCTGCACAAACAATGTGGCTACCGGCTTTCTGTTCTGTCCAACCTACGTTCTAAATTGTAGTGATAAATACGAGACTTGAATGTGCTAAGTTAAATATGTACTCCTCCGTTCTAAATTGTACTTCGTTTTGCCAAATCTAGATATATAATTTTTACTATATATTTAGATATAGTGTGTATCTAGATGCATATCAAAATCTATATATATCTAGATTTGCCAAAATAATCTACAATTTGAATCGGAGGGGGTATAACAGTTGCCATGACATTCATCTAATGGTGTTGTGATGACAACAGGAACGTACGTGAAAAATTAACAATGCACTACTAGAGCAAAGCTAAACGTGGGTAGATGATCGACGACGACGCGATTACAGATCCAGGGCCCCGACGCGATTACAGATCCAGGGCCCCGTTTAGATCACTTCAAAGTTCCAAATTTTTACACTCTCTCTCCATCACATCAATTTTGAGACACATGCATGGAGCAGTAAATGTATGTAAAAAAAAATAACTAATTGCACAGTTTAATTGTACATCACGAGACGAATCTTTTAAGCCTAGTTAGACCATGATTAGATAAAATTTGTCAAATACAAACGAAAACGCTACAGTAGCAAAAAGTTCCAAATATTATAAAAAGTTGCGATCTAAACGGGCCCAGGTTGGCGTTGGACAACACATTGCAAATTTAAAGATGCAGTAGAAGCTAACCCCGAGAGAGAATTACCCGGACGGCTCTGCTTCCCTACTATTTATGGGAGCTATGGGTAGTGCACCTAATATTTGCGCTTCTCAACTCTAAAACACAAGCTAACCCACGTGCCTTTTCTACCTTTTTGTCCCGAGCCTGCGGGGTCAAACTTTCTGATAGCGATTTGACGGCAACTTTCATGTCAGTACGGCAATCTGACGTCTCAGTACAACGACTCATGCATTCTTAAGATAAGGTTAAAAGGTTACTAATAGTGCAAAAAGGGTTCGGTTCACGCAAGAAGAACATAGCAGATGCACCGCACATGGTCGTATCATTATACCTAGTGTGTGCGCCTAACTTTTTCCCCGGTTAACTTCAAGCGTGCACCACGCGATCATTTTTTATTTTGATTCCCGGCACGTCACGTTCATCACCACGAAACCCGATGGATTCTATATATCGTGGCAGTACCATCTAGAGTAGATAATATTGTGAGCTTGTGCCCTAGGCTGCCTAGAGCTCCAGAAAACCTGGAAATAATCGGGAAAATTGCTGGCCTGCAGGTCCAGGACACAATAATGCAGGTCATTTGGCTGTGTTCGTTTTCTAATATCTAAAGTTTAGAGATGTCACATAAAAAAGAATCTTATCATTTAGAAATATTAAATAAAATCTAATTACATAACTAATTGCAGAACCCTAGGGCTAATTCACGAGACGAATCTAATGAGGTATATTAGGCCATGATTAGCCGATAATTACTATAGTATCACTGTGGCAAATTATAGATTAATTAGACTCATTAAATTTGTCTCGCGAATTAGCACCTATCTGTGTAAAAGATTTTATAAACAGATTTTATTTAACACTTCTAAATAGTAAAAAAAATTGATGTGATAAATTTAAATTTTAGAGAGGAGGAAACGAACGCAGCCAAACGAGAGACCGTTGGACGCATGCATCATGTGGGCCGATGGGCGTGATGGGTGATGGCTCCCCGCCCGTTTACTTGCGATGGCGGGCGACCCACGTGGTCGCGGCCCCGGGCGAGGGGCCCGGCAGGCTAGGTGCCCGCCGCCGCTCGATCCCGCGCGGTGACCGTGACCGGTGGGTGGGTGCGGCGAAGGGCGGCCGCGGATTGATTGGTGGTGTTGTGCTTGTGCTGGAACGTGCGTGGAACGGCTGCTGAGCGACTGCGTGCTGCGACGCGGCTACAGCCCCAGCCGGCGTGCGTACGGGAGTGGTAACGGATTATACTTCTAATAATTTCTTTATAATATAATAATCTAACTTGTCATTTATATATTTTTAGTTTAAAATTATACAAGACTAGAGTTTGGATCTTTCAGAACCTGACACTTAGATTATCTAGACTAAAATCTAGCTCTTTACCATCCCTATGCATGCTCGGCCGCATCACAGCTAAGAGCAACTCCAGCAGCAACTCCTAAATTAGATCCTCCAAATATTAAATAGAGGTTGGCTCTATTTCCAGGGGGCTTCAAATTTACTTCAACTCTAACAATAGTCCTCAATTCTAACAAAAACTTCCTACGGACCTCTAAGAATGGAAGGTGGATGAGAGAATTTGGAGACTCTTTAAAATAGAGGGAAAGAGAATCTCGTACTTAATCTTCTAAATTTGACATAAAGAGTTATTCAGAGGGTTTGCTGAATTTGCTCTAACCACGCGCATAAAAGCAAAATAAATAATGAGTTTCACGCCGAACCAAATCTTTCGCCGTCGCCGCCGAGCTACCCCTACCAAACATATCGTCTGCAAATTTTGCTCCTTGACAATACACACACATGCGGCGATGCAGCAACCACGGGGGCGTCCGCTCGGTCACGCGTATAGCGACACACGAACAGGTCTCGCTTGGTCACTTTTCACTGTCCGGACTCCGGGACTGGATCGGCGCATCACTGGCCCGTCCGGTAGCAGCCAAGATCTTCCCGATCGGGCCCGTACCGCACTGATTGGGGTGGAGTTTGGCCTGCTCGCCCGGAGTTTGATCCGCGCCAGCACCGCGTCGCGTGTGGAACGTACGCGTTGGGATGCACGATTCGCCTACGCCAGCTCATAAGTCATATCATCGTTGTAGTTTTTTCTTAATGGAATCATACAGACGCGCGAAACATGCGTAACACTGTTGGTGTGCTTGGTGTCATCTCTCCCTATCCATATACAGGCGTGGCAGCGCGTCAGCGTGTCGGTATATGCTATTTTTAACTCTCTTTTTTGGAGTGACTATATATCACGCGAGTGATTTTTTTTTTATTTCAGTTTCAGCCGATTTTTTAAACCAACCTAATCATGCCACGTATAGCAGTGTTGAGAGGGGAAATCGAGTGACCAGAAAAAAAAACAGTTGAGTAAAAACCCAATCCATGATCAAACAAAAAGTTACCGCCACATCCTAGACAGTACCTGATGGGCCCGTTGAAACCCGATTGTGTTCAGAGTCGACTGATGGGCTGGGCTGCATGCAACAATACAGGAAAAAACAATTACAAATATATCCACAGACAAAACTGCAGTAGGAGAAAGTAAGTAGACATGAGATAACTCAACAGTCACAAAAAAAATATGAGCCATCCGTTCAAAAAATCGAGCGATGACAAAAAAAAAAAATTCGAGTACTGATCCATTCTTCTCGTCGTGCCCCCCATTTTGGAGAGAATAGGCGGCCCGAACGCCCAGCCTACTCGCGGGTTCCAGATGGCCTGCCCAAAAGAGCGCAAAGAGCCCACGCATGCATTTGTCGCTTCTTCCGTCGCTTTTCGTCGTCTCCCTCTCTCACTCAGCCCAACCGGAGGAAGAGCGGCCCATGAGCCCACATGGCAGCATTCTTTCTCTTTTGCTCCTTCACCCCGTCGTTGCTATCAACTGAGTGTGTTTTTTTTTCTTTGCGAACAACTATGAATTGGGTGATTGACTTCGGTAATGGTATAGATTTCAATCTTAGAATTCATGCCAAAGTACGTATTACTATTTTAAACCTTTTCGTTTCATCATATATTAATTTATCAATTTTAGAAGCTTTATTTAAAATTATGATACCTAATCCAATTGTCGGGAAAATGCCCAATACCTTTTGTAAACCTACGTAGCACGTGTACAGTTTTTAAACATATAATGTAAGAAGCTGCAAACACACGTTAAACGCGTAACCGGCTACAGGTTACATCTTTATTCAGTGCTCATCCCAATATATAAGAAAAGACAATAATATACATGCTCTCACAGATTAGTACATCACTCCTCTCTCCATCATCGAGAGATTTGGAAAATGCACAACACGAAGTCAAAACGGCAAAAAAAAAAAGAAGCGATGAAGAATTCAGAATGGTGCATCTTAGGGGGAACTCGGAGGCCGAGTAGCAGCGCATCAAGCGGCTGGCTTCATCTCCTGCTTGATGGCCGCCACCAGCTGGTTGTAAGCCTCGCTCCAGGCGTTCTTCATCTCCAGGCTCCACATGTCGGCGGGGAGCGCCTCCTTTATCGTCTCCAGCAGCGCGAACCTCGTCACCTGCATCGTCGTTGTCCACACGCGCACGGTCAAGACTAATAAATCAAGCATGCTTGGTTTCTATATACTAGAAGACTAGCTAGATTGCTTTCGATCGCTGTCATCCCCAGGGCAGAAATTAAGGTTCGGTCGGTTGGGGTGGTTGGGTTGGGCGACTTGCCTCGAAGTGTCCGTCGGCGACGCCGTACTTGAAGTGCGTGGCGCCCAGCCGCTTGAGCGTCGTCTCCCTGACGGTGACCTTCCCGGCCTTCCGTAGCTGCGCCGCCGCCTCGCAGGTCTGCGCCATTGACAGCGACACGCATTCCTTGTCAGTCCTTTTTAAAAATTTGTTTCCACAGCCACGCATCGATCGGGTTCATTACTAGCGTGAGATCGAGAAGAACGCACCATGACGAAGACGGACATGGCGTGGGTCTTGAGCTTGGGGTTCTTCTCCAGCGGCACGTCGGAGTCGCGCAGGAACGAGAACATCTGCTTCGCCGACGGCGCGATCTCGAAGATCCTGCGGGAGCAACGGCCGGTTCGGTGCCGGAACTATCAGGCAAATGCAATGCGGATGCGACGCGCGAGCAGGGGGAGAAGGTGATCGATCGATCGACGCCACGACGTACTTGAGGAAGAAGCGGAGGCCGAGGTTGGCCGAGTCCTTCTTCATGAGGGCCCACGACTTGAGCACCAGCGCCTCCTGCTCCTCGCCGAAGATGGCCGCGCCGTTCCCCTCCGCGAGCGCCATGCCTCTTCCTGCTTGTTTGTCGATTCGGCCTGCTATCTTGGACTTGGTGGCGTAAAAGATATCTGTGCGCGTGCGTAACCGAGCACTGGACAGTGGTGGATCGACGAATGTACGTGTGTGATTCGGGCCGAGCTGGGGCGCAGGTTTATATAGGTCCGCCGGCCCAGGCCTGGGGCGACCCTTGGGGCACCTGACGAGCCAAGACGCGAGGACCGGGCACCGCCACCAGCAGCGGCCATGTTGCCTTGCTCCTCTGGAAGTGGCACGCGATTACGCCTACAGCACGGCGGGATGGGGTTGGGATTCAAGCCTTCAAGCCCCAAAACCGTGTGCCGCAGCGACAAAGCGAGGGTGGGTTGGGGGTGCAATTGTGCAAAGCGTCAATAACGTGGGCGGGTGGGCGAGGGGAAAACAGCGGCGGGGTTTGGGAATCCAAGTCAAAGCCTCGTTCCCTCCCTCCTTTCTTGTCCACCAAGAAGCAAGGAGCGGCGGCGTTCGTTTCGTGCTCGCCAAAAGGGCCCGGCCGGCCAGGCCAACGACGGGACGTCCCGCAAACGCCGGGCCAACAAAGTGTCCGGCCTTTGTTGGGCCGCTTTCCGGTCGGTCAGGCCAGGGCGGGCCAGATGTGAACTGGTCCTGTTCTTGGTTGGAACGTGGAGCTGTCTACTGTTGCTACATGATCGGATTGATTTCTGTGAAACCCTCTGTAAAATCTCTCCGGAAAATTCCTGCGTGAGGTGGGGAATTCAGTTGCCACTATTCACTATTGACAGCAGATCGAGCACGTACCAAATCAGATGCGTTTTCTGTCCATCTCTCTGTACATCCATCCATCCACACCCCGCGCCCCGGTCCCGCACGGAACTCTCTCACATCTCGTTACACCTTGGGCCCGGCCCGGCCACGGGGCCCACGGTGATCTGACGGGCCAAGATCACGGATCCGCACGCTGCGCGCCGACCGGGCCGCCTTTCTCGAGCTGCCGCCCGCACGCGGGGGACCCGCCGCCGACCAGCTCCTTGGCCAGCAGGTACCTGAACGCCAGGTTGTGGGGCTTCCACTCCACGCCGGGGAAGCCGCCGCCTCCTCCGCCTCCCCGCCCGCGCGCCCGCCCGGCGTGCTGGCTCCGGCGCGCGGCGTCCCGGAGGCCCTCGGGCAGGTGGCACTCGACCGCGGCCACCACCTCCTGCGGGCCCAGCCCGGCGTCCCGCGCGTACAGCTCCAGGGCTTTGGGGAGGATGATCTTGTGCTGCCCGCGCCCGCGGACGCCCACGTTGGCGCGGATGTACTCCTCCTTCGCCGCCTCCAGCTGCTGGAACAAGCTCTTGGGGCTGTACAACCGCACCTGATCCATGGAAGGGGACAGTTGGAAGGAGATGAATCAATGTTCCGGGGCTGGCAGGTGATGTCCGTGCGCCGTTGGGAGTTGGGGCGCGTCTGGGTGTGGTGTGTTTGATGCTGCAGTACGTACCACTGGGTCCGAGTAGCTGCCGGAGGACAGGGTGAAGTGCACCAGCGGCTCCGGCCGGTCCACGGCGAAGCCTTGCAGCTCGTCCTTGTCCCTGGACTTCCATTTCGGGTAGAGCAGCAGCCTAAGCCACTGCAGGATTCATTCAGTGTACCAATGTTAGGCTAAGGCCTGATGGGGAGGTGAAATCATGCAGGAGGCAGAACAAACCTGTCCAGAGGAGTGTGATCGGCAACACAAGATCTGGTACTCTATCAGCTCCGCGTTCACTCTTTGGCCACTAATGTTGTAAGATACCTGTGCCGCAAAACAAGGTCATCAGAATGAGATACAGGCATGCCATTGTATATCTGAATATGGCGATTTGAGGGTTCTCTTTCCACCTTGGTAAGCAGCATTCTCTTGCTGTTACTCTGTGGAATCCCGTATTCGATATGGGCCTGAAAACAACAAATATTTAGATTGAACTTCATCCGTTGAAAAAGTAGAGTAAGATGTCGAGGTACTGGGCATGAAACTAGTTACATGCATCATCATAGCATTATGCACATTGATCCAGAAAGCAAGCTTCTCTTCATTTTTCATCCCACTGAGATCAGCAGTTTCTAGAAGCTGTACAAGTGACCTACAAAGTGGCGTCATTAACTAGTCAGCAAATAGTTGTGTGGATCAATTTATTGACTATCAACTATAAAAGGTACTAGAAAAATCACTGGAAAAATACTTACATATATTTGCGTATCATATCTTTAACATCAGCAGACCTCTGATCACCCTTGCAAAGAGCAGAAACCTCAACCACAGAATCATATTGTAGACCCAACTCCCTTGATTCACCATTGCCTAATGCGTTCTCCTGCCATGCCTCAATGAAGCTCTCTTTTCTGCACCTGGGGCTCCATATATCTGCAGTATATTTCGAAGATAATCCGCTTGCTGATGAAAAGGATGAGCACGGTGAGGGGAAGAAGGCATGTTGCACTGTGGGTACGTCTCTCAGCCGTATGTATATGGCAGCAATGCATTTGATCATGTCCTCGGATATCTTGTTAGGCGTCTGAGGAACATGATCTGCAACCCTGGTCCCCAATATATCTGCCAAACTCACTATACCAGAATCCATGCACTTCCCTTCCTGATCATTGAAGATAATCATGTTAGAATTTCATAGATCAAAATTACTACTATACGACATTTCCAAGATAGATCGCAGCAAACTAATTAAAATAATTGGAACAAAAGAGAGGTTTCAGACATCATTTTGTACCTCAACAAAAGATAGAGGTAAGGTATGGCATGGTTTCAGAGCTCTAGCAAGATTGTTCGCTGAAGGAGATACCCTAACGGAACGGTGCAGAAGCGAGGAATGGCTGCGTCCAATATTGGTCTTTTCATGGCTAGTTTCACTCGTAGAAGTTGTAGGTGTTGACTTGCGTGCCAGGACCATTCGACTGGACTGCACTAGTGGGTGCTTCCTTGGGGTTGAGAAGTCTAGCTCTGAAGCTTCTGATAGTATACCTGATAAAGACCTTACTGGTTGCCTGTCATTTTCCATGTCACAAGAAGAATTCGCAGGGCAAAGTTGTTGTTCAAAGGCCTTTCGGTAGAGGGTCAGGAGATGTTGCTCCAAGCATATGACTTCTAGCTCTAGTACTGCTATCTCCTTTATTAGCTCCTCCGTAGGCTGTGATATCATGGAAGAAAGAAAACTTCTGTGTGACTTACTGAAAACTCAGTCTTCAGATAAACTTGCACAGTATGCAATTCGAAAATCAATCATTGCATGAGATGTAAAATATTAGCTCTTATTTTCTTTTTCTCTCATTCCAGACTCACTACATTGGAAAAGGAGTTTCACCTTTGGAATGCAGCTCTCATTTGATGAAAGAATAGAACAAGGTTTGTAACCCAGTGCTTTCTCAAGAGCCCGGCGCATGACAAATTGATCATTTAGTCGCTCCTCAAGGACTTGAACCTGCAGAAGTAGCATCATAATTATCAAAACCAAAACGAAATACCATAATAAACATATTGCGAGAATAAATTGTGCTATCCACGGAGTTCCATAGTATCTATAGCAATTTTAATTTTGACATTCTTATCCTTGCCAGCTTCAGACAGATAAGTTAATCCATACTACAAATGGCATTTATGGGGAAGAAAATTAGCATTGCCGAAAACGAGGAGCAACTCTGGAACTGGTTGAAAGAGATCTAAAATGAGCAATAATCTATGGCTAAGGTCCTAAGGAAGGAACATTTTAAGACAAACTGAAGGGGGAAAAGAGCAGATATCTGATTTACCTCTCGTTTCAATGAGCATGGAAGCTCAGTAGGACAGGACGGCATCTTACTGGTGCTGTTCTGATCCTTCAGTTCCCCGGCATCCTTCCATACAGCAGAAATGGTAAGAAGGCAAGCAGAACAGAAATCTTATAATTTCTAGTCAGAATAGTTGCAATCCATGGCACATAACACACGGAAAGTGAAGAACCAAGAGCTAATCTGACATTTTTTTCTCAACAACCGCAAGCTTACCTGCTGTTCCTGAGCAAGGCACCTCGGGGAAGAAGAATCCACGCTATCCATTCTGAGCACTCTGATAGAATCACTGCCAATGCAAATTCCCCAGGAGCATTAGCCAAGAACCGCTTCTAAACAAAAGAATATTTAGTATCTTTCTTGGCCGGGACTAATTTCGGCAACTTGATGACACCAACAAATACTCCAAACAGAGTTTTATGAGCAAAGCTTAAATACGCAGTTCGTCAACTGCATAATGCAAACAGGGTGCGCACCTCTTGGAGCGGCCGTTTGACATTGCTGGTCAGGAAGAGGGCTACGAGGCTACAGCTCCTCCGCCGGCCGCTGCCACAGAGCTGAAGAAGGCCTCCCCCATTGTGACATGCTCAAGCAAGCCGCTGGAATCTGTCCCGCATTGCAGGTTAGTGAACCGAAAAGAGGAGATGGTACCGGTAGAGACTATAAAGGGGAGACCCAGCATCTACCTGCCTCACAGGTGGTGAATCGTCCACGGCAAGCGGAAGCTGGAGTTGTTGCCGAGGAGTTGATCACCTACTAAAGCCTTGACCTGCTGATGCCTTTGCCTTTTGTTTCTCCGCTGAAAGTTCCTTCTCCTTCCCAGGCCCCCTCCCCCTGCTTCCTGTGAGGTGAGAGGACAGCTGAGAGGAGCGCGAGGACTGAGGGGTGATGAACTTGAGGCACTCCCCTCCACTCCACCACGCCCCCACTACACTGCAGGTACAGTGGTGGTGGTACTGTTCCTGAGGCTATATCAGAACAGCACTCCAGATCGGTCCTGTGTCCGGCTATTCCGATGCTTTTATTTATTGTGGCAAGTCCCTTGTATATGTTTATGTCTGTCTCATTTACTTACCAACTTCTTTTCTATTTTATGCTTAGGTAGAGAGGCCAGAGCTCGGAGAAGAGCCTCACTCTATTCTATTCTATCCAGATCTGTCTCATTTACGTTTGTTTATGCACGCAGGGTAATTTTACTGCGTCCAAGGCTGCTGACCTTTTCACCTCTGTCACTTCATAATCGTCCTATCAGAAAATCGATTAGTAAATAATAACAGAATCTTCTGCCACATTGGGCATCTGCTGTTTAGCGAGGAAGTTTTCTTCTTCTTTTCGCTCCTTTTTTTCATTGAAAGATGAGTGCCACCAAGTGGTTAAGACATGAGGGGTTTTTAAGCCATCTCCTGAATAAGATGTTACTATTTCTGACGGTAGAAACTAGAAAGGTTGATCCAAGAGCATTGTTGTACGCGAGTTTTTGCTCGGCAATGATGAGATGAGCAGGTCACATGCAGATAAAAAGGACTGCAAGCAACGGAGCAGGACTGTGGCATGCATGGGTTTTGTTTGACCTGTGACCGACCCTGCTCCGGTAATTGATGGATCTCGTCCTATATGGCTAATACGTCTACACGACCACACGCCGCAGAGCCACAGGCGTGACCGAGTTCGTGCCCGGGGGGCACCTAGTGGCATGGAAAGCCAAGGGCGCGGCCAAGAAAACGGGCAGGCCGCAGGCCACAGACACTGCGGCGGCATGCGGGTGGCGGGGCGCCACTCCGGCCGGGGCGGCCAGGGCCGAGGCGGCGAGCCGGCGAGCTTGTCATCTCGCCGCCTAGAAAGAGGCGCTCCTTTGCCTCGACGCACACTGCTCGACTGCCAACCCTGCGACCTCCAGCCTCTGCTGCGCCTCCAAAAGAAATTTTTTGGCGGGTCATGTGACATCGTGTATGTACCACAGCGCCAGTGCACACAGGCACTCACAAGGTCGTCACAGGCACCGTCATGATGCCGCAACAGCCAGCAGATCCTCATGTCTGGAGTCTGGATCAGGACCAACCCAACCCTACGTAGCTAGCTAACATTTCCTGCTCCTCGCTCGCTCAAATGGCTCGGCAAATCATTGGCTGTCAAGTGAGCAGTTACTACTACAAGCAGGATCGATCTCCATCACCAGACGCTGCACAAAAGAAATCCTACGCGAGGCTACCGCACACATGGCTCGATCGCGTTGTTTTTGGGCAAGTAGTACGGTGAGGATACATGCCAAGCGCTACGCCGAAGGGTATATCGGTCGGATTGGTAGGTGCTCAATGCCATCTGCAGTGTTCCCCCGGGCGTCACGTAGCCGCTTGTCACGGAATCTCGGGCGCTTTGCTTTGGGGGTGCCCTAAATCCCAGCGCGGCTAGCTCTTAGCTGTGGGCTTGGCGCCGGCCACTAGCCAACGCCTGCGCCACCACCACTGTTGAAGAAGCAGGGAGGGATGCAGCTGCAGGGGGCACCCGGCAGCGTCCCTGTCTCACATGCGCGCTGCGGGTACAGCGCACGCGCATCACAGCACCATCTGATCGGCCTCTTTTGGTCTGCACAACCCATCACGCCCTCGCGATGATCAGAGAGCAAATAATTGCTGCCCAAAAAGATAAAAATCTTTTTTGGAAAAACTAAAAGATAAATAATCTCGAACAAGTTTTGGGCCCTCTTTTTCTTGGACGTGTATTGTAACGTGGGTAGGGCAATCAGCTGGATTCTGTAAACTGGAGTAGCCACTTGTTGCTGCATCTCCGGCTGTCCGAGATGAGGCAGCCGACCGAAGGCCTCACGAAGCACGTTGCCGCTTCGCGTGTTCGTCTCCCCGCCTGGGCTGCAATGATTTTCGCCGTGAC
Organism: Panicum hallii; assembly: GCF_002211085.1. NCBI lineage: Eukaryota > Viridiplantae > Streptophyta > Magnoliopsida > Poales > Poaceae > Panicum > Panicum hallii. The sequence goes on along the minus strand of NC_038050.1, from coordinate 67,710,834 downwards.
CGGGGTCCGGAGGCAAGGCAAACCACCAGCGCTAGGCTCCAAATGATGCTGCCAATGACGGGCCAGGGAAGCCGTGCCAGCCGTAACGACAAGGGGAACCTTGGGGTAACCCTACTTATCCGCGTAATGAAATCTCAGTGGGGAGGGGATTAAAGAAACGCCCCGGCGACAGACATGCTCGAGGTTTCATGTGCTCGTGGACCCCCTCCACCGCTGACGCGTCCGGCAACTGGCCGTAAAAACAATCGCTGGAAGGAGTAGGTGAAGTGAGATACCGGCGGTAAGAAGCCACGAAGCCAGAGGTGCGCGCGGTGGTGATGCGCTCATGCCACATTGGAAACCAGCATCCCGGAGGCATTTGATTATGGAAGCCGTCTCTGGCCGAGATCCAGAAAGATTCTTCTCATCGGTTCTCCAAGCTGTCAGAGGCTAAACAAGCTTACCAGCTGCCTCACTCCGGCCGTGGCAAACTGGGGTGTCCTGTTAGGGAAGTCAGAGGGCTGCAGAGCTCGAGTGAATTTCTCTTCTGCTAGTACAGTGGTACATGGCAAGCTAGTAGTAGTAGCTAGACACTTTACAAATTGAGGGACAAATGTTTCCTAGTGAAGAGGACAATATAGAGTGTTCTTCCATGCATTAGATTCTCAAGTGTGTGCATGGTACAGGAGCCACCCGATTCCGATGAATCGTCATCCGCGTGTCTCTTTGCATGGGTTTCTAGAAAGCTTTTTGCTAGATGCTACGATTCAGCGCACGGTCCAAGGCTTTGACTTGACAATATGTTACCTAGCCGTGCAACGACGACGGCCCAGGAGTGTATGAAGAAACAAAAAGAGTCATCTTGCAGAGCCATCCCGTCGTCACAGTTCATTATACAAATCTGGCATGCGCAAGCCCAGAAAACAGAGATTTTCAGAGTTAGAATTCAAAACTGGCCTAGAAACTAGCAGGTCTTGGGGCAAAGATGTTTGGCTATTACCACAAAGAGGGCACATTTAGCATGACGAATCTGTAGCAATTTTAAGACAGTCTACATCGCCTCTATGATCACCCATTAACAGGAAATAAGCACCACATTCGGGTCAAAAACCACTTCATTCACCATGCTGCATACATTGTATTTGGAATTAGCAACACAAGCACGGTAAAGTTCTGTTCCAAAATACCCTCATCTTGGCTGAGGGGGTAGAACTAGCTTTATCAGAACTATCAACATTGGCTTCCAATCCTGTCATGATATGCATGATATCATGTAAAAGCTACTCTATTTCTTGGGAACCTAGCACCGGCGTAAAATTTGCAATCGAAGTACTCTATGGTGGTAAGGCAGCAAAAAACAGTATTTTTCCTTTATGTAGCTGAAGAAGCTCAGGTCAGCTGTACAGTTCCAAGGAACGTCCTTCATACATCAGGTACTTTAGTTTCAGATCTTGTCCGCCACTTCAGCTGGCACATTGAGATCAAAAAGTGCACCACCACCATTAGCATCTGGCCTATCTCGCTTGGGAGGGCGCGCCCTATTATCAGAACTCGAGCCATGCAACTCAGGACCCCGCTTTCCTAGGATAGTCGATGCTGCACAGCAAATTGAAATACACATCAGCAGCTAAAAATAAATAAATGGTAAGTTCCACTGCTCTAGGTATGGTGATGCCTTTAAGATTTAAAAAAAAAAGGTATGGTGATGCCTCTCATATGATCCTAAGCTGAATTAAGGAAATGCCATATGAAATATCATATTCATTATTATGCATACCATGTTGGCTCCTGTGTTCATCCTGGCTACGTTTTGTTGATTGCGAACTTTGTTCAGCTGAATCCCAGCTAATGTCAAGCTCTGATGCCCTATCAAGACCCTTGGATTTGTATGGAGCAATGTTGTGAGGTGTGCGCAGAGGATATAACAAATCATTCTCAATGCACTGATACCTGCAAAACAGTAAAATTAGTACAATAATTTATATATGGACTGCCAAAACTTTGTTGACAAGAGTTCATACATTTGCTTGCAGAGCCTATCTACCACATTGGAAAGATTGATGACATGCTTCATTGTATCGATAACCTCATCATCAGTAAAATTTTGAAAATCCTTCTCAAGAAAACCAGACAGTCTTTCAACATTAAATTCTAGTTGTTGCTGCTGATCCTCAAATAAGTTTTGCTTCAGTTCTCTTTCCCCAGGAGTCATCTCATCCTTGAAAATCTCATCACCAAACATGTAGAATGCAAATGGATAAGAATAAGAAAGAACACGCCTAGATCTGAATAGCCTGTTTAACCCATTTATCACCCAGGAGTAATCTTTTATCTTGGACTCCTTATTTTCAGAAATGGATATCTTCCCCTGGATGTCATTCTTTAGCTTTGCTTCCTGCTTAAGAGAGTCGGTGTGAGCCTTGTACCTGTTGTGGTAGTGCATATATCTATAGAGGTCTCTCCTTGCTTGCTCTGTCTTCTTAGTTTGATCATCAGTGAACCGGCCACAACTGTGGCCACTAATACTTGACCATGTATGATCTCTACCAGTAGCACCGCCACATAACCAACTACATTCAAAAGTATCACATAAAAAAATAAGTAACACAACACCTAAAACCTTAATCAATAAAGGAAAAGAGAATAAGATCTCAAAAGAGAAACAAAAACAGAAAGCAACGTCAATCTGGGCATACAAATTTTAGGACAACATAATGGGTAACCAAGATTGACAGTCAACATAATTTTCCTACCAATCTGTCACATGCTCATGAAGAGCCCATCTAGACTCTTGGCAAATGATATAGTTTGTAATGCTCCATGCAAGCGTATGCCATATGATCTACTTCTTATAAGGACAGTGCTACTAGCCAACTACTTCATCAAAGTCTCTAGTGGATCTGATTATATAGAAAATTTTATTGCATTCACTAAGGAATTTGCAATCATGTCTTGTGCTCACATCCTATAGAGTATTTAGCATACACAGTTAAGAGCAGTAACATATATGCTTTTTCTCAAAGCTGTGCCATAACTACGGATCTTTCTTCTTACAGAAGAAAAAGAGCATGTAAAAGAGCGATCGATGGTAGGGTACCACAATATTTATGTACCAATATTGACACAGGAATCATCTCATAGGCAAGCTCCCAATCAGCCCTAATGAATCAGGAACTAACTAATCAAAGAACTAATGCTATCTGCATTCTAAGCATTTGATTATATGTTTGTGGTTTAAATCTTGAGACAAACACCATAGTATGTTCTCTTGGCAATAGTTAAACTATGAAAATATTCCATAAATGGCAACCCAATAGTTTGTGCATGAATAACCTACAGGATTTTGATACAAGAAGATAGATTCACCAGATTCTTTCACATAACAACTTGCAACTAGATGTGAAATGGAGACACCAACAGAAGTATACATCAGCTATACTAAATTATAATGAAACATAAAGACACCCAAATGGAGCTACTTACTCATTGATTGGAAATCAGAAAGAAAAGGACACTAAGAAACAAGAATATAGTGTTATATTGCCAAAACAACAATCAAGTGGACGACTTCATTGCAAATAATGCCCTCCTCCACTCAAACCAAGTCTAACAAATGGGAATTGGAAGATGCAATGCTGAAGAAGAATAAGGAATCTCACCAGAATGCTTGTCCACAAATACATGCAACCAGGTTGCAGCCACCATTCTTTTCCACAGGTTTGTGACACTTGGGACAAGGTTTAGTATTTACTGTTATCCAATTCACTGTTTCTGATTCATCACGGCATTTCTTGATCCAGAGCTCCCACATCATGCAGGAACACGGTGAGTGTGCTTGTAAGGAACAATTAAAACAAAACTGGCATCCACATGTGCATTCCACCTCACAATATATATCACCTTTGACACGTATAGCATTACCACAATGTGGTATGCTTGGGCACCACTTTACCGTATCATTATCCTCAATATATGATTCCAGCAAAAATCTTTCAAAGCGTTCTGCAAGGTCTGGTCTCCTTGCAATGACTAGTTTCCGGATTACTGCCTCATCACAAATAGTATTGCACTTTGGAGCCATGCACCTGACACGCCGGCTCTGGCCCTCATTTATTTTCACAATGAAATATTCAGTCCAACCTAGGTGAAGGACACGAAATGTGTGGTAAATAGCTAAACAGGAAGAAACTATGTGCAGCAAAGCTAATTCATAGAATGTTATTCCCCTTTTGTTCCTTATGCATGTGGTGGTGGTCAGGGAGCGGTAGCGCATCAGAAATTTTCATTGATATAAAGCTAAAACTGCGGTAATAGAATTCAAAGCCCACTCTAAATAGCGAGTTCAGATAAAGTCCATGATGAGCATAGTATGAATTGACCCATCATTCTCGAAAAAGTGCACAAAAGTATGCAATTATTTAAAGCAACAATAACATGATGAAAATACATATAAATGACAAGTAATACCTCCTAGTCTCCTAGGTCAGTTTTGTGCATGATGTTCAAATACAGATGCCCCAAAATGATAGAAGTGAGCTAAAGGAAGAAACAATGTTGAACCATTTTGTTGCTACTATGAGGTTCAAAAGCTGTTAGCCAACAAAGCAGCTTCTCATACCATGATACCAAACATATCTTGCAACTCCTAATAGATGAGAGCCAGACCGTTAATTAGCATAGTTATCAAGAGGTGTCATTCGTCCAATTTCTATGCTCGCAAAAATGCATTACACAATTTCTCTATCAGAATCTAATAACTGGAACACGTGCAAAAGTTGAAAATGCTGGAATCATCTGGGTCACCCTAAACGGACATTACTCACAATCGTTGCAGTAGTTGTGGCCGCAGTCCATCTTGGAGGCAGCCAAGGGGGGCACATCCTCGTAACAAACATCGCAGGTCACCTCCGTCGAGGAGGATGGGCCGGCATTATTGGCGTACTGGAGAGGAATACCAGCCTCTGAGAAGAGCCTGTCCCTGCCCTTTTGATCTAGAAGCTCGAAAATCCTCTCGACGTCCCAGCGGTAGTGGATGAGGAGCGTCCGGGCGTGATGCTCCCTCAACCCTAGCAGCTCTATCACCTTCCTAAGATCCTCTCTCTACAAACCCACAAACGCCCAAATCACAAAACGAAATTGAAGGAAAAAAATCAGCACCGGAAATAGCTTATAGTGTGGAAACAGAACGGGAACAGCTCCCGCAGTCACCTGTGCCAACAAGAGGGATTCCTTAGTGATCACCTGCAACGAGCACGAAGCGAGGAAGGAATCCGTAAGGAAAAGGAAGCAATCGGGGTAGTCCAGCGACGGAGAAAGACGGGAGGGCGAAATCAGAGCAGGAAGCTTACGGATGAGGAGGACCAATGGCAGTCCTCGAGGTGCTCGTCCTCGAGGACCTGGAGGACGGACTCTTCTAGGGCGTCGTCCTCCTGATCGCTAAGGTAGCAGTCGTCGTCGTCTTCCTCCTGCTCCAATTCCGAGGAGGACACCGGCGGCGAGGCCTCCTCGGCACCGCGACCCATCTGGCGACACCGATCGGATCAGCCCCGAATCGAAACGGCCGGCGATTGGAGCCCCTCGCGCGGAATAGTGGGGAGCAGATTGGCGGACAGGGTCGGGTGCAAGAGGCGGCGCGGGCGGGGACGGTGGGGGTTAGAGAAATCGCGGCACGGGCGGCGCGCGAATGGAGGAGAGGGATGGGGGCGGCGAAGCTTAGACGGGAAGTCCAGGGGGCAGGCGGCGGCGCAGGCGTTGCGGGTGTGGCCGGAATTGGGGAAGGCTGGGCTGGTGTATTGCGGCGTGCCGGTACAAGTGAGGAAATGAAAGGGGGGTAAATGTAAAAGTGGCACGATAGGCGATAGCATACGATTGCATTTCTTATTCGACTGGGTGAAGGTTCGGACTCTCTTTATTTGTAGGTGATAGGATTTCGATTCGAGACCAATAGATTTCCTACTTCAACTCAAAAGGCATGAGGTTAATAGCTTTGCAAATTTTTTTGCGAGGAAAGCTTTACAATTTATAAAGTTGAGAATTAGTTATGCGTCATAGCCAGCTTAAAAATGGCCTAACCTATGAGTCTTACGTGCATTTTATTATTTGAGCAAACATAGAACCAACTTTTATCCTTCGGTTATAGCAATTTCTCGTTAACTTTTTCACACGAAAACAAGGATGAAACTGCAAGTACGACATTCGTATGCGAGCTCGCCACGCGTGAGCAAATGTGGAACCAACTTTTATCCTTCAGTTATAGCAATTTCTCGTTACTTTTTTCACACGAAAACAAGGACGAAACTGTAAGTATGACATTTATATGCGAGCTCGCCGTACGAGGGATTCTTTATAACCGTCGTATGTAGAGGGAAAACCCAGTGTTAACATGATTGTATCGTTTGAAAATAACACGTACGCCACGCAGAGAATTTGGATGGAAAAAATTAAATTTTTCATGCAAATTATTGCATTAGGTTCTCAAAACACTGGATGACGTCTAGCTTTTTAAAGGTAAGTCTTAGGATTAGGGGGGAAAACTGACCCTCACGGGCTGCATATGCCCCTTTTATTCGCTGGGCCTCCATGAGTTGTCCGATTTGGGATCACTATCCGCAGCTGACGGCAAGCGAAGATGTAGTGCCGTGGGCTGCATGCACCCTTGCTTACTGGGGCTCCATGGGCTGTCCGCTTTGAGTTCACTACGCAATTGGCAAGCAGAAAAGATGCACAAATAGTAAGGGTAACGCGCGCTGCTGCTGCGATTCATCCTGTCGCAGAAGCGGTTCGCTGGCGGCCCGCTCGCTTCTTTGTTTTCTCACCGGCCCAAATTATCGGCCATATTCCTTCTCTTACTTTTGTTTCTTCTCGCATCTTCTTCCTGCTTCATTTCTAGCTCAATTTCAGGCCAATCAAAGCTATCGTTTCCTCGCGTCCATCCAATTTTCCTGCTTCATTTTCACCGGCCCAATGATGTGGTGGATGGGATGCATCTAAAGCCAACCATACTATTCTCTGAAGTTCACAATCTTATTTTCCTATGCTGAATTTTTGTGAAGCTTTATGGTCTCTTCCACCAATTTACAACTTTTGTTCCACAAATTCAATAAAATTTTCCATGATCAAATATTTTTTGTTCCATGCAAAACGAGAATTTTTGTTCCAAGTGATTTCCATGTATGTTTCATCAGTTCAGAACTTTTGTTCCGCAAGTTCAATAAATTTATTTTCCTAATCAAATCTTTTTAGTTCATGTCGAGTTGAGAATATTTGTTCCAACAGCTCCGAAAATTTGTTCTTTTTTATCAGAACTTCTGTTCTTGTTCCATTTGTTGATTTCAGACTTTTTGATCTATCATCTATGCTATTTATTTCTACATTTGTTCCACCAGTTTAAAATATTTGTTCCACATGTTTAGGTCTCTTGTTCTATGAGTTAATCCCATTTGTTTCCAGTGGATTGATATCTTGTTCCATGAGTTAATCACATTTATCTCATGAAATTTCATATACTATGCAGTCAGTCCTTTTCTTTTGCATCTGTGCCAGATAACTTGAATCTTAATGTTTGTTATCATATTTGAATTCTTGTAAAGAATTTGGACTTCTGCAGTCACGTTCACAAGAATGCTTGATTTCAAATTTATGCCAAAATAAAGTAGCCGAATCTTTGTTAGGATGGAAACCATCACGAAGAATATAGAAATAAATGTCAATGGAAAAAAGATCTGGGATTGAAGAAACGTGCGCATGCGCACATCCCTTTGCGCCTTCGCCAAGAAAGCAAGCTGGGCCTTGGATGTCGGCCCAAGAAAGCGCTGCCGCGCCCCCCGCCCAATCGCAGACGCGCGCGTTATCCCGAGCAGCCCCCGAAAAGATGGCTGTCCGGCCGTTAGTTTTTCGGGATTGCCAATTAGCCCGGAGACCTGCTTCATCGTCACACAAAACAAAAGCAGTGCATGGAATCAACTATCAAGCTTAAACAGAAGCGCTTGATTCCCCTGCACGCCTATGATATCAAGATGATGCGCTCTATCTGTTGGTTACGGACTTGTCTATCATCACGGCACCTAGATATCTCGACTAAACGTACTTACTCCATCCTAAATTATTAATCGTTTTAGTTTTTCTATATATAAGTTTTACTATACATCTAAATATAATATTGTCGGAGGAATTCTCCAGCCGGGTGGCGGAAAGCACCCGCCTAATCCTGGTTAAGGATGGGTTTGGAGGGGACTTAGGAGCGCTCGATCGGTGGACAGATGAACACAGGTAGGACACGAAGATTTAGAGTGGTTCGGACCGCCGGAGCGTAATACCCTACGTCCACTTTGGTGTTGTATTGGCTGCGTGAGCCTGAATGGAAAGGAGCATAAGCTTGTGTGTGTGCAACCTGGGAGCTGTCTTCTAACGAGTACACTCTCCCTTTTATAGTTCAAGGGGAGTGCTTACACTGTGCGGGACCCCGACAGGTGGGCCCGGCCAACAGGGGCCGTTCTACGAGAGATAAGGAGGTCTTCTCCTCGAGCTCCTCTCCGTAGTCCTCTTATCGAGAAGTTGATGTGCGTATCCACAGCCAGGATATGGCCGTGTACAGCCTTGTCTTGTACAGTGTCCGGTGGCAGCGTTGCCCAACAGTGAAGCCGTGCTGTCACTGTTGGGATGGAACCTCCCGTCAGGCGGTGAAGCAGTGCTGACCCGTCGCGCATGCATTGTTACAGCGCACGCCGTGGCTCGCCTATTACAGGCCATCATCACGCGCGCAGCGCCGTGACGGGACAGCACACAGCCCGCACACTGTGCACGGTGATACGACGCGCCGCCTTCAGATCAGACGGGCTTACCGTGGTGTCAGCTTACCTGCCCCGTGTGTCAGTGGCAGGCCGCACCTTTTGACTTTGGCGCGCCCGACTCAGCTACCGCATTAAATGCTGGTAGGTGGGGAGGCGACCCGCAAGGGGCCTCGGGCCGCAGGCACGCGGCGGGGCCAGCCCCGCTCCTCCCGCTGGGCAACACCCTGCGGCACCGGACCCCTTCCCGGGCGAAGGGGGGCCCGGGGCCCCCGAGGCAGGTCGGAGTGGGCTGGCCTGTGATGGTCCGGTCATCACACGTGGCGGCCCCGGACCTCCCAGGGGAGGCCGGGTCCGCAGGGGCTACCCGAGAGCTCTCCCGCTCACCTGGGTGTGCAGAGACCCCGGACCTCATGGAGCTCGGGGGAGGGTCCGGAGACCGCGGCCCCAGCTGTCAGGCCCGGAGGCCGTATGCCACGTGACCCAGAGGCAAGGGGGAGCATGGATTATGAGAAGCCTAAGGCCTGGACATTCTAGCGGGAGGTACCCCTATCTGTATGTACCGACAAATATATATTTAAATATAAATAAAAATTATATATTAAAAAGCTAAAATGATTAATAATTTAGAACGGAGTAACGGTTATTAGCTGCAGTAACTTGCATGGTCGTGGCAGCTTGCACAAGCCAGGAATACAGCGCAGATTTGCTGCACCAGCTGCTCAATGTGCAGCTGTACCTTGCAGTTGGAGCAAGGCCAGATTTATCACGCAGCTGGTAGACTTTGCAGCACCAACCTGACGATACTACAGAGCAGTTGAATTGAAACCCTGAAACGGCAACCTGGGCAGGAAATTCCACTACGTTCGCAGTGCTATTTGGAGCAGGCAGTTTCATTCTTTTGTTTGCTAGCACAGTTGGTTGTTCAGTGGCGCGCGTGGTAATTTGGCCAAGGATCCACGGGTGCTTTCGCGAGACGACTAGTATATATACAGCGCAACGAGTCACGTAGGAACCTGCAATCTGAAACTGAAAGGAGAAGTAGCAAGCCATCCGTCAGGGTAGCGTTGAGCTCTGGTCGAGAGAGAGAGGAGAGGGAGACCATGGGGCGCTTCCAGAGCGTTGCTGCTGTGGTGGTCGTCAGCCTTCTCCTCCTGTTCCTAGCCACTGATGGTCAGTTCATGCGTTCGTCGTCGTTCTCGCATGCCTCGATGGTTTTCCTTATTTAATTTGCGACTGAAAAACAATGCATGCTGCCTTCCCCAGCTGCAGGTTTGGGCGGCTCGTCTCCCTCCCCGGCGAGGCAGCTGCAGAAGCGTCAGCCACCGGATCTGCCCCACTTCTGCGAAGGCGACGTGGAGTTCATTCAGGACGACGAGGGTCCTGTGCCTGGAGATCAGTTCGGCCTCCGGACCTTCCGCGTGGAGATCATCAACAAGTCGGCCCCCGGCCGCGTGCTGTCCAACGTCCGCGTCTCCTGCGCCGGGTTCCACGGCATCGGCCTGATCGTCTTGCCCCCCGGCGACTTCAGGCGCATCAGCGAGAGAGAATGCCTCGTGAACGACGGGGGCCAGGTGACCCCGGCCCAGTCCGTCGTGTTCCTGTACGAAAGCCACTCCCGGTACCCATTCGAGGTCACCTCGGCCGCCTGCTAAGCCCTCCCCCATCAGCGTACTACTACGTGCGGTGCTGGGCTCTCTGATCGTCCCCAGCGTACGTGTAGCATCGATCTCTCAGTGAGTGTTAAGTAAGGTTCCAGTGCTTGAATAAAAAAGATGAATGTGCCGTGCATGGATTACCAACAGCTACGAATTGAAGTGTTCTCTGCGCCCTACTTGACTTGAGTGCTGCAAATCTCTTTACTGTGGATGCATATATCCATCTCAGATCTGTTTTCGCATGAACAATAGTGGAGTCATGACAATTGTTTTGTTTTGTTTTGCATCAAGAAGTTATACTTCTTATTAATCTAAGTTGAAGAAATGCTACTTGACGTTGCCTCTAGTACTATGAAAGACGTAACGCATTGAACTTGCTTGGAATCTGAACCCAAATCTCTGTCTGAACCACATTCATTTGTTGATTTGCATTTTCCTGCAAAACCAAACTAAACATGCAAAAAGAAAGGAGTTGGCTTGCACAAAACGCAAGAGCATGATGCACATATGCCACACTTGTTGCCTCAAATAAAATCAAGGACAAACACCGCAGTGAACTGTGCAGAGCCACCCACAAAACAATTGTGCCCTAATTCAAATATGTTATGTTGCGGATAAGACATTTATTCTTGACATGGCGCAGTTTCTGGTACGAAAAAACATGATGGGAAAGGAAAAGGAAAAATCTAGAAAAGTAGAGAAAAAACGAGAGAGAATGAAAATGCAAAGGGAAGGAGGACTGGGTGGAGTCTGCGGAATGAGTGTGGTCACGGATGATTATAACGCTGTTGTTGGTAGACCCATGTGGAACAAATGGACACCTGCGAGCTGGGAGCACCGAATTGGATTTCCGGGCCTCACCTCGGCAGGTGCATAACGGCCCATGACGCGGTTTCAACTCATACATGTGGGTCATGTGGCCCCTGACACTGCTGCTGTTAATCGATCTTCAAGAAAGATTAACTGAATAAGCATCTTCTTATCGACCAGATGGATGCTACGTTATTAATTTCAGAATCACGTATCAGAATCAATAGTGACTGGAATCACCAGTTTCATCTGTGTTTTGTGCTTTGGAAAAGGGCCCATGCATCTTTTCAGACTTGTTTTTTTATCAACTCTACACCTGATATGCAAACATCTCCATCTGCGAATGACCGGTATTCCCTGCAAATAGAAACCTTCCGTAGCCATTGGGTGCATCGACACCTCGTTTCTTAGCAGCATCTTACGATGCTGGTTAACGGCGCCGTAGTATAACCCCTTCATCTTTCCCTTGACAACGATGCCGTAGCATCATCTGACAGCAACCCTCTCTGCTGCAATCAGACAGCGCCCGACCCGTTCCGTTGTCCCGGCCACAAGCAATCGCCATGAAAGTGACCTTCGCCGATGGTTGTCCCATTCTTCATCCCGGCTCTACGAATTGAACAGGCGGCCACTTCAGATCAAACCATGCGTGCTATAAACTAGTCGAGTCTAGTGCAGGCTGAGATCAACGAATGGCATCTGCATCGCGAAGCCAGGCTTCAAGAACCGAATCAAAGCGCCAGAGCCGCGACAAAAGACCACTGATGTTGACCTCAACTGCAATCGCTTCACTGCTTCACAATCGCAACTCCATTTCGCAGCCGAGCTGACACGGGCACACGCGCGCACCCGTGACGCCGAGAGCCAAATGGAACCCCGCCATTTCGGCCGCCCCCTGCTGCCTCTCCTCCTCGCCGTCCTCCTCGGCCTTCGGCGCTCCGGCGCGCAGGACGACGGCAACTACACCGTCCCCGCGCGCTTCGCCTGCAGTGTCCCGGCGCCGTGCGAAACCTACGTCGTGTACCGGACGCAGGCCCCGGGCTACCTGGACCTCGGCAGCATCTCGGACCTCTTCGACACGAGCCGGGCGCGGATCGCCAGCACCAACAACCTGACCTCCGAGGACGCCGCGCTCCTGCCGGGCCAGCCGCTGCTCGTGCCCGTCAGCTGCGGCTGCACGGGCGGCTGGTCCTTCGCGAACGTCACGTACCCCATCCGGCAAGGCGACATCTTCTACAACCTCGCCGGCTTCTCCTACGAGAACCTCACCGAGCACCACCTCATCCACCAACTGAACCCCGAGTTGGAACCCACTAATCTGAAGATCGGTCAGGAGATCACGGTGCCGCTCCTCTGCCGGTGCCCGACTCCGGCGGAGCGGAGCCGTGGGGTGCAGAGCCTCATCACCTACGTGTGGCAACAAGGGGACAGCATGTCCCAGGTGAGCAAGCTGATGAACGCCACCGCGGACGACATCGCCGAGGCGAACAACGTCACCAGCAGCTTCACCTCCGTCATGGGGCCGGCGATGCTGATCCCAGTTCGGCAGCCGCCGCAGCTTCCGCCGCTGCGCTACGCTGCTAGTGCAGGCGATGGCAAGTCCAGGTCGCGCCGTCGGGGTATCATCATAGGCCTCGGCATCTCAGGGTCTCTCGTGGCGCTCGCCGCCGTGTGCGTGGCGATCCTGGCGCACCGGAGGTACCGCAAGAAGGCGTCGGTGCGCCTGGGTTCACGGTTCGTAAGCCCCAAGCTTTCGTGGGACAAGAACCAGTACGGTCTTGAGAGAAGCAATTCCTTCGCCCACATGATCAAAGGAGGGGACAACAAGCTGCTCACCGGCGTGTCGCAGTTCATCGACAAGCCGATCATCTTCGTGGAAGAGGAGATCATGAAGGCGACGACGAACTTGGACGAGCGTTGCAGGATCGGGAGCTCGTACTACCGGGCGAAGCTCGACGGGGAGGTGTTCGCGGTGAAGCCGGCGAAAGGCGACTTGTCGGCGGAGCTGAGGATGATGCAGATGGTCAACCACGCCAACCTGATCAAGCTGGCCGGCGTATCCATCGGCGCTGATGGGGACTACGCCTTCCTGGTGTACGAGCTCGCCGAGAAGGGCTCACTCGACAAGTGGCTGTACCAGAAGCCGCCGTCCGCGCTGCCGTCGTCGTCGTGCACCGTGGCGGCGACTCTCTCGTGGGTCCAGAGGTTGAGCATTGCGCTGGACGTCGCCAACGGCCTGCTCTACCTGCACGAGCACACGCAACCGAGCATGGTGCACGGCGACATCCGCGCGCGGAACATTCTCCTGACGGCGGATCTCAGGGCCAAGATATCGGGCTTCTCCCTGGCCAAGCCAGCCACGACCGACGCCGCCGCGACGAGCTCCGACGTGTTCGCCTTCGGGTTGCTGCTCCTGGAGCTCCTCTCCGGCCGGAGGGCGATGGAGGCGCGCATCGGCTCGGAGATTGGCATGCTGTGGCGGGAGATCCGCGCCGTGCTGGAGGCCGGCGACAAGCGGGAGGCGAAGCTGATGAAGTGGATGGACCCCGCCCTGGGAAGCGAGTACCAGGTCGACGCGGCTCTCAGCGTGGCCGGCATGGCGAGGGCGTGCACCGAGGAGGACGCGGCGCGGCGGCCGAAGATGGCCGAGGTCGTGTTCAGCCTCTCCGTTCTGGCGCAGCCGTTGTCCGTGGCCGACGCGTTCGAGAAGCTGTGGCAGCCCAGCTCGGAGGACAACATCCGGATCGCCGGCTCGGTGGCAGCCCGATAGGATCAGAACAGAGCTTAGTTTCCTTGACTTCAACCTGCACCGTAACTAGTTTCCTGCTACTTCTCTCTTTTATTTAAATGTGTATGGATTGTACGATATTTTGCTTCAGCTGTACTGTACACTACTAATGTTTTGCATCATGCATAGTTTAGCCACTTGTGCTCAATCTCTCTGTTCTTGGAGTACATAATTTGTTCAGGATCCCGGGTTACAGTTCTCACAGGTATATTATACTTGCATACTGCAAATTTGAAACACAGGTGTGAACTACTTCTGTCTGTTGGAAATAAATTTCAGTTAAGATATTTATGATCTTCACTGTTAAGGAAACGTTTAAACCATCTAAACGTGATTAAAGAAACATAATGATAAAATCTTAATGGGTTGTGATCAGCAGGCCCATTAGGCCTGTTTCCAGAGGCTGGCCCCAGCCCCACAGTGCCTATAAACATAACTTCGTGGTTAGCACCTTAATGACCAATCATCTCAATCTAAAACCCTAGACACCGCTAGTCTGATCGCTAAAGGCACTGGAGGAGTTTGGAAGGCCAAGCACTCCCGTTGGCGCCCGGAGGACGCCGATTCACTGCTGCATCTCCTGCACCGACAAGAACACCTACTTTCTCTACGGATCAGGCGTAAATGGCTGCTGCTACTGCTAACGCTAGTATAATGATTACCATTTATTCCGTATTAGATTGATTTGTCATTAACTAGGTTATGTTAAGATTTTAGGTAACGTGGCACTAATATTAAGTTTTTGGCAATTCTAACATTGTCATCTTCAGTTTGGAAAGTTCATAAAGAACAACGGAAGCAACTACCATTTGTCACGATTATTCAGAGAACCAATTACGCATTTTAAGTAGCAAGTGAAGGATTTAAGAGGAGTACTAGCAGAGTGAAAGTACGGCACTCTCTAACTGAGGAGTGAGGAGCGAGGACTCCACAATTCGACATCTGACCATTGAACTACTGAGTCTGAGAAGCCACTTAACATGAAGATTTGTCAGGGAGTCAGGGAATCAAAGCACCGGCGTACCTTATTTAGGAGCAGATTTTGATGGTAATCAACCGGTGCAGCGCCGGAGCTATCGCGGCCGGTTGGCTCGGTCCATCAAGTGCGGCCGCCCGAGGTGTCTCATCGATGCGCGACGGGCAGCCATCCGACTCCGTCCGCCAAGCCCCCCTGTCCACGACGACTTGGTCGTAGGGATCTGAATGTGAATGTGGGAGTGGGGGACCTTGTATTTCTGGGGCGCCGCCGTCGCGTCGTTGCGTGCGCGAAACGGGGATGGGTAGATGGGCCGACGAGACAGGCTACTGGCGATGTTGGGCTGACGTTCTTCCGAGACTGATTTGTTCAGCCCAATAGGATCGTCATAAGCCCATCTCTCTTATCTTTCCCGGGCCTTTCATCAACGAGGTTTTTTTTTTCTCCCACCGGGCAAGCGAGTTCGAGAGAGAGCCGAGAGGAGCGGCTTCCACTCTGCTGCGGTCTGCGGATACTTCGGCTGAACAAAAGCGCCACTACCCGCCCACAGCTGAAACTGCGCACCGATTTTATCTCCGCCACGGCACCTACATTTACGCGTGCATGAGGTGCCCACGACCGCGGCGCTTGCGCGCTGGCCGTGCCTTCCTCCCGATTCCCAACGAACTCCGATGTTTCCTCCGGGGCTCCCACCTAATCGCCATCCATCTCCCTCGCGTCGCGTTACTCAGATCAAACACAGCTGCACGCCACGCCTATATAAAATCAGACAAGCGCAGTACCTGAAGATTTACTGCCTGCACATCCTTCTTCCAGCTCCAGCTAGTTCCCACAGACATTGACACTGCTGGTTCTTCTCCTCATCAACTCCTAGCTCTCCGATCAAAACGCCTCCATGGGAGCCATCCGAATCGCAAGCCTTCTGCTCCTTGCTGGTACATTTGCCAAACTCATGTGCTGTATTCATACTGAAGAAATGCTGTATCATTCAACATTCATTTACATTTTACAGGGGTCATTTGGTCACACGCGACGCATGGTGCCGAGGCAGCCGGCACGACGGTGTTCACGCTGCGCAACAACTGCTCCCACACGATCTGGCCCGCCACGTTGTCCGGGAACAGCGCTGCGGCCGTCGGGGGCGGGGGCTTTGAGCTCGCGCCCAACGCCACCGCCTCGTTCCCGGCACCCGCGGGATGGTCGGGTCGCCTCTGGGCGCGCACGGGCTGCGTCGCGGCGCCGTCCTCCTCCGGGCTCTCGTGCGCCACGGGCGACTGCAGCGGCGCGGCGAGCTGCACCCTCGGCGGGTCGCCGCCCGTCACGCTGGCCGAGTTCACCCTGGGCGGCGCCGACGGGAAGGACTTCTACGACGTGAGCCTGGTGGACGGGTACAACGTGGGCATCGGCGTGGCCGCCACGGGCGCGAGGGTGAACTACGCGAGCTGCGGGTACGCCGGGTGCGTCGGGGACGTGAACGCGCTGTGCCCGCCCGAGCTGCAGATGTCCGGTCCGGCGAAGGCCGCGGGAGGGGACGGCGCGGCGCCGCCGCCGACGGTGGCGTGCCGGAGCGCGTGCGAGGCGTTCGGGACGGCCGAGTACTGCTGCACGGGCGCGCACGGGGGGCCCAGCACCTGCGGGCCCACCAAGTACTCGAGGCTCTTCAAGGCGGCGTGCCCCGCGGCCTACAGCTACGCGTACGACGACCCCACCAGCACCTTCACCTGCGGCACCGGCGCGCAGTACCTCGTCACCTTCTGCCCGGGGCACCAGTAGTGCTTGCGGTCGTGTATCAGTGTATGCGCTACGGTGCATACTGCAGTTGCAGCAAATGCCCGCCGATCATTTTGCTTGTTTATCCTAAAAAATTAGTATGCTTGTAATTTGGTAGAACTTGCACATCATAGAAATTAGAAAGTGGGCTTTGGCGAATTGCTTGATTTTTTTTCTCTGAAACACAGCACAAACATTCTCTCACTTTTATGAATAAGTATAAATACACGAGCGTACTTGTACCTTTATACAATATCTCTTAAGAGAGTATCTCTTAAGAGAATAGATTTATAGATCTTTAGATTGACGAAATCACCGCATACGTGTACATGATGTCAACACGTTTCACACCTTCCATTGCGCGTGCACGAGAGATTTTTGGCGGACCTGTTGGGACTTGGGACGGAAGGGGAAAGGCGGAACTGGCGTGCTGTGCGTTCTGACTCGTGACAACCCATCAAGGGTTGGATTGGACGATTGGAGTGTCGACTTCCCCAAATAAGTAAACCTGAGTGTGTCACGTTAGTTACAAATGTTCTCTCGAACAACAACTTGAAATCGGTGGGGTTGCCGTAAAGAAAAACAGATGCTCAATCCAAGTCTCAACTGACAATATTATCTCCTACCAAAACAATCCATCCTACAAACACCTTTTCCCTCCTGAATCGATACAGAAAATTTGATTCACGATCAGAGACGGTGACCCGACCATGGACGCGTGCCGTGTCTGGCAGACCGGCACGAACCAAGCGAACTCGTCCGGGCAGTCAGGCTGACGTGCTATTGCACGTGGCTCACGTGCCTGAGCACGTCTCGGGGGTCGCCGCTCTGCGCCGGCGCGGGGCCGAGCCCCAGCTCCTGCCTGAGCGCGTGGTAGCGCCCGGCGTCGAAGCCCCGCGCCCGCATGAGGCGGCGCTGCCTGGACGCGAAGCGGCTCCGGAAGAAGCCCTCGAAGGACGGCTCCGTGGCCGTGCGCATGAAGAAGGCGTAGCCGGACATGAAGTAGAGCGACGTGACGTAGAAGCACACCGGCTCCATCACGTCCCACGACAGCTCCCAGAAGGTGAGCCGCATGAACCCCAGCGTCTGCGCCGCCACCAGGCTCAGCCCGCACCACAGCTCGCGCCGCACCTGCGCCGCCGCGGCCGCGTCGATCGCCGCCTTCTGGGACTCCATCGCCTCCAGCTCCTCCCGCCGGCGCGCCTCACTCTCGTCGCTGGCGCGCGGCGCCAGCTGCTGCTTCGCCGCAGGGAGGATGACGCTGCCGATCGCCTTCGCCACCTGAACAACGACACGTGCAGAGAGACGCGTAAGCGTAAGGCGGGTGCTCTGCTCTCTGACTCTGTCTCTCCGTTGTTACGTTTCTTGGGCGCCAGGACGTACCATGTCGGGGCGGAGGAAGACGGCGTCTCCGAGGACGATGACGACGCCGGAGTCGTCGAGCGCGCGGGCGAGCCTGCGGCCGCCCTCGACGCCGCCGGCAATGTCGACGCAGAGCGCGGCGAATTCCGACCCGGACACCACGCTCTGGGCGTGGGACCTCAGCGTCGCCCTCGCCGCCTCCATCTCCGCCGCCCTGGCCACCTTCCTCGCCTGCTCCACCGTCACGCCCGCCTCCTCGGGCGGCCGCGTCACCGTGCTCACGACAGGCGGTACAAGCCCGTCGAGCCGGAGCCGGCGGAAGAGCTGGTCGCCCACGGGGAGGGCGGGGAAGCAGTGCGCCGGGAGCGGGACGGTCGCGGTGGAGTACCCGATCTTCGTCGGCCTGGGGCGCAGGAATGCGAGCGTCGGGCAGTCGTCCACGGCCGGCAGCGGCCGCCGTGCAGGGGGCGCGGGGCCGGCCGCCGGAGGCTTGGGAATGGCTACGCCGCTGGCGGCCGCGTTCTTGCCTGCCCATAGGCGCCGTGCAATGGTTCTGTGGAACGCCATCTGTGTTTGCCTCTCTATCGAGTTTTGAATGGTCTCGCTGTTACGTGACAGAAATGGCGCGACGTGTCTGGTCGATGGAGCGAGGTGGGATGGGCCGGGGTGGTATTTATACTGGGGAGTGGTTAGCTGCGAAGCACGAACGCGGCAAAAAGGTTGGGTGAACATTGGCCACAAGTCTCGCGCAGCTAATTAAACTAAGGTAGAACGGTCTCGCAAAAAAAAAATGATTAAACGTGGCGAGTACATATACTCCTGTATGTTGTTGTCCTATACGTTTTACGTATTCGTACAAAGTATATGCTTTAAATTTAAAATGCTAGTGCTTTTGCACTTGTGCTCCAACTTTGATCTCTAATTGCATGTTTGCCCTCCTTTTTTTTCAACTTTACGCCATCGCCCCTGCTTTCACCAAGCCAACACATAGTTGTTTCTAGTTTCATCACCTTTTGCCATCGAACTAGGCAAAGTCAGGGTCATATTGAATTCGCAAAAGCATAGGCAACTACATAAATTTGGAAATAGGGGGCCGACGTGGAGTTGAGGATCAAAGTGAGGGTGTGTACACAATTATCCCTAAAAAGTATTATGCAGGTCACAGTGCAAAACCAAAGGGCACGAATAGATATGGAAGAGAAGAAAAAAGTATAATTGAACAAAACAAAACTATGACCATCCAACATAACTATAAAACTAGGCATAAAGTTGTAGCTTTATGCAGGAATAATAGTTATAATTTTATGAGATAAAATAAGAAATTTTGTTCTTCTTCTAAGAAATCGCTAGACATAAATGGTGAAGTCACAACTGAACTTCACTCACCGCCTTCCAAAAAAAAAGTTTCTAAACTTCACTCACTGTAATTATTCACATCTTTGTGTCAAAAATCACTTTGTACGTAACGGTGCAAAACCGGTTTTAATGCCAACTTTTTGCTTCTCATTTAAGTAAGTATAATCCATAACGCGCCGAAGTCAGAACTGCTGGGAAACAACTCAAGCCAGAGCTTCCTGTAGGTTTGGCTGTCCGCCGAGAACTTGCGCGACATGCAAAGGTCAGAGGCGTGTGTGCCGAAGACCAGGCCCCTTGCACACCTACCAGGGATAAGCACGGACGGCGCGTCGCCGCGTCGCATGGTTATCCTGATTCTGAATCACGCGCGTACAGGGCCACGGCGCTCCGGACCGATCGTCTCGTCGAGTCATCGCACAGCAAGAACGTTTTATTATTGCTCACAAGTCAAACAAGCAGTTCGTTCGATGGAAACGGGAGTGGTAGTGGGCGCAGAAACGGGGCAGGCGTGCCGATATTTTTCTAATGATCCCCATCTTATCATTGCAGGGAGTGAGTTCGCAAGCAAGCAACGGAGCAAAAAGAAATCGCCCGACCGGCCCGGCCGAATCGCTTCGGATCAGATGGAGCGAGCACGGCAGGGATGCGGCGCGTGTCTGGAATTCCGGATGGCCGAGGAGCAACCCGTGCAGAGATGATGATGACGAGCCTGGGCGGCAAACTTGGCAAGCGCGATTGGTTTCTGGTCGCCCTTGGTGCTTGATTTGGATGAGCAGGCAGGAGTATCTTCCCAGCACGCTTTAGCAAACTTTAATCGATTAGAGTCTCGTGCCTATATAGAACACGAGACTATGTTGGCTTTTTTTTTTGAGCCGGACAGTTTTGTGTATATATCTAGGCACCTAAATTGGAACTGGAAAGGTCTCAAGAGAACGGATGACGCGCGTGCGAACGTCACTAACTGAGCGAGACTCCACTCTGCGAAAAGATTAGAACAAAGCCAGCCCACCGTGACTAACTAACAATCATGAACTCAGTTCATGCTAAAAACATGCCTAGCTAACTTAGGAGTATTCGCTACATTATCTTCTATTAATTTTTTTAAGAATTCGAATAAAATTATCGAGCCATGATCCTTGTTTCTTTTATTTTCTGCGAACTCGTGATCCTTGTTCCTTGACATTAGATGCTAAATAAACCACAGCAAGAGCATCACAAAACGTGGAAACCGGGTCTAGGAAATAATTGTGGCCGTTAGCAAGGCAACACGAGTGTCACATGAGCGCCCCAACGGTCGGCGACACTTTCATGAGGGGCCCGGGAGGATTTCCCTTCGAATTTGTAATGATTTCGTAAATGCGAACACTAAGCAAAAATTAAAAAGTTTTAAGAAGTGCAACTCCTGCAGGGAGAGATCTAGTACTACACTACTAGTGCCTCTTATTAGTACTCAAACGAGAAATTTCAGTTGTTACGCTATGCCGTTTGCGACATTCTCTGCACTCAGATCGTAGAGTTTGGTCAGCAGTCTCACGCATTTGGTATATCATTTATCCATCAAGCAGAAACTTGACAAATGTAAAGCTGAGAGAACTGTGGCAGTAAGCGTCAGAGAATGCAGCTTGCAGTACTAGGAAACCATTTCCTCCGGTGGAAGCATTGGCAGCCAGCACTGCGTCCGGGGCAAAGTTCGGCAGCCCAATGAAATTACGCAATGCTGATGATCTACGGATTCTTTCCCTATCCGGAGGTGACTTCGCCTCCACAGCCCTTGGAAGTTGGAAGATGTCCCCCACCTCTGACGATACTGATCTCATCCCACTGAGTACCGACAGCCTTCATTATTCTGGCGGCGACATCGTTAATCGTTTGCCCCGTCGTCACAACTTGTGCGGGTTGGAGTTAGATTACAGCTCCGGTGATGCATGCATATCCTCTCAAAGCAGCCTCTCACTGTCCTTAAGATTAGCATTCTGCATTCCGAATTTCCGATAGTCAGCACAGGCAGGCAAGCAGCTCGCCGATCCCTGAATCCATATCCACCGTACCCCAACTTCTCGGCGATCTCGCCGGCAGGAGCACCGAATTCTCCGGGAATCGCTCGCCGGAGACAGCCGTGGTCACGCCGCAACTCCGCCGGGAGATTGTTCCAGCGGCATTTTCCTAGGACGAAGCGACGACCGCGGTGGTGGACGCCACGAAGAAAAGAGGCATGGAGGGGGGCGGTGGACCCCGAGCGGGGACGGCTACTTGGCTAGTGGGATCTCCGATTCCGGGCACTGGGGCACGGCGATGCTGCGGACATATGCGACGGGGCACTTGCTCCGTGCTGCTAGCTTTTGGATCCTTTTCCTCTACCGCCGCGGCCCTTGAGGATCGACGAGGACGCCACCACTGCGGATACGGTGCTGATGCGTGTTCTGACAGTTGAAGTCACACTGGGGCGCGTGTTGCTTTCGGATCCTCCTCTCGATCAAGCAGTCGAGTCACCAGGTGGAACCTTAATCTCAGCCAAGTTCGGGCCTGGCAACGTGGAGGGAATTCGTCCCTGCTTTCAGCTGTGTTCTAGCAGTAGCGTGCTCGAGGTAGATGGAAATGGCACGTCGATAGTTCCAGAACGTAACATGAGAAGTAGAGGTCAGCTTTGTGTTATACACTTATGCTTGCTATCTGAGCTAGTGAGCTATGTATTTTCAATGCAGGAAAGTAATGAAGGAAATATGGGCAAACTCCCTTATTGGGGAAAAAAATCTGAGCTAGTGAGCTCAGCTAATGCCCCTCTAAACTGGTGGTCATATTTCGTCTAATACTCGGGTGTTTGGTGGAGTTTTAGAAGGTACCATAAAAATATCCTTAGCTATGAATGGAATTCACCGATCATGCACATAGTCACACTAGGTTTTGAACCCTTTTAGGTAAAGTCATGCACTAGCAGTTCCACCACCCACAAGGTTTTTTCACACATATTTTCAATGACGTGCGTCTCTCTTTCATTTAGGCGACGCCTCGACACCGTTGTAAGGTCGCGCTCCTTTTTCTCACCATGATACACGTGCCCTAACTGTTCTTGCAGAGCATGTTGTGTGGCTCATTGCAAGTCCTTAAGCCAAGGCGAGCTAGCAGATCATACCGATGAGTTGAAGATAGGGCAACCATGACATGCTGCGTTGGCAAGCTGAATCAACAACCAATAACTCGGGCAACTCTCAGGACTGATGGAGCTTCATTTCAGAGAGTCAAGCCGTTTGCTTTGCCACTTTTCTGGAATGCTTGGACAGATTTCGTCGGTTGGTTAGTGAAAAGCTGACTGAAAGAATTGAAGCTTAGTTTACTGTGATAATGGAATTATGTTTTTTTCTTCCCGTGATTTCTTTCCATTGTGCTAGATCAGTCAGACTGAAAGATACGGGACTCTCACAATACAAAGTTTATTGTTAGCAGTATGGCGGTTTGTCAACTTAAAGCGGCTCTTCATTGGTTCGAGGGCTAAGTAATCTTACATTACGACGAGGGTCAGATGAAACGGAGTATCGATGCGAGTAAACAACACGACAGGAGTTAACTAGCCCAGCTCTATGCAGAAACCATGATTGCGGAATTTTGGCACTAGCAGCCGTGACTGCTTTACGCAGAAAGCCTACTCATCAGTATTCAAAAGAGAAAAATATTAGTTTATTTCGTAAAGCAATTGTTTGTTGTAAGGCTACTAGACTTGCACATAGGTCAGAATTCTACAAGCATTGTTGTCCCATCGTCGCACACTGCTCTGCGTGGATAATCACCGAAGAAAGCTCAATGAATCCAAGAGGAGCCATGTTCTTGGAAGAATAGGAATCTCAAGTGAATGCGCGATGCATCAACCGCAACCGGAATACACCAGATTCCACTTGTCAAGAGACTAGGATAATTGGCTTCGTAGAGTCTCAAGGCATCATCACATATATGCCATATGGATCATATACGTAGCTCCGTTATGTCCTAGCAGTATGGAAATGGAACATAGGTGACAGACACACCACCATATCTGAATTTTCAGAGTTTGTGGATCTGGAGGAATACAACTTGCACTCTGTGGATAATCACCGAAGAAAGGTGAATGAATCGAAGAGGAGCGATGTTCTTGGGAGAATGGGAACAACCTCAAGTGAATGCGGGACGCATCACCTGCCACCGGAATCGGAATCCACTAGATTCCACACTCTCGAGAAGACTTGTAGCGCAGCTTCTCCGAGGATTCATCACCTGTACTCTGTAGCAAGCAGCCGGCTGCGACGAATATGTCGGATACGTAGCACTGATTTTGTCCTAGCAGCATGGAAATGGAGCATAGGCGACAGGCAGGCCATATCTCGAATTTTCAGGGTTTGTGGATCTGGAGGAATGCAAGGTGTGGCATGCACGGCATCCAGTTCGTTCTGGATGCTTCATTCGCCCGCTTGAATCCGGATACTTGTGAGAAAGAAGGGCACCAAACGTGCAGAGCGAGCCGAAAGGAGGAGCAAACGCTGTTGGTGGCTGCTCTACATCCACATCGACAAGAATACTGCTAGTATTTGTTATCGTTCTTGCTCCTTCCTTGTCAAGCAGCACTAGCAGGAGATGCTTTCGCTTGCCAGATTCTGGACCTGCTGATGTCAATCTTTTGCACTCCGTTGCTCATGGTCCTTGCTCCTGCAACCGGCTGCCGAGCATCCAGATGCTGCCTGCTGCAAGGCTGCAAGCCTGTAACTGGCTGGCTATCGAGCCGGACACTGCGGATACTGGAAATTGGGCCGGGCTTATACTATGCGAGAAGACCATGAAGACATCATTAGTTGTTCCACAAGCCAGCCCATTTTCAGCTTCTATTTGGGCCAAAAAACTTTATAGCCCAACAATCGCCCAGATCTACTTCTGGCCGCATCGCCATCGTGTCAGTTCGTTTTTATTTCCGGTGTACCCGCGGCGAAGTCAAGTCGCGACACGACACCACGTCTTTTGCGCTGCGGCCGCTTGGGGATTCCCGCACGCTTCCGTCTTTTCCCAAAACGCGCGGCACGCCAGATCCGTCAGACTTGCCCTGCCCACCCGCCGTTCGTTGGTTGTTGCGTACCACCTCGGATTCACAGCAGCCGAGCGGCACACGCGTGGGAGCGGGACGACACGCCTCGACGCCGACGGGCGGAGACACCGAGCCAGACCAGACGGCACGGCACGAGAACCACCACCGGCGGCGCGGCAACCACACCCACCGAGCCCCCCGAAATCGCCCAGGCCCGCACCGCACGCCCGCCGCGCCGCCAAAAGCGATCCCGCCCCGCGGCCTCTCCTAAATCCGGCTGGGGCGAGAGGAACGAGTCGTAAACCCCCGAGGCGCGGCCCCCTCGCCGAGACCCACGGGCCGACGCAACCCAAGGAAGAAAGGAACGAAGCGAGCGGCACCACCGGCCAGCGTCCTCGCCCACACCCCCCGGCGAATATTCGGACGAGGAAGCCGCACAACCCGGTCAGGCTCCCCGTCTCCCTTGCCCGCGGCGATCGATGGCGGCGGAGGAGGCGGAGAGGCTAGCGGCGGCGGCGGCGTGGGGGGAGGAGGAGGAAGGGGAGGGGAAGCGGGGGGCGGGGGCGAAGAGGAGGAAGCGCTACGGGCTCGTGGAGTACCGGGCGCTGCCGGGATACCTGCGGGACAACGAGTACATCCACCGGCACTACCGCTGCGAGTGGCCGCTCCCGCAGGTGCTGCTCTCCGCCTTCTCCATCCACAACGAGACCCTCAACGTCTGGACGTACGTAACCCCTCCCTCCCTCTGCCATCCCCCTCCCCCCCCCCCCCCCCCCCCCCCCCCCCCTCTCGGTTCTCTTGTTGTTTGTCCAATTGATGCTAGCTAGCTCGGGAGGGGAAGAACGGGGGGTTACAGATTGCAATGCGCCGAATTGCTCGGTAGATTTGATTTCTGGGCGGTTAATATCTGCTTGTAATTAATGCTCGCTTATGTTCTTGATCAATAAGGATTGGCGAAATACCTCGCCGTGTTTCGTATTCCTAGTTTTGATTATCTGTTTCTATGTTCATATTTGACAATTGTGATGGCTTATAAGAGCGTAGAATTCGTCGAGTCTGCCAGTATGGAAAGTATGGGTAGCGTCCTTGCCCTGTTCTCCGGGAAAAGGACATTTTCTTAAAACAAATCGCATGGAAAAGGACTGGACCGCCAACTAATTAAAGAAGCCATCTTCCGGTGGGGTATGCGTTATTTGAGACTAGTTAGTGCCTTTCTGGAGGAATGGAGGGTCGCCCCTTTTATTATTAGGGTTCCTAACAAGAGCTAGGAAGTAGGAACTGGATGGAAATTGACCAAATTTATCACTGCACTGTACTAGTATCTGTTTGACTTTGATGGGTAAGTGCGGCAGAGTTGGAGTTGTATGTTTCTGAAAAACTATGAATGGCAACTACAGTGAGATGCTATTTTGTGTAATACATGGTGTACTGAGTTTTCCCCCTATGCTTTGCCTCGTTTTGCACAAATCCTGTGCACATGGACTTGCATATTCATGATCTTCTATGTGTGTTTTACTTACTAAATACTCCAATCTAATATGTACATTTCAGGCATTTGATTGGATTTTTCATCTTCCTAGCTCTGACCATATACACGGCAACTCAAGTTCCAAATGTAGTAGATATCCAGAGCCTACAGCATTTGCCAGATGTGCTGAGAAATGCTGATATTCATAAGATCCAGGCGGAGCTTCTGTCATGCCTTCCATCATTACCTCACCTTTCTGATTTACAAAAGCTGAAGGATGAGCTGAAGAGCTCATGGAATTCAATGGAGGTTCTTCCATCTCTGTCTCGTTGGCATCTCTTGGAGTTACTCTCAAATTGCTTGCCCCAAAGATTTAGCCATACCAATGAAACAAGTTTGTCAGTTCTTGTAAGTAATCTTTTAACTTAGTTTCCTTTTTCACTTTGCTACTAGAGTACTACTTGTACTTTACTGCGGCATTCAGCGTAGTTAATCTAAGTTGAGGCTGATCAATGTTTCACTTATAGACAATCATCAGTGAAAAAATAGTGAAATTAGTTATTATTAGCAGGTAACTGGAAAAGAAGTATCATCCAGGAAGTTGTCTATCTTACTGGTTGCTTTTCGAAAAAAAGAAAAAGAAAAAGGAAATTGCATATCTATTAGATTGAGAACATTAATTAGTCCAGTCACTACTCACCCCCAAATTTACTGAAGTTTATGTACTAATTATAATTATCTATTAGATTGAGAACATTAATTAGCATGTTCATATTCAGAGAACAAATTATGATTTGAGTCTAACCATTTTGGTCTTATTTTATTTCAATTTTTTTCAATTTCATTGGAATCCTCTAGCAATGGATATTAATTCAGTTCCCTCATATCTGACCTGTGGGTTGAGAACTTGAAACATAACAAACGTTCTTGTTTTCCTTTTGTGCAGCAAAGCATGAAGGAGGAAATAGCAAACATGATTGCACCACAGCTGATTAGACCAATTGCACGATGGCCATTCTACGCCTTCTTGGGAGGAGCCATGTTTTGCCTTCTTGCCAGCAGCACTTGCCACCTTCTCTCCTGCCACTCTCGCCGCCTAGCATACATCATGCTTAGACTTGATTATGCAGGCATTGCTGCTCTTATTGCAACATCCTTCTACCCTCCAGTGTACTATTCATTCATGTGTTACCCCTTCTTTTGCAACCTGTACCTGAGCTTCATAACCATCCTAGGGGTGGCAACTATTGCGTTCTCTCTACTCCCAGTCTTCCAGAACCCAGAGTTCAGAACCATCAGAGCGTGCCTCTTCTTCGGCATGGGAGCATCAGGTGTGATCCCTGTTCTTCACAAGCTGGTCCTTTTCTGGCATCAACCAGAGGCATTGCACACGACCGCATATGAAGTTCTGATGGGGCTCTTCTATGGGCTGGGAGCACTGGTGTACGCAACCCGGGTCCCTGAGCGATGGATGCCTGGGAAGTTTGACATTGCTGGGCACAGCCACCAGCTCTTCCACGTCTTGGTTGTCGCTGGAGCATACACACACTACCACGCAGGGCTCTTGTATCTCAAGTGGAGAGACCTGCAAGGCTGCTGAAAGTTGGTGCGTCGTCTAGGCTGTGGATAGATAGTAGGTTCCAGGAATTTGGACTGAAGATCGTGGTCCGTTGTAAATTGTAACAGTAAACATGAATAAGTGCTACAATGTATCGGATCCTAGTCAGTAATCCATTGAGGATTCCTATTTTTGCTACTACCTAGCTGTTGCTGGTCGTGTGACCAATGTGACATCAGTCCCTGTCATTCTGGGAAGATTACAGAGTGAGGATTCTCCTTGTGTCTGTAATTCATCTTTACATCGGTGTTGTTGGTCGCCTGTCAGGCAGCAGTTCTGGCAAAATTACTCGCAGAACAGGCAGCATATACGAATAATGTTATTAGTACTACTTCCATCCCAAAATACAATTCATTTTAGCTTTTCTAGATACATATATTTTGCTATGCATCTACATATACACTATATCTAGATTTATAGAAAAACTATGTATCTAATAAAATAAAAATAAATTGTAATTTGGAACAGAGAGAGTATCTTAGTAATAACTGCTACAAAGAAAGGACGTTGGTTCCGGATGAAAACAAAACCATGTCACCAGAGTTTGTAGCCATGTTCTTTTCAAAGAGTTTGGAATTTGGAGCCATGTGTGGTGCAGATTAGACATAAAACGCCAGGTTACAACCAAGCATGTTGCTATTATCTCCAGAACAAACCAATGGGAAGCATATGCTACACACAGTTGCAAATCTCAAACTATTTGATCTGGCTAAACAAAATTTTGGGAGTGAAGAAATATTTGCTACCCGTAGGCTTCCAGAAATGGAGATGAAGGGCCTGATTGGTTGGCTACCAAAGTTTGCCATGCTAAAATGTGGCCATGCCAAAAAATTTGGCATTTGTTTGGTTGGAATCCAAAAGTAGCCCACCTTCTAAAATTGCCAACATTTTGGTAAAAAAATTATCATACCCATATTTTAGCATGCCCACGTTTTGATAGCCAACCAATCGTGACCGAAGAACTAAGAAGGCTTCCGCGACCGGGCGCTACCTGGTGGCTGGCGCCGCCGTCGCCTCAGCACTGCCGCCATATAGTCTGCACCTCCTAGAGTGGCAGAACTTCTTCTCCACTCTCTAAATTCTCCTTGTCTCGCTTGGGTTTGAGACTCATGTAATCTCAGCCTGGTATGCCAGGTTATCTCGTGTGTACTATGCCTTTTTGCCTCGAGCAATATTTATAAAGTAGGTGGGGAAATTTCCCCCCGATGTTGTTCGAAAAAAGCACGCCGCCATACCTGCTGCAGCTACGAACCTGAACTTGCTTTTGCTAATGGAGGGAGGAACAAGACAACGATATGGAGAGCGAACTGGAAAATCCGGCCGCAGTGGTAGAGGAGCGGCATCTCCGAGTCCCGCTGAACAACTGCTCGTGAGTCGTGAAGCGTCGGAGGTGCCGTTCACGTCCCGGCTGCGAGCGGGCGGGCGGCGGGAGGACGAGGAGAAGAAGCGAGCACCAGGAGGGAAAATATGTACATTTACAGGGGGTAAAATGCAAATAATCGGATCGCGATAAATTGCCGCAATCCAAACTAGGCGTTAAAATGAAAATAATCGGGTCGCGATTAACGATCACGATCCAAACCAGGGGTTATGGTGAAAATAATCGGATCGCGATTAATAATCATAATCCAATTCAAGGTGTAAATTGCAAAACAATCGGATTGCGGTTATCCAAACTGGGGGCAAAGTGAAAAGGGATGAATGGCGGCGGTGGAACTCCGGCGAGCCCTCGGCGCGGCGGACGCGGGGCTGGGGATGCTCCATAAATTGAGAGCGGCGAGGATGAGCTCCATCACCTCAAGTTCGAAGCCTCGACGAGAGAGCCAGGCGCTGGCGCCCGCGCCGCGCCGGTGTCGCGGCGGCGCGGGCGAAGCAGCGGCACGTGGTTCGGTCTCCGGCGAGCGATGGATTGGGCCCTGGTTTTACGCTCCACGGGCGATGCTAATTGCGCACGGTGACGGATTCCTAGCTGAGACACCATGCGCCATCGCGCTCCCGGTGATCGGCGGCGCAAGCTCAGTCGAAGGAGGGCATCAGAGTGCGCGCAGATTCTTTTTCAATTTGGGGGTGTGTACAAGCTCATCAGATTCGCTGTCATGGCATGCGAGAATTGAAGCTGGTGCTAATCTGATCGAATTGGAATGGTTTCGTTCTGGCACGCGTGGGCTGAAGGAAGTTGGAAGTCTGAACATTGCATGGCTTTGAAAATTATCAGTAGCAATAACAACATCTCCAGCACGCTACTCGTATCTCTCCCTAATATTAAAAAATTATTCTTTTGGTAACGGGAGGTGCTCTACCAAATTACTAATTCCATCATCAATACCAAAGTTTTTGATAATCGCTAAAATACAACTCCCCCTTGCTCAAATGTAAGAGAATTGCTCCTTCCACACTATCCATTGAGTAATTCGCTATAGTACTCACTATAAAAATAAAAAATAGTATTAGCAATGGAGAGAGAAAATATATATAATATAAGAGATAAGTAATATGCTGGAAATACTCTTACGTTGGCACCGGCTTCCACACGATCCAAGCATCGGAGATTGGAGCTCTGGAGGTTCAATTTCAGAAATTGATGCCTGAAGGTGGACGGACGAGATGGAGGCACTGAGGCAGTGCCAGTGTCAGCCAATCCGTTTTGAAACGGCAGCAACCATCTCCATCGTTTGTGTCAGTAATCCTTACTCGATTACTTCCTCCTCGAAAGATTAGCAAGTGGTCGTGAATCATTCCAAAATTGCAAACGCGACATCCTCGGTCATATCCTGCTGACCTTCATGCGCGCGCATCCAAATTCCAACCATTCTCGGAAAATTGGAAAGGCGTGTGATCTGAATGCAGCAACTACAACTAGCAATAGCAAGTGATTACTTCACCCTATAGTTGGCCAAACAGGCTAGGCCTGCCGGCCGGCACTGGCACGGCATTAGAAAGCAGTCCTAGAACAGCCTGGCACGTGGCCCATCGTGCCAGTGCCGTGCTAGTGCTTGGCCTAGTGCCGTGTATGGGCTGTGCACGACACGTTTAATGAGCCAGCCCGAGGGTGGCATGACGATGGCCCGTTGGGGGAGGGCTACATAACGCGGCGCGTCGGCCGCTGCCTCCCCTAACCCTAGCCCTAATTCATTTCTCTCCTCTAGTCCGACTCGCCGCGCCGCTCAGTTTCTCCTCTCTGTGACTCGCCCCTCTCTCCTCCATCCTTTCGTCTTCTTCAGCTCCGGTGGCCTTGAGCCGCCCGGGAGGGGGGGCGCACTGGCACACGGCACGTCCATCTAGACTCCTCATCTCGATTTCGCACAGACGATGTAGCCTCCTCCTCTCCTTGTCATCCACCTCGTCATCTCCGTCGTCGTCGACCTCGCTGTCACCGGACTCCGGCAACTCTGGTGCTCCGGATCTAGCGTAAGACCTCTTTCCTCGAATCCTCACTCTCCGTGTGTGTCAGTGTGTGTGTCTCAGTCTCACACTCTCACTGTCTCTCACTCTTTCTGCAGATGTAGACTAAATCTGTTGAGAAATCAGACGGCTGGATTCGTGCTTCATCAACATCGCCGGTGATCCTGGTGCTCCAGCTGCAAAGGTACGAGTACAACCCTAACCCTAGATCTAGGATCATCTCTTCTCTCTAATGTTTCCCTAATCCATATCTTGTTTGTTTTGCAGCTGTTGAGGAACCAGGTCACTAGCGAGTGACGATGGCTGGCTCTGACGACAGGATGGTTGAGGTGGGTATGAACGAAGAGCAGCGGTTGTGCAGGTTGGCCGGAGATGACGACGAGGACGACATGCGCGAGGATCATGAGGCCATGTTTGGCCGTATTGCTGATGATCCCATCAGCGTCGACGACGCTGAAGATCCATCTGCACCTCCCTTGGATGGGAACAGCGCCAAGCGCTCACGTCCCTCTGCCTCTCTTGTTTGGGACGACAAACTATTCAAGAACATCAATGGTAAGACGGTCACGTATGGAGCTAGGTGCCTGCATTGCTCTAATGAGTACTCTGTTCTCTCACCTTTCCCGGCATATTGCAGTTTGCGTTAAAAATGTGAAAAGACTCACCGTCTCGATCTCAAATCTCTTTTAATTCTGATGGTAGTATGCATAGTTGGGACTACTTTCCTTTGGTTACTCGCACTCAACTGGTTTGATTGATTGCTAGACTTGATGTTCCTATCTCTACAGGTGAATTTGAGGCTTTTGAAGAGTATTAAACTGCTCATAACCCTAAATATGCTAGAGTGTCTAGGCAAAGCACCACTAGAGATATACTGGAGTACTTCACTGATTGCAAGGCGGCTAAACTTGTTGAGACTTTTTAGTACTTTTGTTAATTGTGTGTGTCGAAGCTCTGACATTTGGTCCGGTAATACCAAAAAGGACTATATTAGTGTTGTTGCTCACTACATAAACTTTGACCAGCAACTAGAGAAGAGGATGCTTGATCTAGTTCTTATTGATGTGTTTCAGTATGCTAGGGTTGAAGGTGAGCCCTTGTTATTAACCGATGAGCACGGGGCTGTGGCACAAAAAGTGCTATCATTTCTTGAGCTATTTTATGATTCAATAATTGCATTGTCTGGTGTGTATTATCCTACATCTCCACTTAATATTCATTATCTTGTTAAGATTGTTCTACACTAAAAAATTATGCTAATGATGTGCACATCAAATCTGTGATTTAACCTATGATAGACAAATATAATAAATACTGGGGGACATACCTTTACTTTATTCTTTTGCATTCATCTTGGATCCTAGAGCTAAAATGAAAGGTTTTACTAGGGTGCTTAGAAGGTTAGGTAGTCTCACCAGTACAGATTATGCTGCTTATTTAGTTGGCACTAGAGCTTGACTTATAATAGGTATGATAAGAAATATGGTACTGATAGGTTGAGGAGGACTGACCCTCCTGTCCTATCTCGTAAGTCAAGATCTGCTTGGGATGAAATTTATGATGATGATGGTGGTGCTGGTTTGGGTGGTGGTATCTTGGCTGGTAGTCTTAACATGTTTAGAGATACATCTGCAACTTCTCTGCTGCATGCGGTAAAGTCATCAGCTTCTAATGCTTTTGAATTTGTGTCCTACTTGGACTGCGACACTGTCAACCATCTAACTGATGATTTTAACATCTTGTACTGGTGGCATCAGCACAAACTTACAGATCCAGTACTCTCAATCATGACTAAAGTTCCTGTATCTATCATATCTTCAGAATCTACTTTTAGTATGACCGGTAGGATCATGGAGGAGCAGCGAGGAAGCTGAAGCCCGAAATGGTGGAGACCCTGACTGCATGAAGGACTGCATGAAGGACTGGGAATCTGCAGAAGCAAAGCTGCAATAGAATATGTAGGACAAGGAACTTGAAGAAGCATTTGAAGGACTTTGTCTTGATTCATAAACATTTATGTATAATGGGACTATAATATTTTGTGACTGCTGGTCTGCTGGTGTTGGACCTGGACTTGTGCTATTGATGTAAGAGTAAGACGATGAACTCTTTAATCGAGCTTGGTTGTACTCTTTTCTTTTTCTGTCCAGGGTTTGTCATAAGGGTGAGTTTTACCTAGACAGATTTTTAATAAGGCAAACATTGCACTAATCTCCTAATGAATTGGTATTTTATGATTTTTAATATTTGCAATTTCTTGTGTAGCTGTTTCGTGACTTGTGTGAGGCACTCTTTGCCAGTGCTGGTGGCACGGCCGGCCACTAGCACATAGTGTCCTGCTAGTGTCGAGATATCGGCACGGCGGCACTAATGGGCACGGCAAGACTGAAATCGTGCCACTTAGTGTCGTGCCGCTTAATGCCGTGTCTATTAGTGCCCGAACCGTGCCGTACGGCCTGTTTGGCCAACTATACTTCACCCAGCATAGGGACAACAGAGGGCGCGCGCCCGAGGGTGTACACTCTAACGTCCTCGCTGCTGTCACCGTGTTGGAGAGCAGACAAGATCCCGATCGGGGCAGACCAGCAGATGCCGCATTGCTATCATGATTTGCGACACGCGAGGCGCATTTGTACCACCACGTATAAACTGCGGCAGATGCCACGGCGTAGAAATATCCCGAGAGACCACGCTCCCATCAGAGGGTTTCAGCATCAGACCCATGGCTCCCGTTCCTCCGCTCCTCGCCGTGACGGCGCTGCTGCTGGCCCTACCGCTCGGGAGCGCCGCCGGGGACCTGCACCCGGTCGTGCTCGTGCCGGGCTACGGCTCCAACCGGCTGGAGGCGGCGCTGACGGCGGCGTACGAGCCCCCGGCGCCCGCGTGCGCCGCCGGCGCGGACCGGCAGGGGTGGTGGTTCCCGCTCTGGCCCAACCACACGGCGACGCGCGACGCCAGCCAGGTCCCCTGCTTCGCGGACCAGATGAGCCTCGTCTACGACGCCGGCGCCGACGACTACCGCAACGCCGACGGCGTCGCCACCCGCGTCCCGTCCTTCGGCTCTGCGCGCGCCCTCATCGGGTGAGCCCTACCCCTCCTACTGTTCAGTGTTCACTCCTCTCCAGTCTCCACCCACCGCACACTTGTCTCGCGTCACTTTCAGCCGTGCTTCTACACCGGCATCGTCAGCCTGGTGCTTCTAGAGTTCTAGTCCACTTGATACGCATAGACAAGTGATTGACCTGGACTGATGACACACGTGCGCGGTCGGTTCGTGTCCGGCTGGCAGGTGGGACCAGCTGGTGCGGCAGCTGGAGGGCATGGGCTACCGCGACGGCGAGACCCTCCTCGCCGCGCCGTACGACTTCCGCTACGCCGTCGCGCCGCGGGGCCACCCGTCCGCGGTGGGCGGCCGCTACTTCCGCGACCTCGGGCGCCTCATCCGGGCGAGCCGCCGCCGCCGGGGCCGCCCGGTCATCGTGGTCGCGCACAGCTTCGGCTGCGCGCTCACGTACCAGTTCCTCCTCTCCCGCCCGCTCCCCTGGCGCCGCCGCTACGTCAAGCACGTCGTCTTCCTGGGCTCCGCGCTCGGCGGGTTCGCGCCGGGGATGTACGGGCTCAGCGCCGGCATCGACTACGGCCTCCAGGGCGTCACGCGGCCGGCGATGCTCCGGCTGGCTCGCAGCCAGCAGAGCGCCCTCTGGCGCCTGCCCACGCCGCTGGTGTTCGGGGACCGGCCGCTGGCGGTGACCCGGAGCGGGACCTACACGGCGCGCAACATGTCGGGGTTCCTCGAGGCGATCGGCTTCCCCGACGGGGTGCGGCCGTACGAGACCCGGGTGCTGCCGATGTGGGAGGTGCTGCCGCCGCCGATGGTGCCGGTGACCAGCGTCATCGGGGTCGGGATCAGGACGCCGGAGACGTACGTGTTCGGGACGGACGGGTTCGAGGGGGAGCCCGAGGTGGTGTACGGCGACGGCGACGGGGACATCAACCTGGTGAGCCTGGCGGCCATCGACGACTGGGCCGGTGTGGAGGGGCAGGCCATGGAAGTCGTCAGACTCCCCGGCGTGCACCACGGTGGCTTCTTCAGCGACGATTCCGCTGTCGAGAGAGTGGTTGATGAGATACACAAGGCAGGAGGAAGCATAGAGCTCGATCGGAAATTTAGCATCTGAGCGACTGAACGGTGGTGTCTGGTGGTGAGACCATCATCGCTTTGAACAGAGAATGCATCATGATCGGGAGTCGAGTTCACATGTTAGAGGGGCTCAGTTTTTTTTTTTGAAATAAAGGGGGCTCGTGTTTGTCATGTGCTGATCTACTAGTGACCCTGTGGCTCGTGTTTGTTTACTCGTCCACACGTGTGCGTTTATTTTCAACACGTGATCCAATGAAAAAGAATAGTAGTAGTATATACCTGTCCAAACTTCAAGTTGTGATTTCCTCCGAAAGAAACAAAAAAACCCCTGCAAGTTGCGCAACATTTCCACTATTTAGCATTTCAGCATGGGCCGGGATCAATGGCCCTGGGCCCGCTGAGCCTTGCCGGCGGCCCACACAGTATTTGTCAGGGCTTGATCCGATCGGCTCATAAAACTGGGACAAGCAGTACGACGTTGGCCCGTGATCGTGCCACGCACCGGCCCAACTGTTGCCACTACCCGGCGTCCTACAGCCTCGGATGGTGCACTGCACACTGGTGTACTAGATAACTGAAGTGGCATCAGATCTGCGGGGGCGCGCAACCTATCGATCTCGATCATGGTTTCTTTCACGCTACCCGGCTTGCTCTCTGCGCTTCTGCTGCTCCTCCTCCCGGCTTCCCTCGACCACCTCCCCGCATCCCAGCAGCGAGAGGCGGAGGGCGGCATCGGCGGCGGCCTGCACCCGATCGTGCTGATCCCCGGCGTGACCTGCCCCGACCTGGAGGCGCGGCTCACCGAGGCCTACCGGCCCTCGACGCCGCGCTGCGGCCGGATGACAGGGGAGGGGTGGTTCGGGCTGTGGACGAACCGCACCTGGGAGATGGACCCCGAGCGCGCGGCGTGCTTCGTCGACCAGATGCGCCTCGTCTATGACCCCGTCCTCGGGGAATTCCGGGACCTGCCCGGCGTCGAGACGCGCGTCCCCGGCTTCGGCTCCGCCCGCGGGTTCAGCTCCAAGGATCCACCACACCCGTAAGCCCAACAACCCTAGTTCTAGTAATACTCGCCGAGATCAACAAGTCAGCAGGTTCCAGGAGTGCATGGTACGTAGCTTACATCATCATTCGTCCTACTCCGATCCACGCAGGGAGTATTGTCTGGGAGCACTGAAGTCTGCACTGGAGAGGCTTGGGTACCGTGACGGGGAAACCCTCTTCGGAGCTCCGTAAGACCTGCGGTACGCTCCTCCATTGCCCGGCCAGACGTCCCGGGTCTACTCCCGCTACTTCCGCGGGCTGGCGAGGCTCATCGAGGACGCGAGCAGGAGGAACAACGGCAAGCCCGCCATCGTCCTCGGCCACAGCTTCGGCGGCGGGGTGGCGCTCGAGTTCGTTCGGAACACCCCGCTCCCGTGGCGGGACAGGTTCGTCAAGCACGTCATCACGGTGGCGCCGACATGGTCCGGCGGGGGCTACGTCAAATCCCTGATGGCCGTCGCCTCGGGCCCGGTAGGGTTGCTCTTCGTCCCGTCGGCTCCGCAGCTGGCCATGCGATGGATGTGGAGGACATTCGAGACTGCCATCGTGAACCTACCGTCCCCGGCGGTGTTTGGGCGCCGGCCGCTGGTGATAACCAGGCACCGGAATTACTCGGCCTACGACATCGCCGACCTGCTCGTTGCCGTCGGTTCCGCGGACGGCGTCCGGCCGTTCAGAGAGCGCGAGCTCTCGAAGATGGAGTACTTCGAGGCGCCCATGGTGCCGTTGACTTACATCAACGGGGTCGGTATCCCGACGGCCGAGCAGCTGATCTACTGGGACGACGACTTCGATAGGCTGCCCGAAGTGGTGTACGGCGACGGCGACGACACGATCAACCTCGCTAGCATGCTGGCGTTTGAGGAGAAGGTGGGTAAGCGGCCGGGACAAATGGAGCGCTTCAAGTCCATCAAGCTTGCTGGGGTTCGACACTCTGCACTGGTCACGGATGTTGGGGCGCTCAGCATAATCATGAATGAAATTGTAGAGGCAAATCGCTAGCTAGGCTCAAAATTAAAGAATTGTCTCTTGTTAAGCTTCTTACGATACTAGTACGTGCAAACTCGTACGTACCATATAGATGCATGTCCAACAAAGACCAAGTTAATGTGAGCGTATTTTCATCAAAAAGATCAAATGAAATTGGCGTACGATGAAGTCCGTTCCTGAAAAACTGTGGCACTGCTCGCAGATTACAACATTACAAGCATAGGATGCCGACGTTTCGGATCCTCGACGCTGATGGTCACGGCTCACGTGGTGGTGAGTCGTGAATGGTCTTTGCATCCATAGTTGAGAGGACAAGGCAACGTTCCATGGATGCCTCGAGTAGTCGTGTGGACGCGATCGATCACAATTCACAAGTTGATGCGCCTGCTGTACGAACCCACCAGACAGTGATGAGACACCTCACGAGAGATGTCTATTTAATTTGTAGCGTCTCTCAGCCGGTTAAGCAGCGGACCATCCATTTGATTCTCTTGATAAGCACGTCAGGGCAACCTGCGTGCGCGGCTATAGATTTCTTGCAAGCATTCTCTTGAGCCGCGTGTTGGAATTTTCAACGTGCTGTGAACCTTGCAGTAAAGTTTTTGCCGGTGAAAAAACAACACTCTGTCGCTACTAGAAAAACTTGTTTGGGACGCGCTCTTGTTCTTTTTTTTTTTAAGGTTTTGGGTTAGATCAAGAGGATTACACATCTACGTTTTTTTTTCCAAAGGACGATTACACATCTACGTTGGCTTGTAGCCATCATTCATGATTGGAAAAACCCAAACTTGATCAAGTTACGGGGTGGAGTACAGCTTGATACAAATCTTGTACGTGCAAAAGAACAGAAAACAATAGAAGGATCTAGAACCATGAGCATGCAGCCATTTCATTAACAGAAAAACAAAAGGTCATAAGGCCACTGATCTTTTGAACCGTCTAGCTTACGAAGGTTTAGCTAACTGCAAATTGACGACCTGTCTGCTTGTGCTCTTGATTTTATTGGTGCATTAATGGCGGGACTCAACTCGAATCCATCAAACATCCAGAGACAAAATTCGATGGAAGGGGTACTTCTTACATGGCCGCTTTGTTTTGAATTGTTGGGCTAGTACTACTTGCTCTGGCTAGGAAATTCTCCGGGTACGGGCCTAATACCTCTATCCATTTTGTCTGCCCGCCTCTAATTCTGTCCCTTTTCTTTACAGTAGTAATTGTTTGGAACACATTGGTCGTTGTCGTTGGGATAAGTTTGTCACAAGATCATGCCACCGTTTCTCAAAAAAAAAAAAAGGAAAACATGCACCGGGTTACACTAATTAATCCGTGTGCAAAAGGATGAGTTCGGGGCCGGTCGAGTGATGTTATGAGAAACACTATCAATTGGTCGTTTCTTGTTTGAACGAAGCATTCAGGTCAAACCTGCACTTCTTTTATCTAGACCTATTTTTCTACTTTAGTAAAACATGTTTTTTTTGCATAGATTTACAGGAGTAAAGTCAATGCGCCACACAAAAGCACCGCCGTGGAGTGCTCTTCTGATGTCTTGGGAGGACTCGGGCTGCGTTTTCATCCCTGGCGGATTCGACGATGGCATAGGAGCCACAGAGTAGGGGAGCAAAGCAATCCAGTATGATCCTCGTCCGGTCATTGTGTGGTGGGCCCTTTGGATTGGTATCTTCCGGCCCCATTGCTGTCCCGGTACGCACCTTGAGTGAGGTTGATGGCAGCAGTGGCACTGCACCCGGTCGTCCAAGTCCAACCGATCCAGCCACGGAATGGGGCCCTGCTACATGTGTGTGGTTCCAGGTCGTGTTGGTTTGGTTTGCCTGCCTCCACTTCCAGAGCTCGCAGTCAACTGGATCCTTTCGCAGCTCCGCTATATCTGGAGCGCAACCTGCTAGATCATTTTCAAATTCAGCCCGTTTTAATCCTAACGCCATGTTTTGTCCCGAATTGTTTCCAAAATTCAGGTCACGTCCCAAATCGATTCCCAAATTTCAAATTATGTGCGCGCCTCTCGGTAGATAAGTGCTATATATAGACCCTCTAATTCGAAACCATGATCATGCGCCGACTCATAATCATGCTGGAGTAGTACGGTGGCTCGCTAAATACGCCAACCAGTCTCGAGTCCGCTGGTGCTGATGCGCGCGGTCGTGCGGTATACGTAGACGTCCTGGTGTCAGTCCGCGGACCACGGCCCACACGAAATCCCCAGGACGGTGTGGGATGATCCATCCTTCCCAGCCCAGCGAGTCTCCTGCCGGCACGGCGGCAAGGGAACCAATCAGGCCGCCGATCCCCTTCATCCCCTTCACCCGGACGCACCCCTCTCTCTCTCTCTCTCTCTCTCTCTCTCTCTCTCTCTCGTGGCGTCACTGTTATCCCGCTTGGCGCCTCCCTCCCGTCTCATGATTCACCTCACGCCATCGAAGGAAAAGGAAAAGAAAAGAGGAGAGAGGGCAGAGATGGGCGCGGATAGATACAGTTGCAGCAGGGCGCAGACAAGCAGAACGAGAACCGGAAAGCGAAGCGAGCGGGGGCGTGAGGTCACGGTCAAAGCGAGAGCGCCGGGCGGCGGGCTGCAAAGGTGGTTGGCAGCATCAAGAAATGCCCCTCTCCCCTCCTCCTCGATGGGGACGGCCAGCCTTGGCATCGGCACATTGGCATGGCGCTGGCGCCGGGACACCCCCCGCAACCTGGACCACATTGACCGGTCAGACCCCGGGCCACGCGGGCAGGCACGCTGCCCCCCCGTGCATGCGGTGCGGCGCGGCGCGGCGCGCGCTCCCCGTCCCGTGCACCCCCACCGGCGCCGCTCCTGCCGCCGATCCGGATTAGTACGCCTTCTTTAATCACGCCCCCGGCTGACTGAATAATTAATTACTAACTACTACTAGTAAGCTGCTGGCTGACTG
This sequence comes from Panicum hallii, assembly GCF_002211085.1. Taxonomy (NCBI): domain Eukaryota; kingdom Viridiplantae; phylum Streptophyta; class Magnoliopsida; order Poales; family Poaceae; genus Panicum; species Panicum hallii. Next base: position 67,670,724 of record NC_038050.1, on the reverse strand, counting down.
ATCAATAAAGCGCCGCCTGGAGCCGGGGGCTGGCTAACTTATTGCTGTTCGCGCGGGCGCCGGTGTGTGTGCGCCCTTGGGGTTGAGCGACCCTGCCTGCCTGCCACCGGCTTTGTTTATGCCTGATGGCCCCTGTCTGTCATTTGAGCCCTAGTTTTTGCGGAGGGGCTTGCTTTCTGCCTCTGGGGAGCAGACCGGCTTAGCAGCGCGGTCGCAGGCTTTGGCGTGTTTTCTAATCGCGGCAGGCGCCTCAAGGACCGTGTAGACACATGCGGGTGCGGGGTTACCTGAAAAGAATCTCAAAACAAATGCAGGTTGGGCTGCCGCCCGGCTTTCCCCGCCCCGGTTCAAACTTGGCCACCAACATCGTTTGTTCCGGTTGGGTCATGGTCATGTGCGTGCTGCGTGCGTGCGTGCCTCCGCAAGTAGTAGTGGCCACTGGCCAGTGGCCCGTAAACCAGATGGCGGGTGTCGCCACTCGTCAGGCGCAATGCAACAGTCCAGTTCCCAGCAAGCGTCCATCCCGCCTCACCTGAAACGCTGGGGCTGCACCGGCAGCGATTGCCACTCTCGGCTGCCCCACGACGGCACCGAGGAGGGAACTGGAACGGGGGCCAGCCCCCCGCCTGAATGCCTGACCCTGACCCGTGTCTCGGCCGGCACGAACGTGGCGCCCATCACCGCAGCAGCGGCAGAGGCGAGCCCGGCGACGCGAGGCGTGGGAGTGGCAGCATGCATGCCGACCCCGAGAGAGAGAGAGAGAGAGAGAGAGAGAGAGAGAGAGGCCAGATGCAGAGAGCCCCGCGCGAGACGCCCGCTTTCGCTCGCGCCCGGGACCGGGAGCACGGGCGCACGCCGCGCTCCTGTGCTCGCACGTTGCCGGGTCAGCAAGCCTAGGTCAGGCCGCGCACTGTGTCTGCCCCGCGCCACCGCTGTCGTGTGCCGCCCTGCCCCCCCCCCCCTCCTCCCCGCCCGCGGCGGCAGCGGTGGTCACTGTGCGGGGCCTCGGTGTCGGCCAGAAACGACGATCGCGGTCAGCCCCCCACACCCCCGCCGCCGCGCAATGTACCCACCCCCTCTTCTCCGGCCGGGGAGCACTGGAGCCGAGCCGAGCCGAGCACGCAACGCAAGCAACAGCGGCACATCCCTGTGCGGCAACAGTGCGCTCGAGCTCGAGCACACGCATCCATCGCGCTGGCCGCTGGACCGGACGGGTACGGATTTGACCGGTGCGGGAAGCATACGCGCCCCCGTCCCGTCCTCCCCTGCGCCTGCGCTCGCCGTGGCGTCCACCGCCGGCCACTCGCCCGCGGGTTTAATGCGGCGCGGGCCCGTCCGTCCGTCCGATCCGTCGCCTCGTCCCGTCTCGAGGGCCTTTGACTTGCGGCACCCGCACGCTTGCGCGTACGTACGTCACGTACCCTCCACGGCTGGGGGTAGGGTGGCGTTGAGATCACCACCGGCCAGCCCACAGCCCAGGTTTAAATTCCTGCGCGTACCGGCAGGCCAGTGGCGGTTGGTTCATTGGTTGGTCAAGGAAGGAGCGCATTTTGAAAGCTCGGGCGGAGTGGCCGCTTTGGGCAAGCACGTTCAGCTCGGCTTTCCTCATCCCTGCCCTGTAGCGTGGCCTTCGCCTTCCCCACTTTGGCCTTTATGTTTTCGGGCGCCTTTCCCTTTATATTTTTTCCTCTCTCTCGGCCCGAAATGATAAATCTTTGCGCCGGTCACCGGTCTCGGTCGTGGTCGTAGCGGATCCACTTAATTGCTAAAAAAAGGAGGGCTCCTCCACCCTGGCGCCGCTGCACGTGTGGTGTCTCGTCTCGTCTCGCCATCTTTTCCTTTTCCTTTTTCTCCTTGGCGTTTCAAGATTTGGGGCCTGGGCTGGCTGGCGGCAATTCCTCCCGGCTCCGTCAGGCTAACACGCTGACTCCCAGTCCCAGTGCCAGACCACAGACCGGACCATGCGCGGTAGAGCACCATTGAAAGCGAGATACGGCGAATCCACAGCAGCCAGGCGCCCAGGCCTGTCGAGCTCTTCTGCTCGACGCTCGTGCAGGGCAGGCAGGGGGTTTTGTTATTGTTAATGTTAGGGCCTGTTTAGTTCCACCAAAACGCAAAAACGCAAAACGCAAAATTTCACTGTAGCAAAGGAATCTTGCTAATTTGAAGTACTAAATGAAGTCTATTTGCAAAACTTTTTGCATGGATGGGTTGTAAATCGCGAGACGAATCTAATGAGCCTACTTAATCCATGTTTTGCAACAGTGATGCTACAGTAACCATCCGCTAATTATTGCTTAATTATGGATTAATTAGCATCATTAGATTCGTCTCGTGATTTACAACCCATCCATGCAAAAAGTTTTGCAAATAGACTTCATTTAGTACTTCAAATTAGCAAGATTCCTTTGCTACAGTGAAATTTTGCGTTTTTGCATTTTGCGTTTTGGTGGAACTAAACAGGCCCTTAGGTTTGAGAACTTTTTGTGGAGATCACTCGCATCTTACAGTGGTTTATGGTGGGCGCTGGGCAATTAAAAGGGCAAAATGGTCAACAGACTGAAGACGCCCCGTCCGATGTGGTAAGCGTTGCGTACGTAACGTGGTGGTCGCGGCCCACGAGGGGTTCAGCCCCCCGTGCCCTGCTCCTGCGGTCACGGCGACCGGGTGATCTCAGCCCGCGCGCGCACGTGCTGCCCGCGTGCCCGGAGGCCGTCGCACGCCCTCGTCTCGTCTGCTCTCCCTCCCGTTTCGTTTCGCCCTTCTCCGTCACCCCCCCCCGCGGCCACGCCCTCGTGAGAAGGGGGAGAGCACGAGACCCATGTCATAGGAATGGAACCATGGATTGGAAGCCGCGGGTCACATCAGGCTAAAGATGGCCGCCACGCAAATCCGTGCCGCCATTTTCTGCAAGATTCTACTGCATGTGGTACGCCTACACCTTCTTGTGCTCCATAGCTTTTTCTCGGTCTTTGCTTCTGGCAGCGACCAATTTCCCATTTCCGTCAGCAGCGAGAAATTAAAAAAATATCGGTGAAAAAGACGTATTTAAAAAGCACAGGAAAATTGGGGAGAAAAAAGCAGTGGGACGACAGGGGGTGTGCAGAGAGGCCCACCCCACACGCACGGTGTCAGTGAGTGTGCAAATGTCTGGTCCCCACCTCTCCCATCCAATCCCCTCACTCCTCTGCCCCCACACACCCAAAAAAAAAGTAGTACTCCAACACAAATAATACTCCCATCTGGATATTCTTGCGCGCGCGCTCTCTCTCTCTCACAGACACACGCAGAGTCACAAACACAACCCAGGCCAGGCTCCTCTGTCCTCTCCTCCCTCTTCTCCAGTCCACCCACTATAGCTTGGACTAGATCTCAAAATTCTCCCACAGTTTCCCACTCCCCATCTCCCCCTTCCCCCCTCCCTCTCCCCCCTCAGATCTTCCCCATATCTCTGTGCTGCCTCGCTCGCCGCCGCAGTCCACTCCCAATCCAAAACCTAAAGGCTCCCGGCTCCGCCGCCCTGTTCGCTCGCCCCCCGCCTTTTGACTCCCCCCCGCCTAGCTAGCTGCTGCTGCGGAGCAACCCGAAAATCCTAGAAAAGCAGGTGGTCAAGAAAGAGTGGAAGAAAGGAGCGCGCTGATGATGATGGCGATAAGTCGACCCATGATTCTCCCCATCATTCCGACGCCTCCGGGACCTGTGCGCTGCTAAAAGGGCGTCGCCGTCCGTCGCCGCGGTGCTGCTGCTGCTGGTGGTGTGCTTGGCCGGGGGACTCGTCGCTGCGCCGCCGCCAGTCCGCCACAATGCCGCAGTACCAGGAGCTGCCATGCGGCGGGCAGGTGCTCGACATCGACACGGCGCTCAAGGACGGCATCCTCGGTGCCGCGCTGGAGCCCGGGGATGCGGCGGCGGGGGACGCCGGGAAGCAGCCGGTCGAGCTCAGGAAGATGATGGACGAGCTCGACGCGGCCGGGGACGGCGGCGGGGACGAGGCGGTGCCGGCGGTCTTCATCTGCCCGATCTCGCTCGAGCCCATGGTGGATCCGGTGACGCTCTGCACGGGGCAGACGTACGAGCGGGCCAACATCTCGCGGTGGCTCGCACTGGGCCACCGGACCTGCCCGACCACGATGCAGGAGCTCTGGGACGACGCGCTCACCCCCAACGCCACGCTCCGCCAGCTCATCGCCGCCTGGTTCTCGCGCCGCTACACCCGCTTCAAGAAGCGCTCCGCCGACTTCCACGGCCGCGCCGCCGACCTCGTCCACGGCCTCCGGGGCACGGCGGTGCCCAGGAGGCAGCCGCTCAAGGGCCAGGCCCGCGTCGCCGCGCTCCGGGAGCTCCGCACCCTCGCCGCCACCCACCAGTCCGTCACCAAGGCCATCGCCGAGGCCGGTGGCGTGGCCCTGTTGACCTCGCTGCTCGGCCCCTTCACGTCCCACGCCGTGGGGACCGAGGCCGTCGCCATTCTCGTTAGCGGCGTGACGCTCGACGCCGACGCGAAGGCCGCGCTGATGGAGCCGGCGAAAGTGTCACTCGTGGTGGACATGCTCAACGAGGGGGCGGCGGACACCAAGATCAACTGTGTCCGCCTCATCCGCATCCTCATGGATGAGAGGGGTTTCCGGCCGGAGACGGTTGCGAGCCTGAGCCTCTTGGTTGGTGTCATGCGCCTCATCCGGGACAAGCGGCATCCGGACGGCGTGCTGGCGGGGCTCGAGCTGCTGAATTCGATTTGTGCAGTGCATAGGCCGGCGAGGAGTATGATTGTTAGCATTGGTGCGGTTCCGCAGCTGGTGGAATTGTTGCCGGAGCTGGCAACAGTGTGTGTCGAGCCGGCCTTGGACATCTTGGATGCCCTGTCTGCAGTTCCAGAGGGCAGGGCGGCTCTCAAGGGTTGCCCGCGGACAATACCCAATGCCGTCCGCTTGCTGATGAGAGTTTCAGAGGCATGCACGCGACGGGCGCTGTCAATGCTGTGGACGGTGTGTCGGATGGCACCTGAAGAGTGTGCACCTGCTGCGGTGGAGGCTGGGTTGGCCGCCAAGCTTCTACTTGTCATCCAAAGTGGTTGTGCGCCGGAGCTGAAGCAGAAAGCCTCCGAGCTGCTCAAGCTGTGCAGACTCAACTACACTGACACCCTCTTCATCTCCAAGTGCAAACTCACAAGGACAATTCAGTGAGGGGATGGAAATGATGCTGCTCTGATGTGATTTGATTCGATGATGCGTGGTTTGTCAATTGACCTTGCTGAGTTCAGAGTTCAAAGGAGGTGGGATTGCCGAATTGCCGAATGGTAATGAGCATACATAGATAAACTTGCAGATCTAGCTCTATCATCTTATCTGAAGAGATGCTGGTGGTTGAGCAGATGGCAGATTGGTGGGCGGCTACCATATCAATTTGTGGAGAGACAGGAAGAAGCAGTATAGCAGCAATGCAGCATAATCAGTGGCATGTTAGATGGCAAGCAGGCGGATGTACATGCAAATTGATGTGAATTTGATCAGCTCAATAAGCACTTGAGGCTGGGTGGTAAGTACAGCCAGTTTTGCCATTAGGAGTAGAGAGCATTAAGCAAAACCTTAAAATTTAGATTTTTGGCAATGTGGGTATGTCAGGGCTGTAGATGTTGCTCCCTTCCCTGTAATTATACAGTACTGTCGCTTCAACACTGGAATATACATTGCCATTGCTTGGAAAAAAAATTTGAATTGCTCATCTTGATCGCTTACTGCCTAGTCGAATTGGGGAAGCGTGCTCTTTCCCTGTAGCACATGCTAAAAAGCTCCATCCGGCGTTACTTGTGCTGAAACTGAAATAGTGGGAAGCTGATATTCTGTCCTGGTAGTCCTGGTTTTCTCATTTCTCGTTGCTGCTAGCAACAGTTTACTTTCTCTGCATCACTCCGTAACTAAGGTTCTGTTTCTAGAGTTGCAGCATCTGATTTAATTTAACAGTTGTCCCATTGTGTTGCTTGAACCTTTGACTTGCCAAGTTGCCATAATTGCATACCAAGCAATTCTCCAGTTAGAGATGAGCCCTAATCAACTAGAATTGCATCTGCTGCAGATGTATTGCATCTGTTGCAGATGCACCAGCAGGGATGAAATTCTGCATAATGACTGGAGTGGGTCCAATTGAACATCTCGTATAATGACTGAAGCACTGTTACATGGTGCTTCAGTGACCTGGATTTATTTTGGAAAGGACCAATTCCCTGGATTAATATGCAGTATTCATGTCCTTGCCTGCCCGCACTCTACCTGCATCCTGGGAAAGCAGGTCTTATATTTCACATCAGGCTATCCACCATCAGGATGTCTGTATTTTAGCCCCCTACTTTTCCACTCCTAGTCAGCGAGGCCAAGATAAAGCCGTGGGGAGGCTGTAGACCCTACTAGGGGCCGTCCATGATTGATCATAGCGTCAGGCTTTTGCTTTACGCGGCCAAAACTTTGCAAAGCAACAGGGGATCAGACACCATTCGCATTCAGAGAGGCGCTGCTGTAGTGCTATGTGCTGTAGACGAGCTTGCAGCGGGTCGTGACAGCAGTAGCGTCACCGGTGTCCGGGTATGTAGGGTGTGGACGGCTAGGTGTAGCCCCTAGCTAGCTCCGAGCTGGTGAATGAATGGTGATGGCCGGCTTGACCGGGGAAGGGAAGCGAACGGAACGAAGCAGCCGTCGCCGTCCTGCTTGCTTTCCGAGATCCACGACGAGACGTCTCCGTGTCACACGCGAGCGCGCACCGGCCTGCACGCCCCCACCCCCCGCCCGCGCGCACGTACAAGCTGTCCCTTTTCTCGCGCGCACCCACGGCCAAGCCCAAGCCAGCTCGGACGCGCGCGGGGGCGACGACCGGAGCGAGACCGTGGCCGCGGCCGGCCGGCCAACCATGTGGCGGGCCGGGGTGGGGGCAGAGCTCGAGCGGTTGGGTTTGGGAGGCGAGTGACACACACACTGCCATGCCACACTGGCGATGGCGAGTGGCAACGCTAGAGGAGAGGAGCCCAGGACCACGAGCGCGTGCGCCGATCGGGGCCATTGATTGCCATGTTCGTGGGGTGCCGGAGCCGGGGGCTCACTGCGCGAGTACAATCTGGACGGGCACCGATCGACGGATGGGTCTCGGTTGCGGTTGGAGCCTTTATGCTCGCGCACAGGCACGCGCGCGCTCGTAGCCCCAGTGGTTCCGGGGGGACAAGAAAGTGTTGGGTCGATCGCGTCTCGGTGGAGCTCGCGGCGCCGGAAGGTGGACGGATCGCTGTACGCACGCACCGAGAACGTGCTGCTGCGAGGTCTCGTCCTCGGTCCTCCGCCGCGCTAGCCTGGTGCCCCGGCTACGGCTAGCCAGCTACCGCCAAGGTTCAACCTGATGAGTGGAACGCTGCGTTGGCCGGGTTGAGAGTAGGGGAGAGCGGAGGGACCCCATCCCTGCACCGGCTCCTCCTGCTGCTGCGTCACTAACGGCGGATGCTCCATGTGCAATCAATACTGGGGTGTTCAGGCTTCAGAACGAAACCTCTGGACCGGCTCTGGAGGAAAAAGATGGTGTTTTGAAAACCTCGTTCCTCTCCCTGCCTCGCACTGGCGCCTCCATCAGCCGGTGCCTTTGTGACTTTGTTACTACCGTACCGCGGAAAAGAGAAGGAAGAACCGAACACGGTGAAAGTGAAACCCAACCAGCTGCTGATGACAGTACCGTCAGTACGTTTACCGAGCAGATCATGAGGCGATAAAAACCTCGCAGGGATGGCGAGGACGCCCAACCGCGACCCTTGTGCTTGACGCCTTGAACTTGAGGACCTCAAGCAAAGTGGGCGCGAACAGAACGAGCCGGGAATACGCCGCATGCTTTGGAGTAGGTCGTACGTGTCATGGCATGTACGTCAGGGGAAGGTGCCGGCCGGCCCGGCCGGTGAATGAAGCGTGGACGCCTCGTGTATCTTTTGCGTAGGGCTTGAGCCGTGCCGTCTACTGGCCGAGGGTCCAAGGCCAGGCCAGCTCTGCTCGGCCGCATGCGGCCGGCCGGCGCGCGCCTGAACACAGGGGCAGGCGACAGGCGGCAGGCGGCAGGCGGCAGGCTGCAGGCGGTCTGCAGGCGGCAGGGGCGGGCCGATCGATCGGTCGACGCAGCGAGGAGGGCGCCTGCATGTAGCGGCGGTGCTGCAGAGGCGCAATGATCGTCGACTCATGCGTCGCTGTGCCCGTGGACTTTCGCGTCGACCAGGGCCAAATCATTTCCTGGGGGCTGGGCTCCGTCTTGGCATCTGCCTACTGCCTAGAAGTACGTACTATACCTCGTTGCGTCGTTGGTTGATGCGAGTTGTCACTCGATCACTGGTCGCGATCGTGCCGGCCCTGGAGCTGATCTGAGCGCTTGGACTAGCCCTCTGGCGCCACGATTCAGCTGTGCCTAGTCCAATCGGTGTACATGTGCTACTCACAATTTTTTCACGAAAAAAAATACGAGAAACACGTGTCACCTCCTCAATCCTGAAGCCCTCGATGCAAATGTGACCTGAACTTTCTTTAACAACACACCACGCATTTTTTGCCCCCCTTGTTCGTTACTCTAACAGCTTTGTCGGGTTGTGCTTTGACCTCGTGGCCGATCGGCACGTGTGCTAGTGCTATGCCTCGGTGCCGGAACGGACGAGGCGTGTTTGTACAGCAACACGTACTACGACTTTGGAGAGCGCGAACTGTACGATACGGCGTGAAGCTCAAACTACCACCTTCACGAAGACACAAGATCCCAGATTTCCCTCGCGAACACTACGCTGAAGGCGACGATGCCGCCGCGCGGTAAATGCCCCCTGCCCGCCGTGTCCCGCGGCGAGGCCATTAAGGCCCCGTTTGGATTAAATTTTGGATTCTAAGAACTTAGGATTTTGTATGGATTTTGGATAAATCTAGATTTTGCTGTTTGGATACTAGATTCTAGCAGCTGATTTCATGGGTATTCGATGCATGCATCCCTTTTATACCCTTGTTAATTTTTTTACCAGCAAATGCAGAGCAGCATCTCGCCATGTATCACTGATGCAAAAAGCTTTAGTCCGAGCCAGCTTCTTGTGATGCCTCCTGCGCGCAGCTACCATGGCGCCTGTGCAGGGAGGGCTGCTTGGGCGGGGACGAGCGGCGCCTGAGCGGGGGCCGCCTGCGAGCGGAGAGCTGGCCGGGTGCGGACGAGCGGCGGGGAAGGCAGCCCGTACGGAGATGGCCGGCGCCCGCGCGAGGATGGGCGGCGCCTCGGCGAAAGACGGCAAAGGAATGGCATGGGAGCGGGGTCAGTCGGTGCTTGGGCGACCGCGCGAGCTCCTAGGCGGCTCTGCGCGCCACCTCCGTCGCGCGCTGGGAGGGGCGGCTGCGAGCGCCTGGACGGCTCCGCGCACCACCTCCGTTGTGCGCTGGTAGGGGAGAAGGGGCGGAGACAGACGGCCGTTGCTGGGCGGGGCCGGGCAGCGACCTGCGGAACGCTTGGGCAGGAACACGGGCGATAATGGGGAGCATCGCCGCGATCGGCGGCGCTTGGCTGGCCGCGTCCTGGGAAGGGCGGATGAGACCGCCACCGGGGATGGGCGGCACCTGGACGCTGCGGTGGGGGATGGAGGTCGGCGCGGGAGGTGGCGCGGCGCGGTGTAGCAGGGGAGGAGATCGGCGGCGGGCTGCAGATGGAGCGAGGGGTAAGGTAGGGAGAGACGGAGGGATTCAGTGGCAAATTGCCGTTATTTCCCGGAATGTGCATGGTCAAAAATGCAATTTCGGGCTCAGTAGCTGCTGGAAGCTCCCCCGCTCCAGCTTGCAGGATTTTGCGAATCCTAAAATCTAGCTTCTAGAATCCGCACCAGAATTCACCCAGTTTGGAAGCTGAAGCAGATTTTGGATTCTGGATTCTGAGAATCCAGGGGCTTGCAAACGGGGCCTAAGCTTTTGCAGCGCGACAATTTACTGTACTTGCCGACGACGGCGCTCTGGCTACCCCTGGTATGGGTACCGTACAATCGTCCAATTTCACACCATTTTAAGAAAACCACCGGTTATTATTAATAAGATTAGAGCTAACACACGCTCGTCTGAGAGCGTGCCACATATCTAAGAACATGAACGACCAACACGTCGCTCGTCAAAAATAATATCAAATCCGATAGTCCCAGTACGTGCTCCATCTTATATCAAGATTAAGCATATACACATAACATTTACAATCATATATATATATATATATATTGCAGATGAACCACAAAGAGCAATTTTAAGCATTACAAAGGTTCGACAATTAAATATGACAAGTTCAATATAGGAGGATTCAAATATGAAATTAAAGGTTCAACAACATTGGGCTCACAAATAATATTAAAAGAGATATGAAACTTAAGATTTAGCGTTTATCATGCTCTTCCAAAAGAAACGACTACGCAGCGGATAAACTTAATAAAATCGTGATAAAATAATAGCGTCTTGCTTAAGGACACCATCGAGACCACAACGACCTACTCCTCCCCCGCACCAGGATCGGCGGGGTAGAAGTGGCCAAGCACAACTTCCAGCTCACCTACAACTTAGTTTAAAAAGCAATATGAGTAAAAAAGTACTCGCAAGACTTACGCAATTTAATAACCAAGCAGTATGCAATGAGGGCTCAACGAGATAAAGGCTTTAGGGTTAAGCAAGTTTGCATAAGCACGAGCTCTCAAATCCAACATCTAACTCTCTAGCAATTTAATTATCTTGCTCAGACCAACTCACAATTTTAGTTGCTTAAATAAAATAAACAATTAAAGTAATATAACGTGACATGTGCCATAACCAAGCATAAATGATACTTCTACGAAGAGTTCATAGGACAAAGAGCTTGCTCATAACCGAAAGCGCGACAATTCAAATTGATTATTTAACCTTGCAAGAATGTATTTTTTTACCCACACGATACAAGGACTATGCGGCTCACCCAACCGATCATGTTGGGTAAGGGGTACTCGCATCAGCCTTTTGCAAGAAGTCTCAACCGTTGAAAATCACGCCTAACTTACGCAGAGAGTCACTTAGGTCCACTAGGGACACCCCTAAGCCTTTCTACATAGCCCCTTAGCCATGCATCTAGGATCGTGCCTTAATGATTAAAAGTAAGAAGGTATTAGACTCATCCATACTATGATTAGATATGTGGTAGTACGTTAAGTTGCTCAAAGCCGAAATTATCCACGGACGGTTCTTAATTAGATGATGAGACTATGCTCCCGAGACTTGTTTTTCTAGACACTACCATTCCGCCTGGGGAAAAAAACATATTTCTAACATAACTATAACTAAGCCTCAAAGATAACCAAGTTTGCCAAGTGAGTGTAACGTAATACTAACCACTATTCCTTCCAAATTATAATAATACTCTAAGCATGACTAAGCATCTAAGCAATTAATTATTCCAAGTTATAATAATACTCCAAGCATGGCTAAACATCTAAGCAATTAATTAGTTACAAACTACATGCGACAAGGATATGGATATATAAAACAAGGAAGATAAAGGCAAGAAAGTAGGATCAACAATATAATAGATAGATATAAATACATAACCATAAATATCCAAATAAGATAACTAAATTTAATCAATTTAGGTGGTAGAGAAAACATGCTTAGCTGCTTGCCTTGGTTTTCTTTCAGCTCAACCATGTACTCAGACACTGGACTCGGGCTCAACGGTATCGGTAGGCTCAACAGGCTTGCTCTCCGGCGTTTCGGTCACTGTAATGCATGAATGGATGCATATGTTAGCATGATGTCATATTTGTGCATGAAATGATATGCAATGAAGAGTGAATGGCACAACATGAATGATACCTAAACATGAGCAACTAACAAAAACAACCAAGCATCACTAGCACTTAAGCAAGAAAAACTTAAAGCAAGAATATCAACAAGAAAAATATAGAACAAGCATAAATCATGAATATATTTGAGAATACAAAGAACATTAGTAAGAAATCATGAAAATTGAGTTTGCAACAAAATTAATTTTATAGAATTATTTATGAGCATGAAAATTTTCGGCTACTATAAATAACTTAAATCTTAAAAGATATACAAATCACTTTAAACAATTTTCATAAAATTACCACAGAAACTAGACAGATAGATAAAAAACAGGTTTTGCCATTTTATCACTTTTGAAACAAAAATTATAAATTAAACAAGTTTTCAAGCAAAGAACAAGAAGTAAATTTAAAACTCTATCCATCAGTAGAGATTCATTAGAACAAGCTGCGCCACTTGATAGCACATTTCACAAGGAGTCTAACAAAATTTATTTTAACACTTTTAGAGCAGTATAGAATTTACTAAGCAATTAACTTACTTTCATAAAGTCAAAGCATAACTAATTTTACAGAAATAGAAACATGCAATCCCTCAACTTTACAAGGTAGATCTCGGTGCATTGAATCCAACAAAATAAATTTCATATTTTTTAAAACATCTACACAAATTTCTACGCATTTTAGAAGATAACATCATAAAAAAAGGATAGATCTGTGCAAACCGGGTCCACCCGAGCCCTTGACCAGCGGGCCCGGGGGGAGCGGACCCAGGACAGGTCAAGGCACAGCAAGCCAGCCTTGGCCGCGCCCAGAACGCGTGAGGCACGCGCGCCCGGCCATGGCAGGCGCGGCACAGCACGACAGGAACCTCACCGGTGGGGGGAGGAGGCAGGGAGGGGCAGGAGCGTGTGCACGGCGTGTCCTGGAGGGCTGCGAGCCTCACCAGCAGCCCCTGAGGCAGAGAACGGCAGCCGAGAGGGCAGCTCGACGAGGAACAGCGACGGCGGGGGGAGGTTGTCGCCGGGGAGCCCTGCACGGCGAGGGAAACGGCGGGATTAAGGTCGGAATGGGTCGAGGATGACGAGGGGAGGCCGGGGTTGCGAGGAATTGGAGGGAAACTCACCGTCGGCGATGAATTTCAGTGGCGGCCGGCGTTGGGGAAGAAGAAGGAGGCGGTAACAATGGAGGAAGGGGAAAAAATTGGAGGCTAGGGTTTGGGGAAGAAGGGCCGCGGGGTTTAAATCGAGGGGGAGGGTGAGCGGTAGGTGGACGGGCGCCGACGGCTCGGCGTCCGCGCGCCGACGGGAGGCCGACGCCGTGGCACCGCCGCCCCTTGTGCCCAACCGGCGAGCGAGCATGCGCGGGAGAGGTGGGGGCGATGGTGACTGGTGGTGCCCGCTGACGGGTGGGCTTCGGGGAGGAGGAAGAAAAAGAAAAATATTGGTTCAACTTTAAAAATCAAAACCAATGTCTTACCAAGCTTCAAAAATCACCAAAATTTTGTTGGAGAAAGATGAAAACACATCGAACACAAAGCAATAAGACACACTCAAAAATATTTTGTGGATTGGTCGCAGTAAAAAGAACAAATTGGCTGTTTTTGAGATTTCGGAGAATTTTTGGTTCATGTCAATGGTTATAAAATTAAGAAAAAATATTTTAAATTCACCATTTTTATTCTAGTATTTGAATAAACTTTTTGAGGGTATAGAATCATAGTAAAAATAAAACTTACTTCACAAACATTCACACAAACAAGGTAAGAAAATAAATAAACTCATTCAAGCATATGCACATGATGCCTCATTATGCTTTAATGATGCTTATGATGGTGTGGTTTAAATGTTAAGCATGTTTATCGAGTTTGGGTCGTGACATACGCGGATGCGGTGGTCGTCAACTCGTCGTGTAGCAAAGCCAGCCGCTGCAAGAGGAAGGCAGAGCGCGACTGCGCGAGGGGTCCCTGGCCTCCGTCTCCGATTAAGTCCCTGTGCGCCGGGCCCCGCGCTGCAGGAGACGAGACGAGGGAGCCCAGCGCGGGCGCGGGCGCGCGGCCCCTCCGGCCCGGCCGTCAGCAGCGCACCTGCGGCTGCCCCCACGGCCAGCGGCAGCGGGACATGGCCGGCGTTTATTGACCGCGCTCGCAAACAAGGCTCGCCAGTTTGGCGTCCAGATCGCGCGCAGGCCAGGGCCACCCCACGCCCCGGCCTCCGCCGGGCGGTCGGAGCGGAGCGGCCTGCCCGCTCGCGCTGCGTTCGACACGGCGGCACCGGTACTGGTTCGGCGCCGCACAGGCAGGGAGCGGCAGCGCGGCACGCCGGGCACGGCGGCCGAAAGCGAGGCACGGCCCTGCGCCGCTGCGTACGTGCATGCCTTGCTCGCTTTCTGGTTTCGCTGCCCGGCTCCCCCGGCGGGACCGCGCTAACGGCGTTCCCGTCGCCGGTCAGAGCGAGAGGCCATCAGTTTCCTCGCTCGTGGCGAGGACCCCCCACGCCGGCCGACATGTATACGTCACCGCCGGTGCCGGGGAACCGGCCGAGATTTATCGAATCGCTTCGCAACCGTGCTCCCAGCGTGCGGTACAAGTACAAATAACCCAAAGGCGGCAGCAGCTCCCCGCCCGGCGCGCAGTACAAATACCCCAGCAGCAGTTTGTCGGGCAATAAAAAATGTGTGCTCGCAAGGGTTTCAGCTTCATGACTTCGGGGCTCATTGAATGTGTACAGCGTATTGAATTCTCCCGAGTGCCTCCATAAATGTGTAATTCCAGATCGGACATTTATGGTGGTCGTACACGCAGGAACCATAATAAGGGCTTCACTTACACAGGATGGATGGATGAAACAGAAACCAGGGGAAGCTGCATTCTCGCTATACATCTGAAGGCCAAAATTTGGAAGTGAAACTGAACAACTAGCCCCGTGAGAAGCTGAGATCTATCGGTGGAAGGTCATGGCCTGTAATCCTCTCTTCTAACATTTACTACTACAGTTGTTGCTAGCGACGGTTGATCTATGCAGGTCTACCTAGACTGCTTCGTTGTCCCAGTAGTTCCTTAGTTGCGACATATGGAGGAGTAACCCATCCCGGCCTAATCCGGTAACGCTGCTCGTCATGATCCATGGTGGTGGATCTGGATACAGCCCGCTGATTGTTTCCTGGAACACCTTGATGTTCTCATCAGGCCGCCTCCCTTTACCTTTCTTTACTTTGTCGCACTTGGTGAACACAAAGGTCAATCCGATCTGCAACAGCAGCACAGACAATTAGTGAGACTGCTGTCAGAGATCATCATGATAGACACATTGAGCATCAGCACAGGAAATAGGCAACTTCAAGCATTAAGTTCACAAAGAGCAGATAGGAAATATTAGTAACAGTAAAGGAATGTAACGCCTTACGTTGTTACGACCAAGCCAATTAGCACAGTCAAGATCAATTTTCTGTGGTGGGATACTGGCATCGATAAGGAGAAGTACACCAACCAACGTATCTCTGTTCAAGAAGTACCCCTTGGTAAATGAAGACCAGTCCATTCGAGCTGATTGGGACGCAGCTGCAAACCTAATGTAGGAAGATTGTCATGTAGGATGTACCTGTCACTACATTCTCAAAGACACCAGTATATGCAAAGAAAAATGCTAGCCAATATAAATACCATTACCAATGAAAATTGAGATTATGCCGTATCTAGTGTCATGGCAAAAGAAACTGTAATGGGCTTCAGAAGAAGCTAAACGTCTCAATACTCAATGTCATGTCTCTTTGTTTCCATATTAAGTTCGAACCTGAATGGATTGGACCTAGTCACCTACTGTCCTACTTCTAGGCATGTTAATTCATCATAGTTACAAAAATACAGCATAAACAAATGTATGCATGAACAACTGTTGGACGCAAAAGTTCTGAAACAATATTTCCATCAGAGAAGTGGTAACTATCAGATTGCTGAATGTCTGCCAAAATTCAAGTGCGGGGCATATCAATCTTCACCAGGATTAACTTGTAATTGATATGTAAGAAAGAGAGAGATAAAAATACACCTATTCTGGAACATAAAAACCAAGTCGACACTGAAAATTGACTTCCTATACTTGGATCAACCAGATATCTTTTTTTTATTGAACACAACCAGATAACTAGTTCATCTATAATTCTATAGTGGATGAAAAGAGTGAACATACCCATAACCAGGCAAATCCACAAGGTACCAACTCTTGTTAACCAAAAAGTGATTAATTGTCTGGGTCTTCCCTGCAGAACAAATGATTCAGAACCCATGATAGTATATAAGAAATGAAGTACACGTTTCAACGTAAGGCAAGATGACATGCCAAATGCAAAGTTTATCAGGCATCAAAGTAAATTCAATAGGTTTGAAAATGAGAACAAGGACATCGTTTGTCGCAGGGACATCGTTTCTTGTCTGAAGATGATCCCATTTCGTCGCTTCCAGAGCTGCCAGCAGCAGAGGAGGACGAACGTGTCGAAGTGAGTCGCTGGGATTGTATCAGGTCGCGGCAGCTGAGGGATGTCTTGGACGCCTAGTGTTGCCAGCAGTTGGAAGCCCAGAGTTTGCCAGAAGGAGGCGGCGAAAGCGCAGTGGAAGATCAAGTGACTGGCCGTTTCTGGTTCCCGATTGCAGAGCTCACAGGTGCTGTCTTGGACCACTTTCCGTTGCAAGAGGGAGGTTTCGCACTGCACCCACCCGTGGACAAGTAACCAGCCAAAGAATTGCACCCGTGGTGGGGCGCAGGTCCTCCAGAATGCACTGTTCGCGCTCCCAGCCTTGGCGCCCCGCGACTTGAGCACAGCATATAATGCTGACGTGAAAAGTTTCCCTGATGTGTCAGCGAACGGGGAGTTCCTCTGGTCGTCAGTATCCATCAGGGTGAAGTGGGATACTTTATCTTCCAGGAGCTCGAGTTCAGCTTCAGCTTGCTGTGTCAGGCGGGGGACAAGGTGGCAGCGTAGTCCGCCGTTAATGACCTCAAAAACGGTCTGTCATGGCTTCTTGCAGTGGCTCAGCAATACTGGAAATTGTTCGGCCAGGCTTTCATCGCCAGCCCATACTGTTGGATTGATCTCCCAGAGATCCTCGGACCCCAACGGGCCCGATGGGCCTCCTCTCACTCGCGCCCTGATCGGGGGCGCTCCAGCTCATTCGTAGCTGGTGGGCCCCCGTCGCACTGCGCTATAAAAGGAAGGTGGGGGCCAGCGGCACAGGGGACAAGGTTCACCGCCGCCACCCCACCGACAGTCTAAACCCTAGCCGATCTAGTGGAAGCGCAGCGGCGGCGGGAAGACTCACCCACGGCCGTCGTCAACACCGCCACCGCGTCCCCGTACTCCTCGGTCGCGACCCGAAGCTCGACTACCTCAAGCGTCACCGCCATCCGAGACGATGGCGGGTCCCTCTGCTGCTCCGGCGATGCAGGGCCACGACGGTATAGACCCCGTGCCCCTTCTCCTCTCTCCCTCACGTTATCTCGACTTGTTTTAGATCTACTCGACTTCTTCCGATCTTTTCACGCGGTAGTCGATCCATGACACTAACACATACATCATACCAGGAGGAGGTGTTTTCCCCATTGCCTACCGTGACAGTTGTGATGGCTTGGTAGAGGGGTAGCAGGCTGCGGAGTTGATCCAAGTGCGCTCCATGAATGTCCCCTTCCAATGTCACGAGGCACACATGCTGTCTCAGCCATTGCGCCCAGGAGGAAGAGCTAGCATCATGGAGCTTGAGGAGCAGTTTCAGCAAAAGACGTGTTTTGCACGGCGAGATCCTTGATGCCGAGCCCTCCCTGGTCGCGGCGTTGGCGCACCTTCTCCCAGGCAATCAAGCAATTGGAGCCATTTGCATCACCCTGACCACTCCAAAGGAACCTGCGGCGCCATTTGTCTATCTTGGCGATCACCCCAGGATTTGTTCCTGGGGTTTGAGAATCACGATTAACTCCACCTCAAGGCTGCAACTATGACTTCATTGGGTTCGTTCCAAACACTATGCAATCCTCAATTTAAAAATTATAAGGGTAAGGGGGGTTGCATAATGCAATCTAGGGCGTCACAGCGACACTACAGTAGCAGACAACTCACTGATAACCTGCTTAAGAGCTAAACCGGAAAGAGCATATCTAACTTAAGGCCACTTCTAATATTGAAGGAAGCAGAAGAATAAAGTGCAAAGCATGTTCTTAGTCTTACCGGGCTTCTTGGAGGTCAGAGCAGCTTCCTTGCGACGGGTGAGGGCGTTGATAAGCGACGACTTGCCGACGTTCGACCGGCCTAGGACGGCGAACTCGGGGCGGTCGTCCTTGGGGCAGTCCCGGGCGCGGGCGCTGCTCTTGACGAACTCGGCCTCCTTCACCCTGGCGTCCCCCGCGTAGGGCCCCACCACGATGTTCGACCCCGGAATGACCATGTCCGCGGTCACCGCCGCGTCCCCCTCCACCCCGGGCGGAAGGAACAGCGCCTTCTTCACAATCTGCGTGGGCGGCGGCCCGAGCTTCCTGGTATTCTTGCGCGGTGCAGCCGGCGCCGGCGCCGCATCGCCTGCGGATGCGGTCCCCGCGGCCTCTGCGGCCGCCGAGAGCGTACGCCGGGCAGGGACGCAGGCGCGGGTAAGCGGCGGCGGCGCGAGGGCTCGGAGGAGGGAGGGGCGCGGGCGGAGGAGCATAGCAGGCAGCAGCTGGAGCGCGCGCGGGGTGTTCGACGGAGTGACGGATGAGGAGGCGCCGGATGGCTGAAGCAGGCGGCCGCAGCGTGCCGTGGTTTTGGCTGTAGTTTTGGCTAATGATTTGGCTGCGGCCGTGGTAGTTTTGGCTAATGATTTGGAGGATATGGGCCCAGTCGTGGTAGAAATAATTGGGCCCTTTTGGTTGTCAGGCCTATTAGACCGACGCTAGCGGCTGGAGCAACGGGTGGAGCATGTCAGGTTTTTTGAAATGGGCCACCACGCCGATGGCCCAGCAGCTGGAGCAACGCGTGGAGCAAAATGCCCATTCAGCGCGGGCGGTTGGGCGTCCATATCCACGGTCCAACCGTCTGACTCCTCCCCCCACTGACGACTCCAGCGCGCTTACGTAGCACGCGGCGGCGGCGGCGACGAGGAATACCGATCTGGCGACTCCCAAAGCGAGGAACGGGAGGGGAGGCAAATCCGCACCCGGTGAACCCAGCCGGAGGCGGCGCCGGGAAGGAGACGCGGAGAGAGGTGCCAAGGCCGGTGAACCCAGCAGGAGGCGGCGCCGGGAAGGAGACGCGCAGAGAGGTGCCAAGCCGAAGGCAGCTCGAGCGGAGAACGTTGGGGACGACGCTGTCAGCCCGGATCCGCCGTCAGCACCAAGCGCATCTTCCTCTTCCGCTCGCCCGCGCCGGTGAGCCGGCCCTAAATCTCCTCATAGCTTTGGTTAGGGTTTGGATCTTTCGTTAGGTTACGGTTTGGTTGGGATCGTTCGGTTGTTCGCCCCAAAATCTCGTGATATCCTCATTTGTTTCGAGCCGTTCGGTTATAGATTGGGGACAATACACGCTGATTAGTTTGTTAGAGCGGGTTAATCGGGGCTGGTTTATGAAAATCTTTGCATTGACTGGGTGAATTCGGAGGTGGGTGTAGCGGCGTAGTAGCCTGCGCTGCTACCCATAGGCCATCAGCCTATTGCGCGTGCACTGCATGTAGCAGCAAGGTCACCAGCTTGAACTTTGGGATGCTTAACTTTCTGTGCAGCACTCCGCGGTTGCCTCCCTTGGACTGAACATTTCTTCAGCTCCTGTATGTACCGCGATGCTATTTCGTACTGTCTTTGTGATGGTTTACTGCATTTGTTTTCGGCGCGGGGAGCAGTTTTGGTGTCAATTTCTGTTTGTCAACCATGTGGCTCTGTCAACTGTCCTTTGCCAAATTGATACAAGTTAATCTAGTTGACATTATTGATCAAACAAGAAGAATGGTTTATACTATTGTTTTTCAAGGATGTGTAGTCGACTCTGCTGCAATAAGTTTTGCCCACTTGGGTTGTGCAGTAGTATGAATTTGTGGTGTCCATTGTTGTTCGACAACAATGGCCTGTTATATCTTGAATCGTTTCGGAGTTCTGTTTACCCACCTTCACTACCTTTCAAGTTCTGAGGTATAGGAAAATTATGTTTGGAATTATTGTTTGTATTAGTTAGCTAGATTCATGAAATTGGCTCATCTTAAATTTCTGGCTTCATGTTCATTCGCTTCAAGTGTTTGATTTAGTGGAACTTTTTGCAGGAAAACCTTTCCAGTCTTTTATGTATACATATTGCTAGATCATTTCAAGTTATCTTTTCTGTCTTCTGTTTGGTAAGCTGGCAAATAAAGTTACACATGCGTCTCTTTTTGAGTTTGTAGCACAAGCAAGCTACTGATGTATTCTTGCTTTTTTAAAAATTTAGTTTCTTTCAACTGAATGATATATACTTGTTGAAGTTCTTTTTGAACCAATTTTTTTTGTGAATCTGAGATCTTAGTTGATGTTGCACCCTAATTCTTTATTATTTTGCTCACATGTCTCAAATGACAAATGAGATCATCATTTTTCCTATACAAAAACTGAAGGATACAAACAAAGCTGTACTGCTACTGTTTAAGTCCACTAAATGATAGGTGCTCTTGATTTTTAAATGAGTAGGTTCATGTTTTTATGTGTAAACTTTTCGTTGCTTTCTATATTCTACGTATGTGCCCTGTAGTTGAAGCAATTCGTTATACCCACCATGTCTGGTTTATTAGCTGTTTATTAGGCCATTATCATAGCTCTGTAACAGCATGTATTTCTTTTTGTAACCATATGTTGTAGGCAATGTAGGTTCCCGAAAACCCCAGGCAAGAGGATGGCCGATCCAAGGAATAACCTTCCACCCCACTCGAGCCAGGGCACCTCGAAGCCCCCAAATTATGGCTTCTTGGACCCAAGTGCTATGGCCGACCCTCAATTTGTTGCTTTTCTACAAGCTTCGTATGCTGCCCAAGTTGCCCAAGCTGCCCAACCTGCATATTTTTCAGCACCCGCGTATATAGACCTTGAGTCGTCCCCAGCTTCATGGCCACCACGCGCTACCAGCCTCGCCGCTTTGCATGCTCAGCTGCGTCCACCCATTGGCATCCCCGCCATGCCACCTACTCCAAACTTTGACAACAGCCCTACCCAAGTCAAAAGTCGAACCAGCAACTTCACAATTGCTGAGGACAAAGCTATATGTTCTGCCTTCATAAATGTGTCCAAAGATCCCATTGTCGGTGTGAATCAGAGTAGTGAAGCTTATTGGGACCGTGTGCACAAGTTCCTATATTCAAACACCCCAGTAGAGAGACAGAGGCCGGCACAGTCCATCCGGAAGCGCTGGGGAACTATCCAAAAAGATACTGCAAGGTTTTGTTTCTACAAAGCCGAACAAGACAGGAAAAATCAATCCGGCAAGACGGAAGAAGATAGGGTGAGTATCATAGTATTAGTAAACAACATATATTTTGATCATGCTGCTTTGGTACAGATGGTGTCTCATATAGCTGTTTCCTGTTGTTACAGATTGAAGATGCGAAGAAGCAGTACCATGCCCTTGTTGGGAAGCCATTCGCATTCATGCATTGCTGGGAATCACTTCATGGCCAAAGGAAGTGGCTGGACCTTGTGGGGGCAAAAGGAAAAGACGCGGACAACAATGGTGAAGAGTCAACACCTGATCTTGTAGACCTTGGCTTCCCTGAAGAAGATGCAAATGACAGTCGTCCAATTGGCCGAGATTCTGCGAAGAAGAGAAGGAGCAGTGACCTGCAGTCATCTTCTACAGCTTCCGCTTACGTGGAAGTCCTTCAAAAAATGACAGACCACAAAGGAAAACAAATTGTGGCGGAGGTGGAGTGGGCTACTGCTTTCAACGATCGCGAAGATCGGAAGCTCACTTTGGAAGAGAAGAAAAGGGAAGATGGGATCATGAAAATGGATCTATCTGCGCTCGATCCATATCAGCGGAGGTACTTTCGTCGGGAGATCAAGGCGATCCTTGCAAGGACACGTGCTGACGACGATGAGCAGGAAATGGACGATGACTTTGGCGCTTGAAGCCACGTACCTTCTGCTGCCTACTTCGTCCGCAATGGTTGTTTCAATTTTATGTAGTCTTGTACTGTATGACCTAATAAAAGGTGTTGCCGTGAGTAGAGAAACATCATTTTTTATGTATTGTACACTGTCCGAAACTTTTACGTGAGCTTGTTCTGTATTGTTTAGGAAAAACTTTCGTAACGGTTGATGTGTAGCAATAAATGTTGGTAATGTGTCTATGTCTGGCCGAACCGTCCAGTATCCACAAGATGGTCCGAGTCCGCAAAAATGTCATCCAATATCAGCACTTGCTTTGTCCTATGTACTGTGTCAAATCGCAAGCAGGAAAACACACTGAAAGCGCATTTGATTTCCTTAACCACTCCCGAAATCTGTGTCTATGAAGATCAAGGCTGAAGATCAAGGCTCATGGTATACAAGGTATAGGTTGAAGATCAAGGTATAGGCTGTGGATTTCCGTTTATCGTATACAAGGTATAGGTTGAAGATCAAGGCTCATGGTACCGTGGCTATGAATCATGTGGAACTCCAGATGTGAAAGAAGAGAAAAACCCAGCTGCTGGTCCAGGAAGAATGTCACTTAGCTTACCGACCTGGCCATCAGAGAGCATGGACCCCCATCTCGATGTGTTCTCCCCAAATTTGCTCCCGACCTGATGAATAGCATGACATGGGATACTTAGTTGAATATACCAGTTAAAAGAAACATGCCAGATTTTAGGTGGTGTAAATAAGATTCGTGAATGGTGTTGACAGAACACCAGAACTGAATTTCACTAAAAGAAAAAGAAATATTTCTTCCCATTTCCAAAGCTCAAGGATTAATGAAAAATCAAAAGTTCAGACAAGACCCTGTTGGCTTCCGAAAGAAAATGTTATGTCCTAGTGATAAACTGATAATCACACAGTTTAGACCAGTTAGTGCTCAATTCATTTCCCATGCTTCCAAACGAAAATGTTATGCCCTAGTGATAATTTTCTAAGCATTTCGTATCATAATAACCAAAACTTCCTCAACTAGGCAGAATGACACTGTGTGAGGATGGAACACTGAATATGCCTCAATAAAGTAAGCTCTTGACATTTAGCACATAAACCACTGCTATCAAGATCACTGCCAATTACATGCTCCAGAATAATGGCATAAAAATACATCAGGTTTTACTACCCATCCATGAATATCTTATCAACAAATAGTGTTATGCATACTTTTGTTGTTATCATACTGTTTTCTCCTGAAGGAAGACTTGGTGACAGTGCTTGCTAAAGAATCCTGTTTTGTCTGTGTTTCAGTAGTGTTGGTGGAAGAACTTTTGCCTCCTGATAGCACATCACCAATGAAACGCAAGTCTAGCAGTATTTGCAGAACTCCTTTCTCTGAAACCCGAGAATTCCCAGATTCAATAGATACAAGGAATTTTTCATAAATATTAAACAAACTAGTTTTGTGCTTGAAATAAGGCTTGAAATAAGGCTTTGATCCACGCCTTTTCCATGTCCAAGCATAGCACAGCAACAAAATGAAAGCTTCTTGTTTCGTTGCTTCCTGACCGGCAAATTAATTCCATGAGGAAGCCTCGAAGCCCGGCCTGTACAAGAGACCGTATCAGTGGGTGATCGTAACGGTGGATATAAAGAGAGCTACGTGCACAACATTGAGTAAAGTTAACGTACCATAATCGTGCACCCGATTAGTTCGAGCGTCGACGACAATTTGCCCACACATGCTCCACCAAATCATCATGAAGTTGATGGTGCGTTGTTTTGCTTTGGATGAGCTTGTGCCTTGCTATCAACTCCTCTATGCGAGGAATATTTCTTCCTGTGCCAAGGTTAGGATCGGTAGCGTCATCATAGTCTTCCCACCTTGGAAGTGGGAACTCCCTCTCATCTTCGATGGTCATGTTGTGAAGAATTATGCAACATTCCATGACGGATTTGAGCACACTTGGTTTCCAAAGCCGAGCTGGCTGGGCAACAATCCTGTACCTAGCTTGAAGTACACCAAATGCCCTTTCAACATCTTTTCTGCACTCTGCTTGCTTGAGTGTAAAGAATTTTTGCTCTTCAGTTATAGGACAATGCACTCCCTTCACAAGGGTAACCCACTCAGGATATATACCATCAGCAAGGTAGTAACCCATGTCATATGAATTTCCATTGACGGTGAAGTTAACAGGAGGGGCATTACCTTGAGCCAGGTCATCAAACAAGTGAGAGCGGTGCAACACGTTGATGTCATTGCATGATCCGGGGATGCCAAAATTAGCATGCCATATCCAGAGGTCCGATGAAGCCACGGCCTCTAGAATGACAGTGGGGTGCTGACAATGACCACTATAGAAGCCGTGCCATCCAGTAGGGCATTTGTCCCATTGCCAGTGCATGCAATCCAAACTTCCAAGCATGCCAGGGAAGCCCCTGCTCTCACCTATTTCCAGCAGCCTTGCAACATCTTGAGCATTAGGACGGCGGAGATACTCATCACCAAATAAGCGGATTATTGCCCAAGCAAATTTCTGTGTTGCTTCTGCAATTGTAGTCTTTCCCATCCTAAGTTTCTCATCAAGCTCGTCTGCTGAATTGCCGTTGGCCAGCATCCTCAATGCAGCTGTAACCTTTTGCCTAGGGGTGCAGCCTAAGAGACCCATTGCGTCCGGGTTTTGCCTGAAGTAGTAGTAGTTTGAAGCAATTGTTGTTGTGATTCGGGTTTTGCCTGAAGTAGTAGTAGTTTGAAGCAATTGTTGTTGTGATCCGGTGGAACAATCATTTTGTCATCCTGAACCTACAAGCATGAGGTCAATCATTATATAAATATTGTGTACATCAAGTGTAAGTCTGCACAAAACAGGTAAATAGAAATAAAAAATCATCACACCACCAAACGTCTTGATGAGGCAGTAGCATATTCAGACATTAGCAAGGCAATGAAAAACATGGAAACGGAAGATTGGCATTTAAGTTTTCATAATATTGGTAGATGTCTTATAATCACAAACGCGATGATATACAAAACGCCGTACCATACACACACACTCTAATTAATTAAGAGGTAGCAGGCTGCAGGCTGCACTAATAACCGGACCATTGCCATGTCAAAAGGATTGAGAGCAACCAACGTGCTCCAACAATGCAGAGCTACAACACGCTATTGCTAAAAAAATAAGGCCGGTCAATATTTACAAGCAGCCCAAACCTTCTTCTAAACGCTTGGTCGTCGTAAACATGGATGTCGTTGAAGTAGTCTTGCCCAAGCCGGGCGTCGCCTTCGTGTAGCCCTCGCAGGACAACTTGGCGACCCATCACGGAGCCTCTCCTTGTCCTCGGTTCGCGTTGCACACAAAGCTCCATCGGGTCACCAAAGACGGCCAAGTCTTCGTCGTCATCGTCGCACGAATAGGCGGGGTACGCGTCCCGTGCGACGAACTTGCGAAAAAGTCGGAGCGCCATGGATCCTTGCAGGTTCTGGGGGCTAAGGTCGAAGGTGAAAGCAATGTACACCTCCCACCATCGCCAGAGAAGGGGCGGCAATGGAAGGAAACTTTTTAGGCTGCCGCCCCTGCCCTGCAATGCTCCCCCCGCGCCGCCGCCCTAAACCCCTGCCCTGCTCCCCCGCTCGCCGCCCCTTCTCCTGCTCCCCCCGCGCCGTCGCCCCTCCTCCTGCTCCCCCCGCGCGCCGCCCCTTCTCCAGCCCCTCTGCCCGCGGCGCCGCCCCTTCTCCTACTCCCCGCGCCGCCCCTTCTCCTGCTCCCCCGCGCGCCGCCCCTCCTCCTGCTCCCCCCCCCGCGCCGCCGCCCCTCCTCCTGCTCCCCCCGCGCGCCGCCCTCCTCCTGCTCCCCCCGCGCCGCCGCCGCTTCTCCTGCTCCCCCCCGCGCAGCTGCCCCTGCTCGGCTGCTCCCCCCGCGCGCCGCCGCCCTCTGCTCCTCCCCACGCCCCGCGCGCCGCCGCCCCCGCGCGCCGCCGCCCCCTGCTCCTGCTCCCCCCGCGCGCCGCCCCTTCTCTTGCTCCCCCCGCGCGCCGCCGCCCCTGCTCGGCTGCTCCCCCCACGCACCGCCGCCCTCTGCTCCTCCCCACGCGCCGGCCCTGCTCCCCCCGCGCGCCGCCGCCCCCTGCTCCTGCTCCCCCGCGCGCCGCCCCTTCTCCTGCTCCCCCCGCGCCGTCGCCCCCTGCTCGGCTGCTGCACCCGCGCGACACCGCCCGCTGCTCCTGCTACCCCCGCGCGCCGCGGCACGCTGCCCCTGCTCCTTCCAACTGGCCGACGATGGCGTCGCGTGCGAAACGAAAGAGGTTGGGGAAATTTCCCACACCCCGCGCCAATGTCCCATGGCCGCCCGCCCACGCTGAATGGGCATTTTGCTCCACGCGTTGCTCCAGCTGCTGGGCCGTCGGCGTGGTGGCCCATTTCAAAAAACCTGACATGCTCCACCCGTTGCTCCAGCCGCTGGCGTCGGTCTTACGGACTAGGCCGGGAAGAACACCCCGGTTGTCAAAACAGTTTTTGGGCTCAATCATGCGATCAGACCTTTTGGACAGAGAAAACTTCAGGAGAAATAAAAGGAGAGTACCTGATCCAGAGAGTAAGATACAACATTATTCATTGCCTACTAGATGCTGGCTGATGTCTTTGGTAGATATAAACTACTTTTTTTAGTCATCAGGTTAGGTTGTTAGGTTTGTGATGTGTGGGCATCCAGTTCTGACTTCATTCAGTGGCAAAATATAAATGACTACTCTGCTAAAAGACAATGGCCACAAAGAAAAAGAAATAAGGTCAGCGACTACATTGACCTCTGGCCTAAAATGGTACGTACTCGGCCAATGCACGATATTTGCAAACCCGACCTAGTTGTACATGAACTGCCCTTAAATAGATTAGGTATGAGTTTTTTTTAATAAATTAGGTATGATTTTTTGTTTGTTGACTCAGATTAGGTATGAGTGGTTTCGGGCGAATCAGATTAGGAGGAGGCCAATCTTCGGTTTCGGGCGGTGTGGTGCCCCGGATGGATCTCAGTTTCTTATGAATTTCCTTTTATAGCAAGTTGTGTGAGTTTATCCTCTTTGTGTAATCGCAAGTTTGTAAGATCTGAACTTCTTCTTCTAACATGATTTGGCAGTGCTGTGCCCTCTTTTCAAAAAAAAAGGTATGAGTTGTTGTACCACGAATCTAAAACTCCAACTTGATCTCAAACTTGGTGTGTCTCAACAGCCTCCAGTAGCAAAGTGCAGTCCGGCCAAATGAATTCTTCAACTGACTGAAGAACGGTGACTTGTACTACGCAGCTGTCGTAATAGGTGATCAGTTTATCTGGAATGGCATCAACTGCCAGTCAGTCAAAAACTGCTCCCTGCAGAGCGATCAGAGACCGAACGACTCTTCAGACCGGCTATAAATACCAGATGCACGTACAGAGTTGACCAGCCAGGCCCTGGCGTCTGCCTGACTGGCATCGTGCACGTTCAGATTCAACTACCGTGACAGGTTCATTATCAATTGGTTGCGACGCGAAGGACCGGACCAAGCGGAATGAAAAGTCGACGGGTTATAACACCCGGTTGTTGAGCCTGCCGGACGATCAGTGATGGCCTCGATAGTCCTGTCAGCTCTGAACGGTTGGACGAACAATGCAGCAGGCAGCTTGATCGATCTGTCGAGTTGGCTAACAAGCAATTAGCCTGGCTAACCGCCGTCCTTCATGCGAAGCTTTTAATCAACTAGAGTAGCGTACACAGGTTCAGCACAAATATACTTTTCGATCGGTGGATATTCTTTCTGTCAAGACTTAAATCATCTGATTGTAGATAGCTTTCTTTTAGACTTGAAGATAACTTACTTGAGGACTCAAGTACAAGGGCAGCTATTATGATCAACGAATGTGTATTCCGTCTATTCACTCCTTAAGTCTCAAAGAACCAAGAACAGCAATGAGAAATGATGTGTGGCCTTCTCAAGTTCTCACTGTGGAAGGCGCAACAGTGAGGTTAAGTGTACTTGATGAACTTGAACTTGGGCACCCCACATCAGCTTGTTTTGGCGCTACTGATGAAAATTTTTGCATACAGTCTGCATAATGATAGTCTCAACTTTTAAATGTGAATTATTCATTGATTAGGGAAACATGTAGGTTTTGCATACATTTGCTATTGTTCATGTTTTTTAGAGTCTGATTTAGATGTTAGTACATGAGGAAAAAGGCTAATTTGTCAGCTTGTCCAAAACGACGTATATTTTAAATTGAAGGAGTATTTACTAGGCAAAAAAGTAATTATCAGGTAGGATCCAAACTGAATGACATGAACATACTAATTTCATTGTTAATCAAGAACTGGCCCGATTAGAATATGCCCCGAGAACCGCTGGTGACCTCAGTATTTAGCGATCGTCATCAGTGGTTTTCAAAATTATGAGCAACGATTTTCGTCCATTCTTGACTGGGAGAAGACAATGGAGACAACCAGAGTTTCTTACAACTGAAGCACAGGACTACACTTGCTGATTCAGTATTTACAGGGAGTACAGTATAATAGTCTAGAATTTCCATTTAGCGTCTCAAGCCAAGATCATGGATACCATTCCAGGTCGTACAAATACATGAGCTCGAGAAGCTGATGGAAATCACACGGGCGACTAAGGTACTCCTACATATGAAGATGATCCACTGCTGACAGAGCTGCAGAACTTCAGGTAAGCTAGTAGCTCGTGGACCATGCGAAATTCTTTTCTTCTGAACTTCACTGTTCGGCGTGAGCCTGCACACTAGTGGCTAGTTGTGCTTCCCCTGGGTGTAGATGTAGTCGGTGTGAGCGACCAGTGTCCTCCTCATGAGACACTCCTCCCCCTCGCACTCCTCCATCGCCTCAGGCTCTGCCTCATGCATTTCCATCCCGGGCACCGAGCCACTCTTCTCGTCGCCAACTACGGTCGCGGAGACAGCGAGCTGCAAGAAGTAGCACAGCGAAACATTGTAAGATGGCCAGCAATGGTGGCAAATCTCGTTGCGCAGCTGGAAACAAGAATGAGAAAACATGAACTCCCGAATGGATGGGTACCTGTGGCATGTGGTCCTTCGATCCTGGTGCCGGCCTTGCTGCCTGGACACTTGCAGCGCAGACGAGGAAGAGCAGAGCTGCCACCAAGAGGAGAGTAGGAGCCTGCAGCTGCTGCTTGGAGCTGGAGGCCATCTCTGAAGGTCCTCGTTCTATCTGTCTCTGAGGATGTTCAGGGTAGTTGTCTTATTAGCCTTGCATAAGCT
This sequence comes from Panicum hallii, assembly GCF_002211085.1. Classification (NCBI taxonomy): domain Eukaryota; kingdom Viridiplantae; phylum Streptophyta; class Magnoliopsida; order Poales; family Poaceae; genus Panicum; species Panicum hallii. The sequence continues at coordinate 67,641,553 of NC_038050.1, read as the reverse complement.
TGCGGCCATGGGGGCTACCTATTTATAAGCAGCGGCCACATGGGCTCACCGTCCGCGCCGGAAACGGGCCACGAGATGAGATAGCGACCACTATAATGCAGCAAGAGCGAAGCGAGATGCTGCCGTAGCCGGAAGGCACCCTCGGTGTTCGCTCGAATCCTCAGATGACGACACGTAGCAAGCGCCGGATTGCGCCAGAATCTTCCTGTCGTCTTCAACCACGCAGCAAGCTGTGCATGCGGAAGATGTGCGTGCAGACATGGTTGCGATATATATGAACGCATGTGTTTGGACACGCTTTGGTTCATTGTTTTCTTCTTCTTCTTCTTCTTGGTTTGTTTGGTTCACACTTCGCACTTGGCTGCGGATCGATCAGAGGAACAACCCCGGTTGGAGGAGGTTCAGCAACTCTACTGAACAGCATGGCGTCGTGAAAGAGTCGGTACGTAACTACGTATGGCTTGAGTTGAACGACCTGACGCCGGTCCCGTCGATCAACCCCCTTCTAGATGATGGAGCCGAACCATTGACTGCGTGATCGTGGGAGGTACACGTCCGTCGTCCCGGCGACCGGGCCCCTTGACAGCGCCGGATCGCCGTCGTTGGGCTGGTTCCTGTAGCCGGGTACCGTCCCAGGCATGGAACGCGGATCCATCGAACAGCACCTGCAGGGTGGTGTACGGGACGTGGATCGGCAGCCAACCAGCCCCCTCCACAGCCTCCCGCGCGCCGAGGCAAGGCGGACCGCCGGCCGGACCCGCACCCGTGCTTGCCGCGCGCGCAGGTCAGGCGCGCGCGCGACGTCGCGACCGGCGACGAGGACGAGCACGTGGACGCGCGCCGCTGCCTGCATCTCATGCTACCGGATCACGCTGCGTGCGCGTCGTCGAGCAGCGTGGCGCCTCTCCGCGCCCTGCTGGCGCCTGCATGGCCAGATCTCGGCCCGCGCCGGCGGCGCCGCTCGGCTAGTGGATGGCTGGGGCGCTCGGCGCGGCGGCGCAAGTTGAGTTGGCCGGCTCGCGACCGCGCCAGATATTTGGAGCCGTGCGGACGCTGGCACGCATGGAGTGGCTCGGAGCGTCCGCCCCCACGTGAAGAGCACAGGAAGCGTGGTGCGTGCGGCCGGCCGGGCCGTGCCTACTGTGTGGCGTGGACGCAGGGCATTCAATTTTCAGTGATCGCATTCGTCCCTCAGCGAGTGACTTTCTTTTAAAAAAACGGCAGGAGCACTGCCAACTCATTTCAGAAAGTGAAGCTATGTTTCTACAGTCCACTAAAAAGATATTACATAAAACGACAAACATTGAAACTCACAAAAGAAGCGGAAATAACATACTCCCTCTGTCTTTTTTTTTTATCTATCGCTTGACAAATAACAAGCACGCTTCCTATGGATAAAAAAGACGGAGGGAGTAGGGCAATCCTGATCCATGATATATGTAGATAGATAGTGTCTATATTGCATATCATCAATCATAGTGTTTATATTGCCTATCATCAAGATACCATCTTTAGAGCCTACACTCTGCAACCTGATGTTTTGGTGTGAATTCCTATTAAACTCACTCTCTTCCCTCCACCTATCATATTTATTATTTTATTTATTATGAAGATACAACTTCACTCTCAATGCACAACTTGTAGTATATGTGTTGACACTGGATCTTGCATGCATGAGGCCAATCTGAGTGGGAGTTTCATAAAAAATTTTATAAGTATTAAATATCATGCCACGTCAGCAAATTTGCTGACATGACAGGATCATTGCGAGGAGAGAGAAGAGGGAGTTTCATGGGACACAAGAGGAGTTTCATCACCATATATGTTGGATCAATGTATTTTAGATTCTTCTTGATCTGCAAGGTGAAACCAACGCTATTGAATAATTTGTAAAAGGGAAAACTGTTTAGAATGGAACACAATGCAGACAACCATATGGAAGAAAGAGCTCAGTAATCTTCACATATATGGTACCATATATATGGTAATCTTTACATATATGATATCTCTTTCTACTCTCTTATTTATTATGGTACCATATAAACTAAAAATACTATATATAACGGTATAATTAGTACTATAAAACTATCGTATATGGAGTGGAGGGTTGGGATTCCTAACGCATTACGTCACGCTCGGCACCCTCAAAGCCAAGCCCTAAGTCCAACTTTCAGCTTTCAAGTGGTGGGGGCTCGATGCATGATCGGACGCTACTGTACTCCGTGCGCCCTGAACCTGATGATCCTATCCTATCGAAGTGTGAACACAGGCAAACCGGGGCTTTTATTGCGCGGGTAGCATTGATGCGTGGGCGAAAAGGGTTTTTAATGCCCAGGAAGAATGTCCGGGCAAGTTGCGATCCGCCACACCCACACAAACTGATGCATGGCTCGTGATGCTGATGTGGGTTTTGGGTGTGTTTTTCTTTTCGGTGCGGTGGGGCCATGGACCAAATCGTTTATTCGGCCCGATTAAGATGGGAGGGTTGTAATAAGAAAAGAAAAAAAATCCTTTTTATCTTTCTAAACTTCAGACCGAGTCCACATTTCCTCCCGGATGATATCTAGCTGTTTTCCTAGGTGGTTTTTATATTTTTCATTTATGTTTATTTCGGCAGAATCTTTAAAAATTTATAGTAAATTATAAAAAAAATATAAAATAAAAAATATAATTTTGTTGGACTCCAAATGGATAGATCTATGCAGTGCACATATGATATGGTATAATTTAGTACAAAGGTTTTGCTGTAATTTTAGATATATACTTTTCTATAATTAATCCATAGCTACAGTTTCTGTAGTCCAATTATGGTGAAATTTTTATGGTAAATTAAAAATTATATGCTTGAGATTTATTAAAAATTTCATGCTCATTGGATCATGTATGACTGAGTTATAGATTTATCTATATAAACCTAGATAAATTTATAAATCAGTCATACATGATGCAATGAGAATGAAATTTTTAATATAGCTTAGATATGTAATTATTAGATCATTATAAAAATTTCAACATAATTGGGCCAAGAAAACTGTAGCTATGAATTAATTATAGAAAAGTATGTTTCTAAAACTACAACAACAACTTTGTATTAAATTATACTATATCATATGTTCATTGCATAGATTTAGTCATGTGGAGTCTAATAAAATTAAATTTCTATTTTATATTTTTTTCTGTCATTTACTATAATTTTTTAAAATTCAGCCAAAATAAACATAAAAGAATAATAATAGAAAAACCACCTAGAAAACAGTGAGGGAGGTCACGTGTCCGGTATCGTGAGTCCGAGGAATCCGGACGGACGGTTTTATTATCTAGCGAGAAAACGCGAACTCGGCTCAAAATTTCAGACGGACGGTTTTATTATCTAGCGAGAAAACGCAAACTCGGCCTAAACTTTAGGAGGTAGAAAGGACTTTTTCCAAAAAGAAAATAGGGAGGGTTCAGTGTCTCGGACCGGTTTCGGCCCAAGTAAGTCGTCGGCTCGTCCCAAGTAACTGGGCTGGAAGGCAAGGCGGCAACTCGGTACGGGCCTGCGGGGACCCTCTCTTTTTGAGTTGGGGCCTCTTAGCTTTGCTACGGGGCCTAATGAAGGCCTTTGGGTTTGTTTCCTTTCCGACACACTTGCCATGGCCCTGGCCCGCGTGTCTCGCCGACGTGTCGTTGAACGACACAGGGTCAGGCAGACCAAGATACTGCGGGCGACCTACTCGTAGGATCTGAACCTGAATCTAGCCATGGCGCCGGCACAGTAGCGCAACCCGCGTCTCGTTCCAAGCCGCAGTAGTACCAGACTACCAGTAGCTCTGTGACTCTGTTACCTTTACCTCCTGCGAAAACGTTGAATCAGAATGAATACACACCGTCATTTTCGCCAGGTATACTGACAAGATTGGAGCAGTAGCCGTGCCCCATGTGGAACACAGCCCAAACAGTCTGCTACTTGTACACAGGCAGACAGGCTCCTGCGTAGCGCTGAGCGCGCGAGCTAGATCGAGCGTGCCTAGGAAAAGCTGGTCTACGGTCGGAGACCAGAGTAGCAGACTACCGGTACAGTACAGTCACAGTGCCCCGCGCCATCCAGCTACTGCTACCTGGCGAGGTGGACCAGTGTCCTCCGGTAGCCTCTGCACGGCGCCTCTTTTCCTTCGGGTTACAGTTCCAAGGTCCTAGCCGAGGTGAACAAGAGCAAGAGAGCCATGACACCGGATGTCCGGATATCATGGACGAGACCAAGGCCCTTGGATCAGGCCATAAAGGCAAAATTTTTTTGAAAAATGGTATTTTTATCTTTATGCATCTAAACGGACCGGCGTATTTTTTTGGCATTTGGGCTCTGTAAACGCAAAATTTTTTTGCGACGGAATCTTGCCAATTTGAAGTAATAAATGAAGTCTATTTACAAAACTTTTTGCACAGATGGGTTGTAAATCGCGAGACGAATCTAATGATGCTAATTAATCCATGATTAAGCAATAATTAGCGGATGGTTACTGTAGCATCACTGTTGCAAACATGGATTAAGTAGGCTCATTAGATTCGTCTCGCAATTTACAGCCCATCCATATAAAAAGTTTTGTAAATAGACTTCATTTAGTACTTCAAATTGGTAAGATTCCTTCAAAAATTTTGTGTTTACGGCTTTTTTACGTTTACAGGGTGGGAGCCGTAAACGCAAAGTTCTGTAAAATTTTACACCCCCATTTTACGTTACATCTTTTTGCGTTTACATGTCATCTAAACAGACCCCAAGCTCACCACGAAAGGAAACTTGCTGCCGGCCGGCCGGCCGGCCCCGGGTCCCGGGTCCCCATGCCGTGGTGACAAAGCCGAGATCTTCGCAGCCGTGCAGGGCCGCCGGGGCTATAGCCGGAGTCGGGAGAGCGGAGAGTCCCATTCGGCCATTGCCATGCGATGATGCGAAGGCGACCCGCCGACGAGAGCCGAGGCCAGTATCTGAGCGGCGAGCTTCACCCGCTCCTCCCTCGCGTCGAGCGGCCGCGGCTGCTTTATCCGCCAGTCGAACCACATGAGCGCCGCGACCGCCGCGTAGGCGAGAGCGAGGGCGGCCAGCAGTAGCAGGCGCCGCCGCCTCTTTCTACGACAAGTATACACTACACTGCAGTATATATACACTGGTGAGATTTGTGTCTGCTGTCTGTCCAGATCACGCAATACTTATGTACACTTCGAGCGCTTGCTACTTCTTGTAGGAATATATTCGATGCAAATTTTCTATCCAATAGCTCCGCTGATCATCAGTGTGGGGTTTGGGTATTAGAGCGGTGAAGAAGTTGTGGTACATGACTACATACATGCTCCATCATGACATAAACCATGTTCTCGACGTTTTAGATAGATTAAGTAGTCATTTACTCATGTGGTGCAGGAACCAGCTATTACCTCAACTAGACCACTATGTTAAACAACTTACCAGTACTTTTGAGAAATAATCGGTGAAATGGCCTCCGCATGTGCACGACTAATGTAAAAAAACAAGTGACACATATAATTTTAACATTATGTCATATATCACTATTTTCTTTCTATCACCACTATAATTATTAAAATAGATATAGTTCGATTCTAGCTCTATATAGAGATTTATTTTTTCATAATGAGAGTTATGGTTTAATTTTAAATATGTATAGGCGTAGTTTAGGCAATGATCACTATGGCGGTTGAAACAGATAAATGCTGAATCTAGCTATATAAATACTAGTTTTAATTAAATAATGGCAGAGATGGTTTAATTTTAAATATATACAATATTATCGTGTGTTATTTTTTAACGTAATGGAAGTGATGGGTGATTTTTTAAATAGATATGAGGGTATTTCAGACTATTTTTTAATAACATTTTTTTTAAAAGTTACCTAATGTCATTGAAGGATCTCACAAGAGGAAAAGAAAATAGGACACATCAATCCCTTTGTTTACATCTTTCCCAGCTAAAAGCATCTCTAACAGTTCCCATATATCCTCTCCCCAATAAGACCATGTTGGGACTGTTCCAATAATATTAGGAGAGATATAGGACAGATGCTGTTGCATTCCCTCTTAAACTCATCCCAATATACCTGACATGTAGGGCCCACCTTTATCCTTATCCTCTTCTTTCTCAACCTCACTCTCTCCTAACTGCCTCTTCCGCCGCTCCTCCCAAATGCCTCCCCTGCTGGTCATGGAGCCCTTGACACCGCGCGAGGACTAGGCACGTCATCAACGGCGGACGGCGGACGAGGTGGCCCCTCCCGCACCACCACCAGCTTGCCGGCCGGCCTCACTCGCCGGGCACGCACAACAAAGAAACGGTTTCCGGTAGTGGCAGTTTTACGATCGCCAGATAGAATTTTGCAGATGTGCGCTAAATCGCTTAGGCTGGTGCCAATGGGGGGCCGTACTGCCCCCCTATCGGCGCGGCGTAGGCGGGAGGCGGGCGAGTGGGAGAGAGAGGGCGGGATGGATCTCGCCGGGCGGGAGCGGGCGCTATCGTCCCGCTCTCGCCCGCGTTGGCGGGCGCGCGGGGGCGTGAGGCGGCGGGAGCGAGGCGGCACGCTGGCGTCAGCGTGCGCGGGCGAGAGGGGTGGGGCGGGAGTGACATGGCGCGTTTCTATTGGTCCGCACGGACTATCCGTTGAACTAGCCGTTATTTGACCGTTTGAACTCCAAAAAATTCGAAAAAAATTGCAAAAAATCCCAAATTTTATCCCTAACCCCCTATAAGTACCCCACCCGGGTTTCACTCCTTTCCCACCCAATTTGAGCTCATTTCTCCCATCCATACTTCAATTTCACTCTTCTCGATGCCATGTCTTCATCTACCACGAATTCGAGTGAAGGAACGGAGGCTGAAATGATCGATGTGTTCCAAGCGGAGTATGAGGAGGCGATGCTCAATCTTGAAGAGGAGTCAAGCAGAAGGCGACGTCATCGACGCTACATCAGGCGTGATCGTGAGAGTGGCCATGATCGGCTGTTCCAAGACTACTTCGCCGACAACTGCGTTTATCCTCCGAATTACTTTCAGCGAAGGTACCGAATGAGGCATCAACTTTTTCTACGTATTATGCGTAGATTAGGTGAATACTCTCCATATTTCACCCAAAGAGAAGATGCTTGCAACCGTCGTGGTCTCTCTCCGCTACAAAAGTGTACCGCGGCCTTACGCTTATTAGCTAATGGAGGCGCTGCGGATTCGATAGATGAGTACCTAAAGCTAGCTAGATCAACTGCATTAGATTGTCTAGAGAAATTCTGTGAAGGCATCATTCACTGTACGGGGATGAGTTTTGCCGTCGACCAAATATCGTGGATACTCAGCGTCTACTAGCGAAAGCCGAGGAGCGTGGCTTTTCGGGCATGCTAGGGAGCATCGATTGCATGCATTGGTAGTGGAGAAACTGTCCGGTGGCACATGCGGGGCAATTCACAAGGGGGGACATAAAACATCCCACCATTATCTTAGAAGCTGTTGCATCGTATGATCGTTGGATCTGGCATGCCTTTTTTGGAGTGGCCGGGTCCAACAACGACATCAATGTACTCAATCAGTCGCCGTTATTCACTTATAGGCTTAGAGGAGAAGCACCCGTAGTGAACTTTACGGTTAATGGACATGAGTACAATAGGGGTTACTACCTTGCCGACGGCATCTACCCCTCTTGGCCGGTGTTTATGAAGGGTATTACTCTTCCGCAGTGTGAGAAGCATCAGGTATTCACAAATGCTCAAACAGCTTGGCACAAAGATGTCGAGTGTTCATTTGGACTGCTCAAGTCTAGGTTCAACATTATAGCAGTTCCCGGACGCTCTTACTCACAGCGTACTCTTGGGTTGATCATGCGTGCATGTGTCATCCTACACAACATGATCATCGATGACGAGCGTGATACCGATTTGGACGAGATCTATGAGACAGTTGCGTCCAATGTCGGTCCGGCGATCCACAACGATGCACCACCAAGCCTAGCTGCTAGAATTCAGATGAACACCAAGATGAGGGACTCACCGATGTATGCACAGCTCCAGCAGGATTTGGTTGAGCACGTGTGGGCACATAGTCATTCTTAGATTTATGTAATTTTTTATTTATTATGTAATTTTTTTATTTATTATGTAATCGATAACTTTTTTAAGTTGAATAAAATTTATTTCTTGAATTCTTTTGCGTATTCGAACAAAGGAGGTTGAAATAATTAAATCTGGAAAAGAAAAGCTGATGTGGAGGAGAGAGAAGTGAGAGCTGGCATTATAGCCTGTGCATTGGAGGTGTAACATTCCATGTTAATACTTAAGGAGTCGGTTTAACAAAAATTTCGGATTTCAAAAAAAATTGTGAATGATCTTGGTTTGGAGGGGTTGATGCATTTTATTTGAATTGGATTTTCAGATTTGTTTGATTCAATTGTGTGGGATTTGAATTTGAAAAGGCTATTCAAATCCACATCCAAAAATCTATCCCTTAATACCCCTCGTGGGCCACCAGCCCACCGGCCAACGCAGCCCCGGCCCAGCTGACCTTTTTCCCTCTCCCTCTTTCCCCGCGAGCCAGCCCGCATGACACGGCCCAGCCCAGCTTCACGATCTGTCGCGACGCCTCGCCTTCCTTCCTCCCGAGCAGCTGACGGGCGAGTCCCACCCGTCAGCTTTCCCCTTCCTCCCGACCGCCCGCGACCCCGGCTCTCTCCCGCCCGCTCGCCTCCACCGCGTCGCCCCGCTTCGCGACAGAAGCTCCAACCGCCCGCCTCTCTTTTCCTCTTTCCTCCCGCCGCGGCCCCGCACCCTCGCATCATCCGCCAGCCCGCGCGCCGCTCCGCTCCACGACAACCGGCGTAACCGCTCGCCCGCGAGCGCCCCTTTTCCCCGCGCCTCGGCCGCCCACGCCGCCAAACCCTAACCCCGCGACGCAGCCGCCGGATGCGTGCCGCGTGGCCATGGCACGGACGCCAGGCATCGCCGCCCACGGCGTCCGGGCCTGCGCCGCAAGCGCTAGGGCCGCCCCCATAAGAACCCCTCGACCGCCGCCCAAAAACCCTAGCCACCCGCGCCCCTGTTTCCCTTCAGCCGTCGCCGCGCCCGAGAGAGAGAGAAGGAGGAGGAGGAGCAGTGCAAAGAGGAGGAGGACCCGGAGCCGAGCGAGGAGGACGCCACCGACGCCACCACCGCAGCTCCACCAGGCCGGCGCCCCGTACGATGACATCAACACCGCAGCCCTTCCTGCACAGCCCCGACCCGCTGGCCTCGCCTCTCCGCTGCCCCGAGCGCCCTCTTCTTCCGCCCCGCCGGTGAGCCACACCGCCGCCGTCCTTCTCTTGACCCCCCTGCTGCCGGCGTGGTGTCGAGCGCCGCCGATGAACTGTCCGTAGTGGACCCTAGTGCCCTACCCTTGTCTTGTGCAGGAGCCCGACGCGCCACCTTCGCACCCTGCAGCCGTCGTCGCCTTCACCATGCCGCGCGCACGCACGCCCCGCACTGACCAAACGGCCGTGCCCGCCTTCCTTCTGGCCGCACCCCAGCCCTGCCTGCGCCACGGCCTTGCCGTGCGCGTCCACCCCCGCGACGCGGCCGCGACGTCGCGTTCGCGTCGCGGCCAAGTCGTTGAGGCTTTCCCCCGAACACCCTCCGGGCGCTCACCCCCGCACGCGCTCACGTCGCCCACACGCACACGCGTGCACCCTCCTGCCGCACAGGATCCGAACCCCGCCGCACTAGATCCTGTGGAGGCCGACACGCGGGACCGCCCTGTCAGCGTGAAGGAGATGAACAGAAGCCGCCGGGCCGCGAGGAAGAGAAGGCGATGTGGCGAGCCCAGCCCACGGGGGGGAGGGGGGGGGGAGTAGCCGGCCTGCGAAGGATCCACGCCGAGCCAGCCTGCACGCCCAGCCAGCCCACTGCCCGAGCCGGCCTGATGAGCCGCAGGCCGAGCTGAACCACGAGCCGAGCCGAGCCTTGTTGGGCCAACCGAGCCGGCCCAACTGAATTGAGCCCAGAACCAAGCCGAGCCCTTTTTCCTTTTTCTTTTCCCGGCCTGACCCGAGGGGCCCACCTGTTAGCCTCAGGGCGAGGCTGACCAGTGGGGCTCGTTAACCGTGGACCCACCTTGACCGTTGACTGTTGACCGGTCAACGCTGACGTCAGCACTGCCCACTGCTGACGTCAGCAGACCCAGACCCCCCCGATGACGTCATGCTGACGCCATGCTAACGTCAGCATGCCATGTGGCACGCCCTGGTGCTACCACGTGTCACTATTTGATGATTTTATTTTCCAAAATTCTTTTATTAATTTCAGAAATAGGTTTTCCCTTAGAAAATTCATAATATTTCAACCGGACCTCCTAAAATTATGAAACCAGTTCCATAATTCTTCTAAAATCATGAACCACCCGTTAGAGTAGGCTTGTGGTGATTTGGATCTTATTTGCAGAGTTTTGTGCATATTTGCACTTTGGTCCCTACTCTTACCCGTATTTACGAATAGGACCCGACCACGAGGAGTTGACCGATGGCCAGGACTACCCGGAGACCCAGGAGGACTTCGAAGAGACGCTAGGTTCATGCCCATCTACGGTTTGAATCCCTATTAGGCATGCTTGTAGATATGCTATTGCTATATGTGTACTTATATCGTGATGAACCTGCATGGCCCATTTTATGTATCTTGCTCCTTGCCAACCTATCTTACTCGTTTATTATATGAAATGCCTTGTAAATCCTTGAATGTGTATGTGTGGGATATTGATGGATAGTCTTGGCGTGTGTGAAGTGGTTCTCTTCAGGAGTTGGTGATTAGGGTTTTAGCCGGGAGTGGGCAACCTAACTCGATCGTGGATCGAGGGCTTGGGGTGTGTATATTGGCACACCCTACAGAGTACTTGTTGTCAGACCCGGGGCCACCGGGCTGGGCACATAACGTAGTTTAAAGAGGTCTAAGAGATTAAGTCCGTCTTATCTCTTATTCATCTTATTTATCTCTTATTTATTCCGTTTAAATAAGAGATAAGGCTAACCGATACAGGGGGAATCTACTCGAGATATGTTCTGGTACTATTCCTCAGCTGGTATTGGTTAGTATCTTTGTAACCCTGGCCTCTCGGATATATAAGGGAGGTCAGGGACCCCCCTCAAAAGAAGAAGATCATTAGGTCATTCAATACAGAAGGCAATACAAACCATACAGGACGTAGGGTGTTACGCTCCGTGCGGCCCGAACCTGTCTAAGTCTTGTGTTCCTTGCACCTTCGAGTTCCTGATCTCGGCGTCCCCTCACCCAAAACTTACCACCTTGGGTATACCCCGCGGTGGGCAGCCGGTTAAACACCGACACTTGTGGCGGGTACAGTTTTGGTTACGAGGATGAGGTGTTGGGGGCACCCGTTAAGGGTGCAGTCGCGGACCACTGTGGTGGATACGCTTTTGACGAAGATGCCCGCTTCGGCAATTAAGGATCGGGTGAGAGTAACTATGACTTGTGGGAATCTGTTAAGCGTGCACACCACTTACCCATTATGAGGGTGGGCCCGATTCGGGGTTAGCAAGCGCGGTGCCAAGCCGGTAGGAGGATCGAGTATCAGTGCAGGGGGAGGAGGTGCTGACCTCACATTCCCCGAGACGCAAGGGAGGCTTCACAGTCCCGGGGCGACCTCCCGTGGGAGGATGCGCCCAAGACCCGGGAAAGCCGGATGGTGCCGTGGCTCCTAACTCCGTTTCAGTAGACCGGTGTTTCGTATACTAGTCGGCTGATCTCCGGCTAGTGTCAATTCGAGTGGATCCAGGTGTACAACTCCTGCAGGATGAAAACTATACGTATAGCCGCGTCCTAGGTTATGGACATCCCTACTCCTCTGTTGCTCTTATTAGTTAGTGTTACTCATGATTTCTACCTCCCTCTAGAATAACTTCCTGCCAGGGGGCAGTTGAGATGCGAGGAGAGGGAGTCCTCGCATCGACTTGGTGGTTTGGAAGGTGTGTGTTGACCGGGAGTCCGGGATGCCGGAAGAGCCCGAGTCGAGAATGAAAGGAGATGTGTATACTTATATATATATATATATATATATATATATATATATATATATATATATATATATATGTGTTGCATGCATAGGGAAACCCCAGCTTTATCTCTTGAACTCTGTTATATCCGTAGTATAGACCACGATAATGCTTGCATTCAGATGGTGACGTGAACCTATCCCATTCCTTGGGGATAGCCTGGTACGATGCATGATCCGATTCGGAGTTCGACCCCAACAACGACGGATGGTACGACTGAGGCCCCGAGCTACGCTCAAGTCGCCTGTGGAGGAGGTTCCCGAAGATGAAGGACGGCCGAAGACCTAGCTACCGTTTTGCGCCTTCTGCTTGTTTGATCTAGCCGAGAGGCTTGTAATAAATTCCGTACTACAGATCCTTTGGATTTATGTAATAATTAAACCCGTGTTTGACATTGTAATGAGTATGACTGTGATATTATGCCTGAAATGAGTTCTGTATGTGATAGCGCTTGATCCAGGGACTATCACGATGATACAGGGAGTCAGATTCCTCGATTCGGGAATCCGGTTCGTTTCAGGAGGGGTGGGGTGAGAGTGGAGTGAGAGTGGGGGTGAGAGCTGACGTGGCGGGGAGATATCTCCCCCACCACTGGACTCAGCCTTATAGTGGAAATGAACTGATAATGTTCATGTACACCTTATACGAAAATTTTGCAAATGTATTGTGATCATAACCACAGAACCCGGATCATTTGATCCATGGAGATAGGGGACTCGATGCAGTGGCGGACCTGGGACCCAGGGCCCGGCGACCGTGGGCAGCTGCCCGGGCTCCCCGGCCGGCATGCATGCATGCATGCATGCTGTTCATGTTAGATATTTAGACAAATTTTGGCATATTTCAATTCCGAATATTACTGCAATTCTAAGATACAGATTGATTATTACAGTTTAATAGGATAGTTGGTGTCGGTTTTCAACTACCGGCAAATTCATTTGGAGTTTATGTAGCCACTCGGCCTTAACAGTGGCGGTGTCTAATGTAGTGAGTTCTGCTTTTATAGTTGACCTCGTTAAGATTAATCTCATTTGCATCAGAGATCCAATTCGAATCACTATACCCCTCGAGTACTTTTAGGTACCTGGTGTAGTGAATCCCATAATCCACAGTACCCTTCAGATAATGCAGTACTCGATCTAGAGCGTACTAGTGACCATCTCCCGGATTTGGCACAAACCGGCTTAGTTTGCAGCAGCCTCAACATCCTGTATGTTGAGACCCTCTCTATACCATGGGCATCCCGCGGTCCAAGCTCCGCATGTCCATCTTCCCCTTCCTCCATATCGTCCAGGGCATGAAGGCGTACCCCTTGGGGAACATCGACCTGCCGGTCACGTCTGGTGACCGCAACAACTTCCGCACCGAGACCCTTATCTTTGAGGTGGTGGTGTCGGTGTTTTACCGGCTGCCCACCGAGGGATATACCCAAAGTGGTAAGTTTTGGTGAGGAGACGCTGAGATTATGAACTCGAAGGTGCAACGAACACAAAGCTTAGACAGGTTCGGGCCGCTAGGTGCGTAATACCCTACGTCCTGTATGGTGGTTTGTATTGCCTTAGGTGTAGAATGATCTAGAGATCGTGTTTTGAAAGGGGTCCCTGTCCTGCCTTATATATCCGAGAGGCCAGGGTTACAAGGATACTAACCAACACCAGCTAAGAAATCGTACCAGAGCATATCTCGAGTAGATTCCCTCTGTATCGGTTAGCTCTATCTCCTATTTAAACGGAATAAATAAGAGATAAACGAGATAAATAAGAGATAAGATGGACTTAATCTCTTAAACCTCTTTAAACTACGTTATGTACACATCCTCGTGGCCCCGGGTCTGACAGGTGGACTTCGAGCGATCCTACCACGCCATCCTCGGGCGTTCGTGCTACGCCAAGTTCATGGCGATCCCCAACTACACCTACCTCAAGCCGAAGATGCCAGGGCCGAATGGCATCATCACGGTGAGTGGCTCTTCTGAGCAGGCGTATGTGTCGGTGTTTTACCGGCTGCCCACCGAGGGTATACCCGAGGTGGTAAGTTTAGGTGAGGAGACGCCGAGATTAGGAACTCGAAGGTGCAAGGAACATAAGATTTTAGACAGGTTCGGGCCGCGAGGCGCGTAATACCCTACGTCCTGTATGGTGGTTTGTATTGCCTTGGGTGTTGATATTGTGTTTTGAAGGGTCTCTGCCCCCCTTATATATCCAGGAGGTTAGAGTTACACGAATCTAGTCAATACTAGCTAAGAAATCGTGCCTGGGTATAACTCGGGTAGTTTCCTTCTATACCGACTAACTTTATATCCTACTTGTTTGAGTAGAGAACAACATAAATAAGAGATAAGACAGGCTTTATCTCCTAATCTTGTTTAAACTACGTTATATACACAGCCCCGTAGCCCCGGGTCTGACAAGCCCCTGAGCTCTTCATAGCTGAGTACTGCAGGCTTCTCGAGTACTTTTTGAAATAATCTTCGGCTTCTCTTGAAGCTCCGTCTTGAAGTTCTTTTTTGATTACTTTCTTGGCTGCATCGAAGCTATGAGGTGCTCATGCCCCGAATTACTTCTTTGGTATGGTGTGTGATTGAAAAATCGCACTCCATATGGAGTAGCCTCCGAGCCTTAGGTTGAATCGGAGAATCAGGCTGAGGGTCACATTAGTCTTGAATCTTTCTTACTATTCAAATAAATTCAAAAAATAAGTAGTCGATGCCACATATCCCGCAGCCCCCGAGTCTTGGATCCAAATCTCTCAGGTTCGGAAATAGGATCCAAGAATCGTGGCATTGGTGTTACTCTGAAATTCCGAGAAAAACTCTTCGCCTTCTGCATAGTGAAACTGAGCCTCCCGCTGAGTTATTGAACTGCGCGGTGACTTAAAATTTCTTCTGCACTCTCAGTCTTCGTATGAGTCGTCTTCGAGTAGTTTTGCGGCATCCAGCCCCTGAGCTTACGAGCCAGGAGGGCCGAAAGAGCCATGTCGAGTAATGTGCATCGCCCAGCCCCCGAGCCTGGGAACTAGTGAAACTGTACTAGCACGCCGTGCTGCCTGAAGAGTTGTTGCCGAAGCTTAATCTGACAAAAGACAATGCATACATTATGTAGCATAATGCGAAGATACCGAGTAGTACTCGGTAATAATATGAAGACACAAAAATTTATTCGGTGTAAAAATTACTGTGTCGAGCTCTTTTTTAGGCCATTTAAAACTCCCGAGTAGTATGCCTGTTACGTTTAAGCACTTGGTCCCGTTTTAGCCATTGCTCATAGCGTGTATGAGATCTTTGTCTCGTGTACGCGTAAAGGCATTAGGCATGACAGAAGAGCTGAGGTTTCACAGATTAAGGCATGTGCTACCCGAGTAGATTAGCGACCATTAAGAGGAGACAACGAGCAGAAAGTAGTCGTTATGCGACAAAGATGATGCGCAGTGTGCAAAAGTAGTCGACAAAGTGTAACTCTGGAGGGTTTCAATGCCCATCGAGAGTCGTACACAGATAAGTAGTCGGCGAAGTGTAGCTCTGGAGGGTTTCAATGCCCATCGAGAGATGTACACGGATAAGTAGTCGGCGAAGTGTAGCTCTTGAGGGTTTCAATGCCCGTCGAGAGACGTACACAGATAAGTAGCCGATCATGGAGTAGCCCCCGAGGGTTTCATACCCGTCGAGAGGCGTACCCAAAAAGTTAGCCGATCATGGTGTAGCCCCCGAGGGTTTCATGCCCGTCGAGAGGTATACCCAAAAAGATAGCCGATCTTGTGAAGAACAAGTCGGAAAAGGTATAAGTCACTTAGCTTGATTCGCGGACGAATGTCGACGAAACCGTGGAGCTTGTTGATGGAGCTGCGATGATTTGTTGATGAAGCTCACTAGTCGGAGTTGATTCCGACTAGTTTTCAAGTCGAGACGAGTAGTTGATGTAGTCGTCGGCGAGCCGTCGATCGTCCTCGTAAAGTCGAAGTAGTCGAACTCGTTGCAGCTACGCGCAGACATTGCGGCACAAGCCGAAGTTGAACCGGGTCGTCGAGGTCGGCGGTCGCGGTGCATCGACGTTGCAGCATGAGGTGAAGTCGAGCCGAGTAGTCGAGGTCGATGTAGCCGTTCGTTGAACGATCCGATGATGAATCAATCTGCCGATGCATATGTACGAAGTAGCAATCCGCCACCTTGAATGGATTGATGTTGATGAAGAGATCCTTCAAATTCGCCCAACGATCGCGACGATCGACCCCACGGTGGGCACCAGCTGTGATGCAGACCCATGAGCCGAAAACGAGCGTCGTGCCTTCGGGGAGCACGGCACTGGTGAACTTAAACGGTGCCATCGAGTTCGCCGGTGGATCTTCGACACGCACCCCTACCTGGCGCGCCAGCTGTCGGTGTTTTACCGGCTGCCCACCGAGGGGTATACCCGAGGTGGTAAGTTTAGGTGATGAGACGCCGAGATCAGGAACTCGAAGGTACAAGGAACACAAAATTTTAGACAGGTTCGGGCCGCGAGGCGCGTAATACCCTATGTCCTGTATGGTCGTTTGTATTCCCTTGGGTGTTGATGTTGTGTTTTGAATGGGTCCTTGCCCCCCCTTATATATCCGTGAGGTTAAGGTTACACGGATCTAGTCAATACTAGTCAAGAAATTGTACCCGGGTACAACTCGGGTAGTTTCCTTGTGTACCGACTAACTTTATCTCCTACTAAAACGAGTAGAGAACAACATAAATAAGAGATAAGATAGGCTTTATCTCCTAATCTTGTTTAAACTATATTATATACACAGCCCCGTAGCCCCGGGTCTGACAATACGCCTGTAGTCGCCAGCACTTTGAGCTTGCCACGGCCGTCGCCAACTCCGCTTAGCTCAAGAGGCTCCATGAGACAGTGGTGGAGACCACTCCCGACCACAACGAGCCAACCCCGTCCAGCGCCTTCAACCCATCCAAGGAGACCAAGGCAGTCAGGGTCGACCCCAATAACCCGACCAAGACCGTGCGGATTAGGACCCAGCTCCCGACCAAATAGAAAAGCGCGCTCGTTGACTTCCTGCGCGCCAACCGTGATGCCTTCGCATGGAAGCCCTCTAACATACCAGGCGTCCCGAGGGAGGTCGCCGACCACAAACTCCGCATCAGCGTGGGTTCTAAGCCCATCCACCAACGCCTGCGCCGCTTTGACGACAAGAGGCGCAGGGCCATAGGCGAGGAGATCGCTAAGGCTCCTGGCGGCTGGTTTCATCAAGGAAGTGTTTCATTCCGACTGGCTCGCCATTCTCGTCTTTGTAAAGAAAAAGAATGGGAAATGGAGAATGTGTGTTGACTATACTGGTCTTAATAAGGCGTGTCCCAAGGATCCTTTCCCTTTACTACACATAGATCGGATAGTCGATTCCATGTCGAGGTGCGAAATCCTCTCTTTTCTGGATGCCTACTCGGGCTATCACCAGATTGCGATGAAGGAGTCCGACCAGCTCGCGACTTCTTTCATCACTCCGTTCGGTACATACTGCTACGTCATTATGCCATTCAGTCTAAAAAACGCTAGCGCCACCCACCAACGTTGCATTCAGAAATGCTTCGCCAATCACATCAATCCGCCTCGACCGCCCGCCCAGCTCGAGCCACCAAAACCCACAGTCGTCGTCTACGTGGACGACGTAGTGGTGAAAGCGCCCCACGCGGGTGATCTGATCGCCATGCTAGACGCCATGTTCGCTAACCTCCGAAGGTTTAGCATCAAGCCGAATCCTAAAAAATGCACTTTCGGGGTTCCGAAAGGGAAGCTGCTTAGATACATAGTGTTCAAGCGAGGCATCGAGGCCAACCCCGAGAAAATCGCGGCTATCGACAGGATGGGTCCCATACGTAACGTCAAAGGCGTACAATGGCTCACCGGTTATCTTGCCACCCTCAGTCAGTTCACATCCCGACTGGGCGAACGGGGAATGCCCCTCTACAAGCTCCTCAAGAAGTCGGACACGTTCGTCTGGATGGAAGAGGCTCAGCAAGCCTTGGGCAGCCTCAAAGCATTACTAACCTCAGCTCCAGTACTCCTTGCTCCCGAGCGACCCGAACCTTTCCTACTCTACCTCGCGGTGACTACCGACGTGGTTAGCGCTGCCCTCGTAGTCGAAAGGGAGCCGGGCCATGTGCTGAAGATACAACAACCAGTGTACTTCGTTAGCGAGGTACACACCGAGACCAAGGCCCGCTACTCACAAGTGTAGAAGCCTTTATATGCCACGCTTATGGCAACCAAGAAGCTGCAGCACTATTTCACTGACCAGGAGGTCACCGTCGTCACCTCATTCCCACTCGGGGAGGTCATCCACAGCCGCGACGCCACATGCCGTATCTCCAAATGGGCACTCAAGCTCATGGTATACGACATCAAGTACATCCCCCGCACTGCCATCAAGTTGTAGGCTTTGGCTGACTTCATCGCTGAATGGACGGAGGTCCAAACCCCGACTCCGGACATCACCGATGAGTACTGGACCGTGTACTTTGACGGGTCAGTGATGGGACCGGGCGCGGGGGGCCGGGGTGGTGCTGATCTCGCCTGAGGTGAAAAGGCTCTGCTACGCGATCCGCCTCCACTTTCCAA